>NC_089874.1:6837500-7162083 GCF_040182565.1 Anser cygnoides
ACATCAAGCTGGAGCCGGAGCTGTGGATGATTTTAGTTCTGGTCTGCTCCAAATTCCAGTCATGCCTGTCACAGGCCCGCAGCCGCTCCAATTGTCAGGCACAGCCCTTTGTGTTCCTAATCACCCCTGAAAAGCCCTCGCTTCCGCGATATGGCCGGGCACCCCAGCGTGGTTGCATTTGGGGCCATGGGGTAAGGTGGTCCTGCCCCTGCTCTTGAATGCCCAGATGCTTCAAGAGGGCCTGGAGAGAACAGGGCTGGGCTCTGGTCACCAGAGCCAGAGATGGAGATGCTCTGCCTGCGAGAGAGAGCTGAGAGATGGTGGCACCCAGACCAGCCTTGGTCTGTGGTCAGCTCAGGTCCACCAGCTCAGGTTATATTGTACTTTCTGCAACAGACAGTGCTGCAGGATAAGTCAATTAAATACCTAGGGCAAAGGATCATCCACTTCAAGAAGTTTTTCCCATTTCCATGTACCTTAAGCATCCCACCAATTCCAGCCATGGGTGGAAGCTGTACTATTAACTACCAAGCCCATTACAATGATAAATAAACAGATAGTTTAACTGCAGCCTCTAATTATTCACCATTTTAAATCCTTCCTTCCAACCTATATGCTCACGCATCCTTCAGTCACTCTTAGCTTTAAGCAAGTTGGCCTGGGCAATGCTACGTTCTTGTTTAAACATTGCTCATGGTGCCACAACAAGTGGCAGGCACTGCCTTCTGATCCCTCGCCTTGCTAAAGCCCACCCGGTGGGATGCAGCTCAGCGTGATGCTGCTCAGCTGCTGCAATGGGCTGAATGCTGTGGAGGATGCAGAGGCTCACAGACAAATGAGCTTGCTCTGAAAAAAAAAAGAAAAAAAAAAGTTACGTACCATCCCAAATCTCCTGCATGGCTTGGCTGGAGGGGAGAGAGTCTCAGAGGCCTTGGGAGTCAGCTGGTGATGAAGATGAAGGGTTTGGATACAAATCAAAGTGCCTGCATACTTGGGAAAAAACAAAATTAGAAAATTGCATTGAGTTTAAAGCAAGTTAGCACTACCACTGACTGAAACAGCTTCTTTAGACCTGGATTCTACAGGTGAAGTCCTGCTGAGCAGGTCCTTACAATTATCCTGCTCCCTTTCCTGTCCAAGGAGCTGGGTACAGTACCAGGTCTGCAGCCTGATCGAGCTCTGGTTTCTGGGACAAAGCACACCCTGATTTCAGTACAAGGTGCATTAGGTAAGGACCGGCACAGCCCATGCTTCCACGGACAGCTGTCAGCTGGGCTGCTAATGTGCGAATATCTGAACTTCACCTCCAAGCTTTGATAATTCGCTATGCCTTTTCATTAGCTGCATTTTCCTTCTGGAAACTACCATATATCTATGGCACTACACCTTTACAACACAAAACCCAAAGGGTTTTATACCCTCCCATGAGTGTTTCTAACTATTCCCAGTTCTCGTTGCTAGGAAAATCTGCTTCTCCAGGATGCTTACACTGCTCATGTATGCAATACATTTTCCAGATTCCTTCCACCTTCTACTCCTTTCTACTAGAGATGTGCTCCAGATTGAGACGATTAAGCTGAAGCAGAGGAAACACTGGGAGCAGGTTGGCTCATCAGGTTTATAGTAGAAATCTATTCTGAAATCTGTGCGAAGAGACACAGTGCACAGACATTAGTACAGCCCTTTGGTTTGCATAACTTCAGCCTTGCTTTTAATAAATAAGCATCCAATAGAGGCCACCATCCTCAAGAAGTAAAATCCCTACTTTCACTAAAAATACATGATATAGTAGTATATTAACCAGGATATGATGGTGATTTCATCTTCTACTCTATGACAAGGCACAGCAAGAGCCAACTGCTACCTAAGGGATGGGGAGCCCTAGGATAAGGATAACATGGAGACATGGAAAGGTACAAGCTACATCTTACCTGCAGCACCACCCTAAACACAAGTCTGAAGTCACCACTTCCAGACAAAGACTTTAAGCTGTCAGAGCTGGTCATTTCTGCCCTGTATCTCTGCCTGCTTAGTCCTGGCTCCAGTAGAGCTCACCTGGTTTGTCCCAGTTCAGAACTGGGCTCTCCAAGCTCTGCTAGGATTTATGCTAGCCCAGTAACCAGAAGTAATGACAGGGAACAGGTCCTGTTGCATGAGGCTCTGCAGAAACATGAGATAAGAGACCATATCTGCCCCAAGGAGCTCATGAGCTTTGTAGATGAAACAGCAAATGGCACAGAAGAGAGAGGAAGACATTGATTGAACATGGCATAGTGTTGCAGGTTGGGTGTCTGAATGCCACACAATGATTATGCTGCTACAACACCGCTTAGACTTGTATTTCCACCCCAATGCACTAAATCCTTCTGAGGTTAAGCTCACCCAATTTAGGAATACAAGTAACCTCAAAAAGCCCCATTTTGGAAGCCTCTACTCCTTGGGAAGCCAGTGACAGAAAGATGACGTTGCTCTAAATTCACCTCCAGGCAAAGTAGGCTTAGTCACTGCTGTGAAATTGTTGCCTTCTTTCCTGCCTCTCTCCTGCCTTTCCCGACTGCTCCCCATTTGACACTTTTCACCGTGACAGTCATCAGCCTGTGTATAACGTAATCAAAAGGCTGCTTCTGGCTTCAAGCCGTTCCAGAAAAAAATTTTCCAAGCAACCTACATTAAAATGCAACCCCTGTCCTGTACCTTCTTCCAATGTAACTTTCTGTTCTTTTCCTCCTCTCCATGCTTTTGGGTTTAGGGTGTTTTGTTTTGTTTGTGTTTGCTTTTTTTTTTTTCTTACTATCACATTATCCCATGTTGCAATTGTAAAACCACATTATAAAAGCAGCCAATATTGAACTAATTTTATCACAGGGCTAGTAATAAAGTTTAACACCAACTATAATATTGTTGTACAACAGAAATATTGCAACAGAACAGTAATATCCTGTTAAATTCATTTTCCATCCAACACCACAAGATCTGTTGAAAGATGTTAAGGGTGAAGGGTTTGTAGGTTTTTGTTGTTGTTTGCTTTATTTTTGTGAAGCACCATAAATGCTTAAATTTCATTTAAAAAAAAAATACATCGCAAGTTTGGCAGTAATCATTCTGGTGATATGTCTAATGCCTTCATTGTCTGAAAAGTAATGGATGGCCAGTAGCTAACCTGCAAAGCAATGTACATCATTAGAACCTGTTCATGGAAAGGAAGAGGTAATTTTAACAAGGTCCCCACCACTGCAGTATCTTGTCCCCTCGTAACGCTTAATATATTTATTCTTAGGCACCCCAGAGAATTAGAGGCAATTATCCTTTTTTTTCGTGGGAAAAGAAATGGGTAAAATGTTAAGCAGCTCGCCCCTGGTGACACCACAAGTTTTATGACACTTCATGGATCTGAATCAGCATCTATGGGGCAGCGGCTGGGCTGTTTGCTCCTCCCATGGGAGGAGGACAGGGATGGCTAAATGCTTTACCTTGCAACCATCCCTGTCTGAAAATGATGGCTACTTTCTGCTGCCTCCGAGGAAGGCCTCATCCACCTGTAGGAATGCACAAGATTAATTAAAGGCATTTTTTTAAAACCAATTAATTTAAACAGGTAGAAACCCTTTTGTAGATGCTCTCAGTGGATTTAAACCTTTATAAAAAAAAGTCTGTTTAACTTGAGGCTGTACATTTCCTAGTTTTGTCCCAAACATCTTTTGCATTATTTCAACTGCTTCTGTTTTTAAGCCAATTTTAATTAAGCTCATGCAGTCTGTGTGGTCAAATCCCAAAGGGTCTGTAAAAAGACAGGCAGAAACACTAGGAAGAGGAGCCCAAGTTGGTTCAAGGAAGTCCCAGGCATCACAGCACAGCTCTTTGGAGGTGCCAACTCATTTTAAGTTCAGTATGTGGATGGTGAGACAGATGAATTTACTGCCTCCATAGAAATTAATCTAGGTATTAATGAGTTAATTTGTCCACAAACAGAAAAAGTGAGACTCCCCCCGAAAAATGAGCAATGGTGAGCAGCTTGCTATGGAAAATCAAGAGCAAAGCAGGAGGACACCCCATGTCTCCCAGAGGACAGTGCTGCTGGCTCCCTGCCTTCTCCCAGAGCAGGGCTAAATGTGGCCTGAGGACAATGCTCAAGCCTGAGCTTTTCAAGCTCTTCAAAAGCTATTCTCTTTTTGAAAGGTCATTTAGTGGTTCTTTATTTGTTAATGCATGTGCCTAGCAGACAGTAAGTAGACTGAAGCACGGAAGTCCTCTCTGAGCTCTATCCCACTCTTTTCCATCTTGCTGTAACTACAGCTCAAGGACACTACTGCTCCCAGGGTTTCATTGTTTGGGTTTGGTTTTGTGGCTTTTAAACCCCCTTCCCTCCACTGAGCTAAGCCTACGCTTTGATTTGTCAGTCTTTGATAGTCCCCAGAATGGAGATGGTCGTGCAATAGTTAGTGACTGTCTCTCACTGTTGTAGATCTTGTTTCTGAGGGCAGAAATGAAAGCCCATGGAAATCTCCTGGTCAGACACTCCATGCAGCTATCTCTTTGGATAGAGGCATTTATATTACCATGAAATAGCTCTGATAACAAAGCCTTTTTCAGTTAGGTTAACAAGCATTGTCTTAAGCCTATGCCCTAAAAATGTCTTTAAAAAATCTGCTGTCCTGCAATCTGAGGCCATTTGTCCTGTGATGAGGTTTACTTTGAGAGCTGATGTGTGCAAGGAATGGTCTCCAGGACAGCACTGTGTGCATGCGTGCATGTACAAACATTAAAGCCACAACCAGTATGCCCTGGTGCTCAAAATAACTTCGCACTTCTAGTAGGAATTGTAACCTTCATAGGAGCTTTGCTTCAAGTAATAGATTGAGGATGAGAGGAAAAAAAAAATCCACTCTGAGGGATTTTTTTTTGCATTGTTAGTTTATTCCTCTAGAAACTAAGAATTTTGTGGTGGAGAGAGATAAAAGGGGAGAGGAAAGGTCTTAAGGACCTGTGAAAAGCTGCAAGAAAGAGGAGAATCAAAGGACAAAGTCACAAACCAGAGAAAAACAGATTTTAAGAAGATTTTCAGAAATCAGGTGGTGATATATTAGTGGAATGATTTCTCATGGCCATTCTCCAACAGAAGCTGGAGAACATGAAAGTCTGTGGGCCAGGTAAGTGTACACGAGTCAAGCAGAAGCTTCGTTGCAATTGGAAAGCAGAAAGACAACAGGATAGTTGAGCTGGTGAAAGTTTGCAGGTGAACTCTGGGAAGGAGGTGGAGGATTAAATAACGTCAACAAAATGTGACAAGAATCAAGAGGTAATAGGGGGACTATCACCAAGCAATGATTTTCTAAATCTTTTTTAATGTTTTCTAAAGATGTGCTTTGATTTCTGGTGGGAACAACAATGAGGGGATTTCCTGCCCCTTGCATCTTAAAGCACTTTGTGATGCAGTGACAAGTGGACATGAAAGGGACCTTTCTGAACTGCCACAGGTTTATACACATTCTGCAAAGGTGGAAATAACATCACGAAAGGGACAAGGTTGGAAATAAGTAAGTCCACTTAAGACATTGTCAAGCTATTGTCTACTAGAAAAAAATAACATGATTTCCTTTCCTCTTTCCCCAAATTTACTTTTCTACCAGGATAATTATTTACTTAACTTCTCTTAAACTATCCCAGATTTGCAACAATTTAAATGAGTAAGACTTTTTACATTATTCCCCTACAGAGTGATTTACCCTCGCTGAGAATTTTGAACATATCCGGAAAGGTAAAATCAATCCAGCTTGAAGAATGGCTATGTGTAATCCCATAGTGCAGCCCGAGGGAGGCTTAAGAAAAGCGTATGAGGGTGTGAAGCCAAGACACAGGTTTTAAGGCCAGGAGAGACTGATAAAATCAGCTCAGTTTATCTAATAAAAGAGCATGGATTTCCGGAAATGCTCCAAAGGAAACCCCTGAGATTACACAGCACATCTGTGGTGAAGGTGGAAAGTGAACCCAACATGTCCTGCTGCAGCAGGTTACCTGCAAGACCACAGTTCAATTCTTTTAGACTGAAGCAAGCTAGCATTTCCTTTGTATCTCACATACATGGGGTTACCCTTTACTTTTCCTGTATCTCACATGACTGTGACATGGGACCATGCCCTCAAGCAGGCAGCAGAGTAAATCAAAGAGTGCAAATTGCTTGAAAAATTTGTGCAGGAGGATAATGAAAAATGGAGCCAAAAGCAGTTTTCTATGAGGAGATACTGAGAACAACTTTTCCTGAAAATGGAATTATTCCTCCTGTTGGCATAAGCTGTTCTTTCACTGTCTTTCCTGAACCCTGATATTCAATGCAAGAAAACTAAGCAAAATCATTATCTGGATGGTTAAACCCAAGTTGTCTTCTTCTGAATGATTTATTTGTATGGTTTCATGTTGTCCTACAACCAGACAAGTAAATGCCTAAAAAAAAAAAAAAAAAATGTAATTTACTTCTCTTGTCTTTACTTACCAGAAGAAAGTTTCAAAGTTGTCTTGATAGCATGTCCTTCTCTTCCCCCTCCAGCTACAAAGCCATGTACCTCATATCTTCCACACTTCTTCTGCTTGCTGCCTTGCTTTCCTCTGATCATAACTTTGCATAGATCGTACCTTCACCTGAGTGTCACCAATTCTCTTTTAAATGCTCTAAGTGGTTTTTAAATGTCAAAGCTACCTTGCTTTTAACAGACTGTGCACACAAACAGAAGGGACTTAAAAAATGCAAAGGAGTCAACTGTTAGAGATAAGAAAGAAAAGCCCTTATCTTGTCTAAGGTCTCGCCATCCTCACTAGCTCTGGACACAATCACAGAGCAGAGGCACCTGGATCCTATACAGATACTGCACGGAGTTTTTCTGCCAGGAGAACCTAGAACTTAATTTATTGTACATGTTTACCAAGCTGTCTTTGGGGACGTCCATAATGATTCTGTTTTTGTCTGGCAGCAAAAGAGGACAAAGGCGCAGCAATGTGAAGAAAGATACATTAGCTGTCAGAAGACAAGTAACACATCTTGCTAACATTCTCCATTCCATTTCCCCCCAAGTAGCTTGGAGCAGTGTTTTCCTTTTAAAAGTATCCTATCACCTCTGACAGATGGATTAAAGCTTAAAAGCATCAATATTTTGGGAAAGTGGTACCTGCTAGCAAGGTAGATATAGGTTTGTCATTCAAGGGGTTTTATATTTCCTATGAGGTCCTTTTTCTGGAAAGCAGCAACCATTTATTTTAAACTTTATCTACTGGTAGAGTTTTTCTTTTTTTGTCTTTTTTTTTTTTTATTTTGTTTTGATTTTTTTTTCAGCAGACACCTCATCTGTCAGTAGTGGGGAAGGGAGGAAGTGCATTTCCTTAGCTATGCTGAAAAGTGAGCACTTAAAAACTGCCATTGCACTTGCTCAGAGTGGGTTACCAGGAGGTTATTTCAAGGGATTAGATGACAAAAAGGACGAACGCTACCCCAGAAGCAGATTTAAAGAGTTCTGATAACTGAACTTTTCTTTCTCTCCCAAGAAAGACTGAATCAGTCATGTTGTTCGTATTCCCCATCACATTTCTGATGGGCTGTTTTGCTTATCTGGCATTTCGGCTCAGATGCATCCCACCGAATAGTAGGCAGAGACACCAAACTTAGGACTGTCATTATCTGGGTGCCAGCTACAGTCACTGAGAAGAGAGAGACACCTCAGGAGAGGGATTCACATCTGAGGAGGGTGAATCATGCTCTCAAGATGCCAGTATTTCTCCATTTCTCAGGATGCTGCTGGCACAAACAGCAGTAAGTCAGTACAATGAGGCTTCTAATTTAGGAACCTTGGTGAAATGCCTCAGATTTGATGGGTGAATGTAGACTGGTGAATCTCTCTCTCATCATAACTGCAGCTTGATGGAAAGAGAGATATCAAAGACACTCACCTCTTTGCCGCACAGGACTCCTATGAAGGGAGATGAGCAGCTGAATAAAGGAAAAGAAGAATAAAGAGAAGAGAAACTTGGAGCTTTCTAAGAGGAAGTGATGAAATCTACCCTGCTATTGCCTTTCGGCTTTGTGAGCTGAGTTACATGGCTTCTTGTCTATGCCACCTCCACAGCCAGAAGGCTGCTCAAATACGGCATAGGATTCTGGCCCAAAGCTCAGGCGGGAGCATAGCTGAGGATTTGCACGCTGTTTCCATCTGCTCCCCAACAAGTCCTCCCCAATAACTTCATGCAGTTGAATGCATGCTGTCCTGGGAAGGTCAGTGCTGGCATGGCCAGGGACTTTGGCCCAAACTCTCAGGGGGGCTGGATATATTCACTAGAAGGATGGAAAAACATTGGCAACCTCAGTGCAGTTCCAGAAGAGAAATTTCCCTCCCAGAGACTCTTTGATCTACAAAGTTTTCTCATTCACAAGTATTAACCAAAGTACTAAGAGTTAAAGAAACTGAAGTACTTTAGGGGTCTAAACTGTGTTAGGAGGTAGAAGAGCAGGCACAAGTTGGGAAACAGCACTGAGCAGCTCAGCAATGTGATCTTATTTGAAGACCCCAGCTCCAGGATGTCCTGGTTGCTGTCTTTGCGTTGCTCTTCTTTGAGCCTTGATAAGTAAGCCTTCTCCAGAACGGTCCCAGCTCTGCCACTTCCTGCCCCAGAACTATCTCCAAATTATTCCCTACTGTGCTCAGGCCCACAGAAGCATCAATGAGATGCTTGGCAGAAGCTCTCTCTTGGCTGTGTTCAGGTTTCCCAGCTCAGCCCCTCTGGGCTGTGGCTGTATTGGCAGGGCTGGTGCAGCTCTCCTCCCGTTCCACTACCTTAGGGAGATGATGGCTTCCCAGCACCCTGATTCCAACCATCCTGAGCTCAGAAGTTCATTTTATCAGATCCGGAGCACTCCGTTCTTTCACACATTTGAAATGAAGGTAGGAGATGGAGAATTCAGGATTTTGTCTTTGCTCATTAACCAGTACTGGCAGATGGGTCCCTGCAAACATCAGGACGGCACATTAGTGTCCATGAAAGACACGATGCATCTGAGCACAGTCACACCAGATACCCTTGGTACTAAGGAAGAGGCATCTATAAAGGGCATTCAGACCACTAGAGATCTAAATCATGCAGCACAGGCTTCTGTCATTCTTCATAAAGAAACCCCAGAACAGCTGCGCTATGGTGGGACATGAACAGGATGAAAGGAGGGTGCTGATGCCGTGGGGACATATGACATGTTTTGGGTCACAAACCAGACATGAGGGCAAAGCCCTTGTTTCCCATCTCCCCTTATCGATCACTTTGGGAATCCCAAAGTCATGGCTTAAAAAAGAAAATCCAGTGTCCAGACTGAACATGGGAGTCAGGATAGGAGCCTAAAGACCATGCTCAGAATAGCATGAAGTGGGACTCCAGAACCCTTGTTACTCCAGGATGGGCTCCCAAGTGCCTCGTTTTACACATCTCAAACCTGTGGGTGACTATAATTATCAGTGTTGCTTGGCTGCAAGAATCCCAGGGAAACGAGCATTTACAGGGAGATTGTGTACCACCTACTACCACTTGCAGGCATTCCCATGAGAAACTCCAGTGAAGCCAAGGATGCTACATGAGTGGATAGTGTTGAATCTCCTGGTGAAAGAGGTTTGCAGCCTGGTCCAGAGAATTATTTCAAGCCTCTCACAGGTCCTCTGCAAATCACTGAATCATTTCTCTGCTCACAGACATGCACACTGCAAGTTTTGCCCTGCACCTAATGGCTTTCCAGTTAATGGCTACACGAATTAAAAATAACGTATTCACTGCACTGTGTCATGTCCCTGCACACATGTGTAATAGCGAGACACTACAGGCACCATAATACACAGTTTTCCAGACACTCTGTAATAAGATCTGATAGTTTCAGTACCTTTTTGGTTGCCATTTTTCACCTGAGTGACATGCTTATCCGTTTTGGTATATAAACTTCTACAAGGTCATCTAGGATGCTGTGTTTTACGTTGATTGATAGCACAGTGCAAAGAAGTGTGACTGATCATAGAATCATAGAAAAATTAAAGTTGGAAAAGACCTTAAAGATCATCTGGTCCAACCATCCCCCTACCACCAAATCACCCACTAAACCATGTCCCTAAGCACCATGTCCAACCTTTCCTTGAAGACCCCCAGGGACGGCGACTCAACCACTTCCCTGGGCAACCCGTTCCAATGCCTGACCACTCTATCTGAGGATACGTCTCCTAATTGTTTAACTGTTGAAGAGTAGTGCTCTTTGTTCAATTCTTTGTCTTAATTGTTGAAGAGTAGGGGCATGATGTTTCCATTTTTCCACTCACCAGGGACATCACCCGAATGCCAGGACTTTTCAACTGTGATGGACAGAGGCTTGGCAACTACATCAGCCAGTTCCCTCGGGACCCTGGGATTCATGTCATCAGGTCCCATAGACTCGTACCTGTTTAGATTCATCAGGTGGTCTTGAACCTGCTCTTCACTTACAGCGGGTGGGACTTTGATCCCCCAGCCTCCATCTACAGGTTCAGGGAAATGAAAGACTTGGGAAGCCCGTCTACCAGTGCACACAGAGGCAAAGAAGTTGCTGAGTACCTCAGTCTTCTCCACGTCTGTCGTTACCAATTACTCAGATATAGAAACTCGCTCCTAATACAAGAAATTAGCCACCTATAATCACTTACACACTACTATTTTCACCCCTCAGTCTATTTTCACAAGTGTTAAGGGTCCATGGTGGCCCTCGGGGACTCCTCCTGTCACCCCAGCACAGCAGCCTGAAGGAAGCTGGGTCTTTTCTTGTGCTCTCTTCCTCAAGGCTCTGTGCAGAAGGGATGCCACCTCTTGCACAAGGGCTGCAGGATGGGAAAGAAGCACTCACACAACCCCTGAGAATTGGCAACAGAGTGGTTTATTGCCGGGACACCTCGCAGGTAAGCCTGCAGGATGTCTGTGGTGTTTGGTGGCTCCAAGCTAATGCTTGGGATGGAGCCTGAGCGACGAGTAGGGAGCTGGCCAGGCACTCCTGCGATGCTGTTTGTGCTCTCTCATGGCAGAGAGCGAAGACATGCCAGGGTAGTCCCAGGTCTGATCTGGCCGAGGTGGATCCACTTCCATTGGTTCCTCCGCCTCTTCTGGTGGACCCAGCTCCATGGGCTCCACGGTGTTTGGCAGGAGGACAAGCCAGTCCTTGCCCTGGGACTGCCCAAACAGGATGCCTTCCATCGGGAATGTTTTCAGGCCAGGGTGCCGCACCAGGGGGTCATCCAGTTCCACGCACAGGTCCCACGCCACTGTCCAGTTCATTCCCATGCATGGTTTTGACGCTGCCGTCTGTTTTACGGCCATGGCTGGGTCCCACGCTGTATTCTGGATGACAGGCACACCTCTGCTCCCCGCGGCTGTCCAGCTGACGCTCCTGCTTTCGCTCCATGCCACCATTATGACACTGGGAAGGCCCAGGCCCCCTGCTGCTGTATGGCTGAGGGGGCGGCCTGTTCCCCGCGTCGCTGCGGTACCAGTGGTACCGCCTGTAAGTGTCTGTGGGCTGGGTGCCAGAGGTACCTCGGGCACTGGTGTTTCTTGTGCTGCAGGTGCTACCCCTCTGCCCATGACACTTCTCCTTCTCATTAGCTGCCTTCCTTGGTGCTTCCTTGGACTGCATTGCTGTCCTCACACCAAGAAGGGCTGCCTCTCGCCTCCTTGCTTCTGCTCTTATTCCCGCCACACAAGCTGGCTGTCAGAGGGCCTCGAAGCTCAGCGAGTGGTGGGCCAGCTGCAGGGGTCCTGTTTTATAGGGCCTGGAGCACAGGTGGGGCAGTGGTGGCCACTGTGACTTCAGCAAGCCTCTGTGATGGAGCGGCCCACGCGTGGCCAAAGGCGGCTGTGTTGGGAGCGGCCTGGAAGATGCCCTCATGTGGAGGAAGAAGGAGGGTTGGGGGGCTGAGGGCCCCTTTTCTGGGGCTGGCTTCCCCGGGCCATTTGGCTTGCCAGAGAGAAAGGCTGCCCCATGCGATCCTGCCTCAGCCCGTTTTTCTCCAGATCTCCAAGGGTTAGGATCTCTCATTAACAAAAGAAAACATCAACAAAACCAAAACGGGCCAATTCAAAAGGATAAAGCAGTCAAAACTGAAGTACCCATCATGACTGTTAATAACTTGCAAAAGTTTTTACTGCACATTTGGAATGTGACGGTAAAATTCTGCAACACGCACATGGTGTGGGAGGAATAGAAATTACATTCAGAGTCTGAGTCTGGAAATTTGTGCCTGAACAGGGAAAAGCAAGGGATGTGTTTAATCAACAGGCTCAAGCACTCTCTTCTTACATGAGAGAAAAAGACAGCACTTAAACTTGATAACTCCTTACAAATAACAAGTGAGGAATAAAGATAGGACATCAGCATTCCTCAAGAGGGAGAAGAAACATGAAATGGAGTTAGAATTAAACATGTCCTTTACACACACACATGCACCATGTATTGTAGAGTACAACGTGAGTGCACGTCTAGTGATTTCCCTATCTGCACTCCCAGCTGGATTACTGGTGTCTTATCTCTGCACCCTGCAATACACCCTTTTATAAATCATATGCTTGATTCACCGGGGGGGTTGGGAGCTTCAGCTGAGAGTGGGGTCCTCTGGTGGGAGTCGTTAGATACTCCTCAACCTCTTAGTGACACAACAGCATTGAAATGAGTAAGAGGAAGGAGACTGAAGCACTAAAAAGGGGAAACCTTTGTTTAAAAAGGTTTTAGCAAAGCCAGGAACAGCAGTCAGGGTGTCTGATCTGAGGGCGTTGTGCCCTCAGTAGGAAAAATCAAGTAAGCAATGTTGGTCTTGTGTCCTAGCCTGCCAGGGCAACAAGGGCCACCGTCAAACACCCAACTGGATTTTATTTTAAATGGGAGCAAAAGAGGCAGGATAATGAGGAACTAAAAACTTCTCTCCTTCCAGCTGGACATCTAAGTGGGACTGAACTCATCCTGGAGAGTAGCCCGACCTTGATCAGACAAGAAACAAGCCACTGGGGCTTTCCTCAGCCTTGGGGACCAGGAGCCAGACTTTTTGCCTGATTCCCAGGCATCACTACGGTTTTCTATAAAGAGGTCATCCACCTGTCCTGCCACAGCTCCCAGGCAGCGCCAAACATTTTCCCAAGCTGATACCTGCTGATACCAGTGCTGTCACCAGTGGGTGTGGAGGAATGAAGAAATCCATGGGCTAGGGCTTCTGGGCAAAGGTGTTGGCCCACCTCCTTCATAACAGGCTTCACCAAACAGAAATTAGTTCTGGTTTAATCAGAAAACAGGGATCGACACTTCGGTCATCGTAAAGCTTTTGCAGACCTCAGGGAGATTCTTGAAATATTCATGCCCCATTCGCATCAGACAAAGATCTTGCATCTCCCCTCCTAGCACCAGTTCCCTGCATTGGCTAGAAAAGCTTGGAGGACAAGTGCAGGCAGCAGCTGTAGCAGAAACAGCGCTGAAAATAAGGATATAAATGAGTGACCTGCAGATAGCAGGACCTTTATTTTGCCACTAGAAATACTGTCATTCAAGTGACCCTATCGATAGCACGTATGTTCTGGAAAGTCTTCCCAGCACAGGCAGAGCTGGTAGACTTGGAGCTTAAAGGCCACAGGAACCAGTCTGATTATTGCATGCAACCCTACATTGTTACACCAAGAAATGCACCCCAGGCTTCCTGCATCAAACATTCACATCTCATGACTGAGATAGAGCTCTTCTTCTCAAAAGGCACCCAAATCTTGATTAAAGTGGTTAATTAACTTCATTGTAAAAGGGAGTGCTCTCCTCTTTGACTGATTTCATCCTAACTGCTAATTTTAAGCTACGAATGCTACTGGACTGTCTACTTGAACAAAGAGGGGCTTCCCAGGAAAGATGCCTTTCAACTAGGATATAGCATTTTTTCAAAGCAAAGATGAATTTCCCCTCTCTCTCTCAATAGGGAGAAATGAGGTTCTGACTACTGTAGTGTCACTCACTGAAATGACAGGTTAAGGATAAGTGTGTATGATTGCAGACTGCAAGATGGTAAAGTATATGCAAACCCTTTTCAAATGCCAGAGTATGTATTACTGTCTTTTCATCCAGGAGATAAATATATATATATATAAATATATATATTTTTTTTTTTCACTATGTGAAAGGTAGATATACTCACTTTGGGCTCTGTGTTCTGATTTCATACTGCTATAAACTGACTTCCCAAGGGCTCTTACAGATTTGGGCCAGCGCCAGCAGAGCCCTGGACCCAGATCTTTGTTTATTAAGCCCAACTTTATTTTACTGTTTCAAATCCCTGAAATCTTGTGAAGCAGTTGTGAGAGCACCTTGCCTCTTCAGATCAGCGTGACTGTGCCCACCCTCCTAATCCTGTGCAAAGACGGAAGGTTAATTAAGCCTGTGTTTGATTTATAAATGTTATCCCTTCTGCAGAGCAGAGTGCAACTCCAGCTAAAAGGCAATACTGTGCTTATTTGACTTCTCCACTGGCTCTTCTCTACATGCAGTGGTTTAGGATATAAATAGTGCTTTAGGGCAGTGAGTGGTTCTGGCGAAAACTAAGCGCAACTTTTGAACAAAACATGAAAAAGAGTAACTTGAATCATACAATGATTTCTAGGAAGCTGAAGCAATTAATTCTTTCCTGGGTAAAATGTAAGCCAAAAAATAAAACTTCGCTGTCCCGTGGTGACAGCAAAATTTAAAAGTATGGTATTAAAGAAGGCAGAATTCCCTGCTTGTATATGAAAACAATGTTTTCATTTAGACCAGTGGAAATCTGGACTAGTTCCATTTGGACCTCTGAATTTGCTCTGGATTTACCCCAGGGTAAATGAGAACAGAACACAATCCTCCTTCCAGGTTTTCTTTTTTACTCCTTCCCATTAATTTCTAAAGAAGAATGAGGGCCTAGTATCATTACAGCTCCAAGATATTCATTACCACTGGTATCTGCATGGATGTAAATATTTGTGCTCCCTATGGTACTCCTCTTTTTGGCAGGGCTCCTTTTTAAGGGCAACCACCCTCCAACTCCATTCCTGTAATGTTACCAGCACCTTGGCAAAACTTATATCAAATCCTGAAGAGTTGTTCTTATTTGCAATAGGGAAATAAAGAATCTGAAGCTGTGTACATCTAAGTTAGTGTAGGATATTTCAGTTCAGACAAAAGAAGATGACATCCTTGGGAAAATGTACTCCATTTATGAGTGAAGATGGTTATAATTGATAAGGCACCTATTCAAAAAAAAATAATTTAAAAATCAAAATCAACCAAACAAACAAACAAAAAAAAAACTTAGAACAGACCTGGTTTCATAATGCAGTGCCCAAAATGGCACCAAGAGTATTTCACCTCCTGTTAGCATCTCTACTACCTTCAGCCAGTCATGAATCTATGAAAGCAAATGCTGTTTGTACATCCCACACCTGACACAGCGAATCAAACCAGCCCAGGTTTCTGGGGCCGGGACAAGCTTTCTGTACTGCCCCAATGCTCCTGCAGTGGGGACTCGGTCTCTCTAAGCTGGGTACCAAAGTGTTGGGCTAACATGAGGGTGGAAGATGATCACTCAGTATTTTTTGCCACCATGCTGGTGACATCTCTGGAGACTTCTTGGAAATAATGGCAAGATCACAGAGATCAGGGCAGAGGGATGTGTCCCACAGATGACTATAATTTGTTACTTGAGTTAATAATAGGAAGATCATGAAGATGCTTTCTGTTATCCTAAGCAGAGCCTAATTTCTTTTTACTTATACTATTCTAACTCCATTTATGCCCCTATTCAGCAGAGTGCTTGCAGGCTTGACTTTCAATAGGAGAAGAAGTCCCATGGAGGTATGTCCTCATGCCGTGAAGAGATGCCCTGAGGCTGCAAAGCCAGACGGGGCTCACAGTGAGTTTGCAGGTGCCGTCTCCGGAATAGATTTGCCAAAGGGTGCAGGACAGACAGCGCTGCTGGCTTCAGCTGGACTGAAGGAACTTTTTCAGGGCTGGACCCTGAACGGAGCCAAGTGTCAGGGAAGAAGCCAGGGAAGTAAACCCAGACCTGGCTGACACACTTCGCACCCATAAAGGGAACCTCAGTTAGATTCATGCTCCCGAGCCAGCCCAGCTGCAGCTCAAAATTCAGCCTAATGTTTGTTCTGCTTTCCTGCAGGTAATATCCCTGTAGCAGTGGTTTATGCTACTGTAAGAAAAGTATTTTAAACACTTTAATGGCCTGCTTTATATCCATCCTTTCCTTCAGTGGGTGCAAATAATTGCTGGTGCAATTTTGTACCCCCAGTTATTTGCAGTTATGGTGTGTGTCATTGACGTGTCTAACTAGCTGATAAGATACGTGGGTGCAATCAGATGCTGTAATTAGAAGTTTAAATGACACGAACTGCACCCACACATAACTGCAAGTGCAAAATCGTATCCGTAACATCTCAGAAGCAACAAAGAGAGGAAGGACTTGGAAATTTGTCCCTGCAAATGTTAATTTGCATGGCAATAAGCTTGAGCCTATTTGGCAAATACACTTTCATTACACAAGATTTAAGCCAATTGATTCTAAACAACCTGAGAGTGTTCAGACACTTAGCGTTAGACACAGCATCTTGAAAAATTATAGTAGTCTGCTCAACTAGGGCAAGGAACTTTTCCCTTCAGTTAGGTAACATGTAATTCACGTCTTCGTTATTGCCTTCACTGTGGCAAGAGTAAGCAAGAGTCCTCGCTTGTGATGACAGATTTTTATAACGATTTCTCAAGGCTGTAGCACAGTGTAAGTACATTTCGTATTTCATGATAAGCAAATGGCATGTAACAAATAAGAAGGTTTTTGCTCTGGAGTTTCTCTCAGCACCATAATCATATAATATACAGCCATATATTCCAGCCTAATGCAAGCCAGAAATTATAATCTGACACCTCTTTGTAGTCATTATCCAAAGCTTTGGGAACCTTAAAGGAGTGTTCCACTGTTTTACTGGGAAAAGACAGATGCATTTTGAGGTTAAATCAGAATCACTGGTGTTGCTCTTATTTCTCCCCCATCTGAGCCCACATGGCTCCACACTTAACCTTCCCCATGCACTGCGGTGTGCACAACACCACTGGAAATATTTCCTCAAGCTGTTTATTATTTCTCCCTCTTCTGTCCAAGGGAGGCCAAGTGAAAAATTGAACCAAATCAGACAGTACAAGCCAAAGAAAAGCATAAGAGAAGAAAGCACAGAAGGACAAAATGAAAAAGCTGAGAGAGGGGGAGATCGCTTCCTTACATCCCTGCTCCTGTGTTTTGGCTCAGAGCTTGGCATTCCCCCTTGCTGGTAGAGAGCGGTGTGAGAAGCCCATGGCAGAGTAATGCAGTGCAAGCCCCGGTGTGATGCACCACTGCAAGCCTTGCTTGGCCTGCTGAAGGCAGGAAAGCAGTTTCCAGACAAGGAGCCATCGCTTTAGCTCTTTAGGGCAGCCAAAATGCAGTGGTGCCTGCTCTGAACCCTCCCCAATGACTCCAGAGCCACATTGTCCTTCAGCTGTCCTGCGCCTGCTTCTACCGCTGGGATATTCCTGCACCCAAGTGTCTGAGGAATTTCAAAGCTTCAGGAGACATCCATCCCATGTTCAGGAAGTTTTCTATTCCTCAGACCCCAAAAAGTGTCAGCCACATCAGCTCAGGAGCCAGTACCTCCTGTGTATTTCAATGCAGCTCAGACCCCAGTGCTTTCCTGCTGCATCCAGCTCTGCTTCTCATCTCCCGTCTACTTCAAATGCTTCACAGCTGACCCTAGAAGAAACAAGCCAAAATCCCAGCTACCCCAGAAGCAGTCCCCGGAGAGCATGACTCGCTAATGGCAAACAGCTGCAGTCATTAATGTTATCTCAGGGGATCTAGGCTTTAACAGCGAAGGTCCCAGGTTCAGATCCTGTTGACAGACTGTAAGATTAATACTAACAATCTTGCCTAGCAAAATACTGCAGGGATCACCTTCTCCGAGGCCTCAGGTGCTTGGGAGAGCAGGCAGCCGATGATGTATGAGGCACAGTGTTGTCCTCTTGGCTGGGTAAACAGAATGATGCCCTGGTGGCTTTAAAACTTTTTTTCCCCCTACTTTTTTCTTCCTTTCTCTGATGTTTTGCATTATGGCTGTCCGTAGACTGATGGTTTCACATCATCCAAACCAAATGTCTGCTCTCCATTAGGACCAAGGTGTTTTGCTACGTTCTGGGTGTTTCTACTGCCTTTTTTTGCTGCTGAAACTGTGGAGATGCTGGAGGTATCATCCAAGCCATGCCCTTCAGCTCCCCAGACCTACCAGCTAACAGTAGGATGTGAATATGGATTACAAAACAGCAGGTTCCTGGGTCAGCATGGGACCAGTGCATCTGTAGCCTTTGACTTCCAAAATTCAGTGCAAGGCAGAGTACCTGCTGCTGGTGGTAATTCAAAAGTGGGGCAAGACAATCTCACTAAAGCAAAACCACTGAGATGAAAAGGATTAGATAACATCAGCCACGTTTGTCAAATCAGCTGGAGAGAGCTCTTGGTCCAGCTTTCAGTAGACCTCTGGCTGCATGGCGCTGCCTCGAAAACACCAACCTTCACCTCCATCCCCTGGGACACAGGAGAGGGCAGAGGAGCCACCAGCTACAGATAAGGTTTGGCTGTGGTAATAAGGAGGCCATTGCAGCCATGAATAATCTGTTTTCTACAGTCTCCACAGCCCGTGTGGTGTGAAAAGCTGGACAAGGATTTGTAAATGAATTGAGCCCAAGAGTAATTACACGTTCCTGCAGATTACTTGGTGCCGTAATTGCACTTAGTATTTACCATGTGACCTAAGCCAGAAATAATCATGTATTTACTTTATATTTATATTGTAACGTGCCATGTACTGTAATTATACTGCCACTCCATGGTACTTAACACATCATCGAATGTTCCACAATTATCATGTTAGTAAATAGCACTTACCGAGATTTGTGGCCTGTAATTTCAAGCATTACCTGCTAAAGATTTAGTGTAGCAATGTCAAAAAACCTGTTTCTTGACCATGTCATTTCATATAAAAAAATGCTAAGTCCTAGAACTTAGAAATCAGTTTTTTAAAATTCATAAATTGAAAATACAAAGGAAAAGCTAGATTTGGAATTAAAGGTTTTTCCAGTAAAGTAATCGTCCATTCCATAAAGAATTCTCTGAATCCTGCTACTCAGGGTGGCAGCAGATTAAAAGTGAAAACTTTCAAACTCGTGTGATTAAATGGAGGTGTTAAATCTAACTTGAGACTCTTAAATAAAAAATATTTTGAAAGAAATTAATATCTACTCAACCTCTCATTTAATTCTGATTAAATCTTTGAGTGGCTAAACCCAAAACTTTTACATTGGATTTTCTGAATGGGCTTATGCTTACATATACATTTGCTCTTAGAAGCATTCCCCTGGATTTCAGTAGTTACTCATGTGACTAAAGTCAAGCATGTGCTTAAGTGTTTTGCTGGTCTAAAGCCAAGGTTTAAGTATGGAAGTCTTAAAATGTTGGTCAAAGTAAACTCAGTTAAACAGGAAAGTTTTAGAATATTTTTTCATGATTGCCCCTTCAGCAGGATTTTTCCATACTGTAACAATGATGGATGCCTGGATATCACTTGCCTCTAGTAAAAATTCAGTCAGGACTCAAGATTCGCAGTGAGGGACAATCATCATACTAAGTATGTTACAAAACCTTTAACGAAGCCATCCCAAGCTTCCCTTCCTTGCTGATGTTTTATTTCTTTGTTTGATACAGGGCTCCACTGAATGGCATCTAATGTGGAGACCCAAACATGGAATTAGGAATACCTTTTTTACCCCTCTAATTTAAGAGCACAGACAAGCCATTACTTTAAACCGAAGGATGAAACCCTGGTTGCACATGTGGTTGGCAGTTCTGTTGTTGAAGTCCTCATAGCCCAATTTTCTCCCTCAAAACCTGATCTCTTACTTCAGCCTTGATCTGCCCAATATATACAAATGAGCTTAACTTTAAACACTGATAGTACCATTTACCTCATTAACTAGAGCTGGATGAATAATTCATAATGCATAATTTATCCAATGAATCTCACTTCTTTTTGTGTTTGTGAATTGTCTGCAAATAGATTCTTGATTGGACTCTTCATCTAAAATTATTTGCAGGTTTCTTCGGTGAATCATAATCAGTCTGCGGAGCATTTAAGCGGTGCATAGCGAGCAGTCACAGTTTGCAGCTCACGCTGTGTGGGTTCGCTGTAGGAACGTCAAGGTAACGCTCCTGTTCCCTCGATGGAAAAATCTTATGTAACTAACCAACAGCAGTATGAATTCTGAACTGCACATATGAGCGTAAAACTTGGAAATTCACACCCTTGCTGAGTGTTGTTGTCGAATTGAGAACCTTCCTTCAGCGAACGGTCAAACGGTACTACAGGAAAGTAAATACCAAAGCTGCAATATGTGCCTGCAGCAAATCTGCGGGCTGGGAAACATGAGCAAAGTTACTGGAGGGCAACACATCTCAGCCTAACAGCTGATCCATGATAGCTGTCCCTGTGAACGCTCCCATTAGGAGGCAACCTGAATTTATTGAGCCTTTCCTCGGTGGAGGTTAAACCAGCAGATTACCTTGCACTTGCTGTGGGCGAGGAGTTCTCATATGGATGCAAATTGGCAGTCACAGGGGGACTTGTTCATGTTTCTAAGGCCTGAAGGTTTTTTTCCATCTAGCTACCCTATTTACTGTAGAGAAGGAAGATCTCACCCAGGCAAAGTATCTTCTGCAAGGGCAATGCAATTACTTGCAAAGTGCTCGGGTCCACTGCCTGCATTAAAGCTGGTGGAACTAGAAAAACTCTTGTCAAGCTTTTGTCATGAATACTGCACTGGCCTCTATGAGCAGAGACAAGAAGCCAGCCTGCTTTCGACTACCATAGCTCCCACCACTGCTTCACTGTATGCAAGTGACCTAAATTTGGTGAGAGAAGTAGCAGAGAATCCCTTTTCTAACACCCCCCCGCCCCTCGTTCTGCAGGGCTCCCTGAGCAAATCCTTCAAACCCATTGACCCTATCACAAGTTAAGCACTTGCTTTCCGTAAACCATGTGCTTACGTGCTTTGCTGAGTGGATTTGGTTTGCTAAATTAGGACTTTGGTTCTAAGTTGGGAGATTTTGTCTGATTAAATCAATCTTTACTATAAAGGAACATAATAACCCTTCAAAAACAGAAACAGACAAGCCCAAAACCGATGCAGTGTAGCCCAGGGCCACGTTCAATATGTAAAGATTAATACAATTAAAAAAAAAATGCTGCTGTCATAAAACAGTCCCCAAGGTGGTCAGACGCAGAGTAGACTTTCAAGTACATCATTTTGCAGAGAAAGAGGCAGCAATGAATATGCAGAAGAGGATTGGAGCTGTCAGGCGAGTGTAGATGAAAGCATGTGACCAGTCACCCCTTTGACCTGCGCATCAGATTTCGAAGGGAAAAGGCTAGTTTTCAGGCTGCCTCCGAATACAAAGCAACCACGTCTGCGACCACTTCACATAGTGCTGAGCAAAAAGGTGGGTTTTGCGGGAGGAAGATCACAAAAGCAGGGAGGATCTCCCAGGCTCAGCATTTGTTCGAACATGAAGAAAAAGTCAAAGACATTTTTTAACGAGTACGGGGCTGCGTGTTGCTCCAAAGAGACCATGGGGGACCAGAATTTTTTACTTTTCAGAGAGATAGATGCTGTGATTATCATCAGCCAAGATAATGGACTCACTGTTCCGGCTTTGCCATGTCTGTCAATTTTGGCACAATAGTTTGATACAAAAAGTGCGAATGGAAAAGATGGCAGTGAATAACTTCTATGACATTAGAGCAGGTGAGCTCCAGTGGTAACGTGATATATTTTTTTCATGCTTGAGGAAATATTTGGTCTTGGCAAGCACATTGTTAGCTTTACTACACAAGGCTGTAGGACGAAGGAATGACAGGAGTAGCACAGGAACGTATTCCCTGCATTGATCTGCCATCAGTTTTTAAGAAAAGTCTTGGAACTAGACATGGTAACTGCATTGGGCTTCTCAAGGGAAAAGATTATCCTCTGTGCTCTGGTCTGTGCTGGCAGACATTTAAAGACAAGGGATGTACAAGTACTTCATTGCGGACATCTTAACAAGCAAGTCACCCTGGATATCTGCTCCAGCTCATGAAGGAATGCCTGAAAATTCAGGCTCTATGATCTAGAACGTGATCATCCATTACTCCCACCTGGTTTCTGGTATCAGCACACTGCACCTCGCCCTCAAGACAAGGAGCCAAAGACGAGCCCCCAGCTTGCAGGGGGTTAATGCATGGGGAAATAGATTAACCCATTTCCTGGCGAGATCTTTAGTGTAACCTCATTCACGCCACAAGTAATATGAGCAAACTTCATGACCCCTTATTGTTTTCTAAGCCTGCCTGTAAACATCACCAAACAGTGAGTCCTGAATCCAGGACCAACAGTGCCCCAGGAATGCCCTGGCACTCACAGCAGCTCCTCCAGCCACTGTCCAGCCTCATCTTTGCTGGACCAGCTACCAGAGAAGCCAAGCGTCCCACAGCACACAGTGGGGCATGTGTCCCACCGATGAGTTTGGGTAATTCTGAGCCACTTGCTCTCTCCCATAAATTCTTTCCTGCAGCAAAACATTCTGATGTAATGAACATTTTACACGAGCCATGAGCTTAGAGCTTTTGCTGCTATGCATGTGCCATTGATTAGAGTGGCTGCAGATGGTTTTATTTTAGATAATCAAGCTTGCTGGGGTTTGCCAGCATCAGAACAAAGGCATAGTTTCCCCGCTTACTAACCAAATTTGCAGCCAAGACACTTGAATTGATCTCAGCTCTGATGGATGGTGAGAAAGTGGGGAGGGGGGAGAGAGCAGCTTTCCCATATACCTCAAGCCAGGTGGCTCATACCTCTGCACACCACATTTTACCTCCACATTAGAGGAACTGTATTCCTTTTTGCTCCTAAACAGGGCAGGAAAAAAAAAAAAAAAAAAGTATCTTTTTTCTTTAGCAACTCCCATGCTGCCCGGCTGTATTATAACAATATACAGAGCTGCCGAAAACAAAGGAGAAAACAACAGCGGTCACAACAACCCATGCAAACACTAAAGCCTCCAGAGCTGGAATTCCTCCTGTGAGATGTCCCCTCTGAAGTCTCCAGCCCATTCTGCAGCACCCCGCTTCGCGTGTCACTCCTCGAGTGCTCCTCAGTTGTTCCCACACAGCTGGAGAACCTCTGGAGGCTCCTTCCCTGGGGAAGCTGGCCAGGGAAAAGACAAAAGAGTTGTATGATGATACAGGACATGGAGTCATTCAGACTAGATCTGTTTAAACATTCATGTTGGTCTCAAAAGAGCTTGGTTTTATGGGACACGGACTAATTTTCAGCCTCAATGAAACCTGAAGAAAGGTATACAGCAGCTTGCAAGATCTAGTTGTTTGACTTTTTGGGTGTCTCGGAGATGTGCAGAGCAATGGTGGTGTTTAGGTACAAATCAAAATGTCCCTCTCTTTGCCCTTTCCCAAGTGCAACAAGATGGATAGAAGCAGTGGGAACAGATATATGGGATCCTTTGCCAAGGCCAGATAAGCAACACCTCTTGCTCAGGCTCTGCACGGAATATCCCCTGTCGGAGCCTCGGAAATGCATCTGCTTGCCAAGGTGTTGCTGGCTCAGACAACAAGAGAGCTGTCCTCTTGCAAGCAGTCACTCTGTGGCCTTTGTTTAAAGCTACACATTGTACCTATAGAACAAGCGGCCTGAATGTAAAGGGAGAGAAGAAAAAAGAAAAAAAGAAAAACGCAGAAAAATGAAAAGAAAAAAAAACATGCAAGAGATAAATCAATAGCAAGCATTTAGCAGCTGGGGTGACATAGACAAAGTGCATTTAGAACCACAGACACTTGACTTCAGGGCTGGGGGGAGAGGGTTGTTTTATTTTGTGCTTTGCTTCTTAATATTTTTCAGATTAACAGTTTGCAATTCTCTGCTGAGCTGTAAGGTCTCGGAGGCACTGCCTGCTGGAACGTTTTGATCAGTGTAAGCCGGGGCATTTCCAACAGACAGGTTTATTAACTGATTTACTGACCACATGAATTTTGCGTAGCTGAAACTATTTAGTTGGTCTCTTTCTCTCCCCTTTCCCCGCACCTCCCGATTATTAATCATCAGGGAACTTTTTTGCTTTTGCATGAAAACAGCCCCCAGACAGTGCTGCATTGCCTCTAGTCACACACAACATGACAGGTCCACCACTTTGCCAAAATTTTCCTTCTGCAGCAAACTATGACACAGGGCAAATGGGACTTGTCCTCTGCATGGGAGATGTTTTGAAAAGATGTAATGCTGTTAAATATATTTTCTGGACCTACTGAAGATAATTGCTTATAAATTCTACTATCTCAGAGAATTTTGGAGTCAGCTCCATGGAGAGCTCCAAAAGCCGCCTGGCCATGGGCGTGGGCACCCTACTCTCGGTGGCCCTGCTGGAGCTGGGGTTGGACCAGGTGGACCCAGAGGTCCCATCCAACCTCAACCAGTCTGTGTTTCTGTGAATTACCACTTTGGTTCAGGTGGCACTGAGCCACCAAAGGTTTTTCTGTGGGCTCCTTTAGGGGAGCCAGGGAAGCGAGATCATTTACAGCCAAGAAAGGATTCACCCTCCAGTTCAACAGCAATGTATGCAAGGTGCCACCTTAGATATTTGACCACCACTTTTTGTTTCTTTTTTATATATATATATATATATAAAATATGCAACATGCAGAATGCAAACAGCACACTGTGTAACGATTGCCCAATCAAAATTTCTCCCTATTATATGGACTTAAATTTCCAGCTCAAGGAAAAATAGCTTATATAAAGAACACCATCCACGTTTAATGATGAATTTACTCGTTTGAAGGACTTGCTTTATGTTCTTTGCAGTGGAGCTAGTTAGTTAAAAAAAAAAAAAAATGAAGAAAGCAAAGCTCTGAAGGAAACATTTTGCAAGAAAACCTTTCAACATTTGAGCAAGAAAGCTTCAAAAACTTGCATCTGTTCTCCAGCAAGTCAAACCATAGATATTTTTCTTCTCTCTCTCTTTTTTTTTTTTTTTTAGCATTAACATTTTCATGTTTGGAACATTTCTGTTTCTATTACTTTGCATTGACTGTTGGAGTACAAAGTTTTCTTAGTGCAAAACATCCATCCGAGGATTTGAAGGAACTTCACCCAAGTTCACTAACACACATATTCTCATGAGTTCATGGTAATCATAGGAGATATCGTGGCCACCAACTTTCATGCAGAACATAAGGCAAAGAAAAGCAAAGCCACTCTTGTAGGGTCCCAAAGTGAGCTTCTGTTGGCAAAACGTTGTCCACGTTGCCCAAATCTATTTGTGCTTTGGCTCCAAACCCACCCCTTCCCAGGGACAGAAGGATATACAGAGGAGGTCCTACAGTGACAGCATACCCCACTCCTTCACCTTTCCCTATCATTCATCAAATAATCTCAGACATATTAGAACTAGCGAAGCCAGTTTTCCTGCAGGTTTAACATATATGGAGGGATTCTCTGGTGTCTCTGAAGAGCCATGCTCACACGGCAACCTTTCTCTAGGGAAGGCATTAAAGGGTTTGCCTCTGTACTGTCTATTTTAATGAAACTTGTAGGACTGAAATATCTGTAAGACCTATGTCAAATTTGATTGAAATAGGCCAGCAGGCTTAGAAGGTAGCAAGGGAATACATGCAGAGACACAGAGATCATGTAAGTCTTATTTTCTAAGAAAAATAGGCTAGAATACATTCCCAGTCTTTTCTTACACACACACACTTACCTGTTGAAAGGTCAATGATAATTTATTACATGGTTATATTTTTGTTTCTCTGTGCAGAAACAAGTGTCCTACACTACAGTGACATCCAGTGTCCTGATGGTCTATCAGAAGAAAGCTGTTCTCAGGGTATTTTTGGCCTCAGTAGAGGCAGAAATATGGAGGCTGCTTACTGAAGGTCTGTTTTTGTAATATTGGCAGCCTAAGTTTGCAAACAGCGACAGCATCTATATGCCAAACAGTAAGGCAACCCTTGGTTTTCATGGTACAGCCAATTACCTTGCTGTGGAATTATTTTTCCCAAATCAGTTTATACAAGTTTAGCTCTTGGCACGAATCTTTCAAAAAAAAAGTGGACCTCACTAAATCACAAGACAAAGACCTCTTTCAGAGGCTTGTTAAAAGAATAAGACCTGTATGTAAAGTGATATCCTCATTGTGAGTATGTAAGGGGATCTCCTGTGCAGTCAAATGGAGACCACTTTCCTCTTAAAGGGACTTTCTCAGAAGTGGTAAAATTCTTTTGCCAATCATTGAGCCGTTCAAATCCAACTCAGAAGATCAACACTTGTCAGTACCTGACAGCTATCCAGTTACCTTCATTGCAAATTGACCAAGAGGTTTTCAGCCATGCTCATGCTGAACAGACAATCCCATTAACAAAGCCTCCTATCGCAGATTTAATGCCAGGGTTCTCCATCTGAATAGCGACACAACCTAACAGGGCCATGAGGAGCAGGTTATTCCCTCTTCCTTTCAGGTTGTTAAGCCCAGGACAGAGCCAAGACACATCAGTAGCCTGGGTTTATGCTGCCTCTGTACATGGTGTACCTGTTCTGTAGATAAAAAAGGAACTTCAATTTCCAGTGCTGTCAATGCAGTGACTTTTAATCAGTAAATTCCCTCTCTAAGACAGGCAGGGAAAAAAAAAAAAAAAAAAAAAAAGTCCTCATCTGAAAAAAATATCAAATGCATTTTCAGCCAGAAGACATAAATATAACCAGAAAGCCATTTGGAAATGCTTTCATCTGACAACTGACATGCTTAGATCATCTGCAGCCCACCCTGTGCTTTTCTCACTAGAGAAATTAAACACTAGGAGAGCTGCTGCTGCTTTGAATACTCCCCTTAAATATTTTCTGGCACAGACTCTCCCAAAGGCAGCAGTGGTAGTCTCATTGCTCAGGACAGGCAAATCTTCCTCTCTTTTTCATGAGACGTGACAGTGGGTACCCTGGGACATGGGAAGAAATAAGTTTAGATTTAGGAGAAGTAGCTTTCTTGGGCGAAACTACCTACTGGAGAAGGCCTGGCACTCACCTCCAGGGTGGGGATCCTTGCTCCGTTCTTGCTTGTGCACATTCACTGGTTCATTTTGGATCACTGGCTGAATTCTGGAACAGTGCCTGATTCATTTTGGATCCCCAGTTAAGCCCAAAATCCCAGTTTGTGCCCCAAATCTCAGTTTATGCCCCAAATCCAAGTTTTTGCATGTGTATTTGGAAAGCATTCCCTTCCAGTGATAACCTTGCTGAGATGTCCATGCCACTCAGGACACTAGATCAGAGCCCTGATATGCTCTGTAAAGGCTGGGTCCTGCTCCCTCATGCTGCGAGGCCCTTCAGGCAGTCAGGCAGACATCCACAGCTGCCCTTGTCCAGCAAAGGTTCATTCACAGTGCTGGGACATGGTGTTCAACAAGGCCATCACAAAGTTCAACTAGGCCAAGCCCAAGCTCCTGCACCTGGGCTAGGGCAATCCCAAGCACAAATAAATACTGGACAATTAGTGGATTGAGAGTAGCCCTGAGGAGAAGGACCTCAGGGTGCTGGTGGATAAGAAGCTCGACATGAGCCAGAAATGTGTGTTCACAGACCAGAAAGCCAACCGTGTCCTGGGCTGCACCAACAGCGGCGTGGGCAGCAGGGCGAGGGAGGGGATTGTCCCCCTCTGCTCTGCTCTCGTGAGACCCCACCTGGAGCCTGCGCCCAGCTCTGGGGCCCCAGCACCAGAAGGACGGGGACCTGTTGGAGTGGGTCCAGAGGAGGCCACAAGGATGCTCAGAGGCTGGAGCACCTCTGCTGTGGAGCCAGGCTGAGGGAGTTGGGGTTGTTCAGCCTGGAGAGGAGAAGGCTCCGGGGAGACCTCACAGCGGCCTGCCAGGGCCTAAAGGGGGCTGCAGGAGAGCTGGGGAGGGACTCCTGGTCAGGGGGTGTGGTGATAGGACAAGGGGAAATGGCTTTAAACTAAAAGAGAGTAGGTTTAGATTAGATATTAGGAATAAATTCTTCACTCAGAGGTTCGTGAGGCCCTGTCCCAGGCTGCCCAGAGGAGCTGTGGCTGCCCCATCCCTGGCAGTGCCCAAGGCCAGGCTGGATGGGGCTGGGGGCAGCCTGGGCTGCTGGGAGGGGTCCCTGCCCATGGCAGGGGGGTTGGGATTAGGTGGGCTTTGAGGTTCCTTCAAACCCAAACCATTCTGTGATTCTGATCCCAAGCAAATGCACATTTGAAGTCTAATTAGGAGCTCTCACTCGCTGTGGGGGTGGCAGTGACCACACAGTAACATTAATTGCAGAGGATCTTGAGGCTCTTCTGGCTTCATGTCCAAGGTGTAATTTAAGATGCTCAGAGTAAACTGTAATTCTTTGATGAGGGGGTTCATCCAGCCACTTCTCACTTCAAGCCCCCATGAAAGCATAAGAAGTGGGTAAGCTGCCGTTCTCAGTGATTTCCAGGAAAACTATGAGTGGTAAGCAGGCGGCCTAAATCCCAAAATTGTCTTGTTTTCTTGGTTCACCAGAGGACAACTTAACAGCCAGGGCATGGTGCAATGTTGAGTCATATCTGCACATCACAGCTGACTGAGGCACGTATGCAGCTTTACTCCAAATCTCTGCAAATCCATGCAAAGTCCAAATCCATGCAAAGGTCTTGCCTTTAAGAGTTTTCTGAGGCCTGGATGAGCTTATACAGACAGGAGTGCTGTTTTGAGTCCTGGATTTTGCAGGGCAGAGAGAGGTTGGGTACACTGATGGTTGGTGCTGCCCCAAGGTCCCTCCTATAGCCTCCTGTAGAGAGCAGAACAACTTTCCCGCAGCAGAAGCACCTGCTGGAGAAAGAGTCCTAACTAATAGGGCTGCAAATTAGCAATCCTCCATGAATACATCTTTCAGGATTGAAACATTTGTTGAAAGCTGGACCCTGGCCAGAAACAAGCATTTGGAGAGTGCCTAAATTAAGTTAACGTTTGCAGCCATGATAGACTTAGTCTAAAACACTAGGACACAATCAGTCAATTGAGTTATAGCATCTTAAACTGGCAAGGTAACTAATTGCTTCTCGTTGTGAGTTAAGCACAATATTTTATATCTCAGAGTAAAAGGGGAGAGCTAATCTGCACCTCTTGTAAAAGTAGGTAAAGAATATGAACATGGATAGCTGTGGCGTTGCAGTCAGGAAGAATCAGATAAGGCCATTGCCACTTTTCATGTTCCTGTGTGCTGTATTCCTATATATATTATGCAAATCCATGTGATCCTTTCATTTAGAAGCAGTTACATTTCACTGGCATATGCCTTAGTGCAGATGGAGTTGCACAATTGTAAAAATGTCTGGTCCCTAATGCCAACATAGCTTGGGTCACGTCTCTAGTATTCAATAAACCTAGTTCTAGAGTGGCTAGTCCTGCATCAAAAGCACTGTGGCCAGAAAACACAAATGCAATGCAACCATAATAAAAAAGCATCCACACCTCAAAAAAAAAAAAAAAAAAAAAAAAAAAACAGACAAACCTAGATTCAAATATAGCTACGTGTATTCAAGGAAATTTTCTAGTCCTGAAAGACTTCACAGCAAATGTGGGTTGTTTGCCCATACCCTTCTATCCAGGTTAGGACCTCTGTCCTCTGGTGGTCAGCAGATAGGCAGTGTGAAGACCAGATTGCACACACTGGCTAATTTATGGAAATGCAATTGTGTCAGTCAGTGTATCTACTTCATGTCAATATAGCTTCCTGTGTATTGCATAAGCCACACCATTATTTTTCTAGAATGAAGGTAGTGTGGACACATCAGGTACAATCTGAGTATTTGTGGGCATTAGAAATGTCTTAGATTATCCTGTATGGACCTGGTTGCCACTACGGACAGGTACAGGTCTTCTGTGGGTCCCATCTACCTGGCCAATGAAGACATCTCAGTTACCCAAGAGCACCTCAAGCAGTACCAAAATTTGCCTAAATCTTTTATTTAGGAAAATGAGTCATACCCATAGAGAATCCATAAAAGTTACAGTCAGACATGCACATCAGCAGCTGAAGTAAGGGAATAATGTTACTTCTATAAGCTATATACTCAAACTGGTTGGCGTGATTGTATATTTATGGTAGATTTTTTTTCTGAAGTACCTCATTTCACAAATCCATCAATGAGTGTAGCCATACAAGGAGGCAAGCAAGTACTACTGCATTAGCTGTCAGCCACCAGGGAGCAAGGAGAGAAGCTGGTGGAGCCAAGGGTGAGCAGTTCTGGAGGAGATGTATATAACTACATCCCAAAGCCTGTCATCCAGGTTTGCTTAACTGGCCTCCCTGATGTCAGACAGGTCTATTTCATTTCAGATTATGTTTGCCTGTGGCTGTGAATGATCAGGACTCATCCTGACAATTTTTCTGTAGTCACACTCTTTTGTTTACTTTCAATAAAAGTGATTCCAGGAGCTGGGAATTTATGAAAAGTGTAAATATGTTGACAGTGCAGCTATGCTAATGTTGGTGTCTCAGCCCTGGACTACCTCTTCACACCACAAACTGTACTCAGACATTACGGGCAAGATGAAACAAATTCTACCACCAGGAGAGATCTGGCCCATGGGCTACTGAAAATGCCTTTGCCTCATGTGTGAAGGTGCCCTAAGTCCATCAGTTAAATGCATAGTGCATCTGGTCTTGCAAGCCAGGACTGCAAGACAATTTGAACTTAGCTGGAGTCAGGTAGAAAACTGCCTCAGAGCATCAGACTGCAGGAAAACATTTCACCCGTGCTCCCCTTATGTACCATCGCCTCCCCATTCTGCTTTGTTTTATGGAGTTTTCTCCCTTTTCATGGACTATTCCTTCAAAAAGCCCAAGTCACTAACCAACCACAAAGAAGGGTGTTATGGCCAAGGGTTTTAGGATGGCTGTCATAAGCAGCTGAGTAAATTATCTCATAATGACAAGCTCCGCAGCTTTCCGTGGTGACTGTAAGCCACAACAGTGTCCCTCTGGGGCAAATTCTGGATAACTGTTAGCCAGAGAAGATGATGGAGTTACACCAGAGATGGTTTATATCGTCTGCTTTACATGTGCACAAGGGTTAGAAAAGTTGCAAGGAAGGTTCACTCGAGGTTTCACAGCTGATGGTGCCAGATCAACTGCAAAACCTCCTGGTGGTTTAATGGTGACGCTCAATCTCCCTCTTTGGAGGGGACAGAACGTAATGGTACTCAGCTGTGACTATGACTATGCCAAATACCATTTGCTCATCTGAGATGAGCACAGATGGTCATATTTCCCTCTGTTTATTTTTGCTGAATGGCCTTTTCAGCCTGCCTAGTCTATGACCTTCTCCTAAAATGGGTGGATAAGGTTTTGCTCTAATGCTGGGTTTCTTCTTCCTTCAGGAGGCAAAATAAAGGCTCTGCTGGTATTGGCTGGGAGGGCACAGGTGGACAATGTAGCCTTCGTGCTTTCAGTTTATTCTCTGCAGAAATGCAATAACAGGTACTGCAAAGGCATCCGGGTATACATGTGAAGACTGTCCAACTTGCTGCTTCTCAAGTACAAGTTGTGTAGACTGTAACAGGAACCATGAATTATTGCACTATAACTTAATTCATGTCACTTTTGATCTTCAAAGTAAAACTGCAGTCTAATATAAAAAGATATTCTAATCACTACATTTAAATACAAAAGGGAGTAAATCACTAAACAATATTTTAGCATGTCAAAGGTAATAAAAAAAGGAATGACTAATAATGAAACAGCACCTACCATCCTGGCCACTGATGAAAAGGGAAATTGAGAGGGTGTGGTGGCCTCTGAGGATCCTTCAGATTGAAGGGCAGAGAGCTGGTAGAGTCTAAGCATCATGAAAGCTCAGCTCTGCCAAGCCCTGCAATATCACTGCACACCTCACACTGCTTGGTGACTCAATTTCTAAAGCCTCATCTCTTGTAACCACAGAATCGGGTATGAAGCTTAGAGAACAGCCTCTCTGCTCTGAATAGCTCTGCCAGCAGAAACTGCCTTTGGAGCATTGATACCTTAGGGGGAGGGAGCCACGGCCCTCGGGCAGAGATCTGGGTTCACAGGACAGAGGTGCTCCGACCCGGGGCAAGGAAGGGGTTTTAATGCAGGCAGGAAGCAAGCGCTGCTCTCCTTTTAATTTTCAGTTTATCTAATAAGCTGATGGCTTCGGTGTGTCAAGAGCAGTAATGAAAAGCATGTCTGCTGCATTTATTATGGAAGAGTTTGAGGCCCTTTGTACTGGGTCATTCATAAATACATAACAAGAGGCACCATAGATCAGTATTCACATCTTGTACGAAGTAGTAAAAATGAAGAGTGAAAAACATCCGTTGCCTCAAAAAATAACAGCTTAAACAGAAAAAAAAAAAAAAAAAACACAAAACCAGTATCACCTCCATTTTTGAGGAAGGAGGAAGGAGGCACAAAGGGAAGATCTGTGTGATCTTTGTGAGGCAAGGATTCCTGCACTGACTGTTATTCTTGTCCATGGAGACAGCAAACCTAAAGGGATTGCACCAGCAACCAATGAAGCTGCTCCCTGGAGCCTGCATCAGTCCTACAGGACATGACTGGATAAACCAGCCATGCATATAGCATGCAAATGCAAGGGGACAACCATTAAAAGTGTCATGGATACGTCCAATGAGCTGCTCAAGGTGATTACCAGGGGTCTGTGGAAGAGGCTTAGCATGAAATTAATCTCCCAGAGCTCCACCAGCCTCCAAAACTCCCCCATTTTAGTAAGATTTCAGGGAGCATAACACCACGTGGGACTTGACCCACTACCTACCAACATACCTGTTTATACTTTGTACCACTTTAAAGATTCCTGGTCTTTCTTGATCCCTAAGTCCCTGCTTGAAAGAAATGAGACACTGGTTGAGGCAAAACCTACCTGGGGTGTAAACAGTCGGTCTCTGAGGGATTGGCAGTGGGACAACTGACTGCTGGACAAACGTGTGATAATACTGGCATTGTTGCAAGACATGATCCTGATCCGCACCACAGTTTTCCTTCAAGGGGCTGTATGTCTTATTTCAACCTTTTTCACCCAAGTTTGGAGGACATGCCAAGTCAAACCAATACATGATAGGATTTGCTGAAGCGAGTTGCAACCAAAACACTTACTTTTTTATTATTATTATTCTTTCTCATCTTCGTGAACTAGCAATACTACAGTCCACGTGTTTTGGATGACAACCAGCAGGATGGGCTCCAGCCACGCTGCCTCACTCATTGCGTCATGCGGCTGGATTACGTTGATAGGCAGTCTCAGATCTCCCCTTGGGGTGTGTTAGTAACATAGAGTCCCATTGGCTCTGAAACAGCTTGAACTTCAGAAAAGCAACCTTCAGCACTTTGTTCTTTAGGACAAAGGTGCTCAGATATCACCCTGATGGGACCTGTAGAGTGATTAAACAGAGTCCCACAGTGGTCCTGTCTCCCTCTCTTGGTGGACACCAGCACATTGCAAGGGCACCCTGAAGCCAAACTCATGCCAAATTGCCTTGTTTGTACAGTATGTTTCCAGCCTGGAAACAATTTCAGCCCTACTGAGCCATCAGTTGCTCAGATAGCTACTTCCAGAGGTGCCTGGAGCTCTGTTTTTTCAACTAACCCCTTAGAGTTAGATGGCAGCAAAGCAAAACCACTGGCAAGCCACGGCAATTTCCTAACCTCAAACACTTTTACTCCTAGGAAAGCACAGAGAGCAATCAATTATGAAAAACAAACAGCCTTTGAGAACATTACTCTTCTGTGCAGCCTGTTCTAGGGGAACCTGTCCTGGACCTCCATTTTCCAGGCTTACTCAGGAGCTCAGGTGGGAAATTCCTGATTTTGCCTCAGAAAATCTGAGTACATCAATGACCTCTCCCACCTATTGTCAAAAGGTCAAGTCATGATGTTGCAAATCCAAATACACCCCATCCGTGGACTACTAGATCCTCCTCAGACACATTTCAGAGCAAACCTCATTCAAAGCCAATAGTCTTCATTAACAGCAAGCCTAATTAAGGGGGGAAGATCCCTCAATGGCTTCTTCACTCTGGTAGCTCTCCAGAAGAACTTCTACCCACTTAGTGTAAATCATTGTACCCAGGATGGCTCTGATCAGATTGGGAATGTTTCAGCCCCATCTGCGTCTTCAAGTAACAAAGCAAGTGCAGGGTACAAAGTGGCATAATAAAAGTTTGGGTTTGCAACTTATCACAGATAGGGTTTATCACACTGAAATACATTTAAAATAAATAAATAAATAAATAAATAATATTAAAGAAAAATATAATATCTGATGAAGACAACTTTAGAAAGTTTTAAAAGGCAAAAAGGTTATCAATCATCTTTGAAATGTTCAGGGCACTCCCAAGCATGAATACAGGCTGGATGATGAGTGCATTGAGAGCAGCCCTGAGGAGAAGGACCTGGGGGTGCTGGTGGATGAGAAGCTCGACATGAGCCAGAAATGTGTGTTCACAGACCAGAAAGCCAACCGTGTCCTGGGCTGCACCAACAGCAGTGTGGGCAGCAGGGCAGGGAGGGGATTGTCCCCCTCTGCTCTGCTCTCGTGAGACCCCACCTGGAGCCTGTGCTCAGCTCTGGGGCCCCAGCACCAGAAGGACAGGGACCTGTTGGAGTGGGTCCAGAGGAGGCCACGAGGATGCTCAGAGGCTGGAGCACCTCTGCTGTGGAGCCAGGCTGAGGGAGTTGGGGTTGTTCAGCCTGGAGAGGAGAAGGCCCCGGGGAGACCTCACAGCGGCCTGCCAGGGCCTAAAGGGGGCTGCACGAGAGCTGGGGAGGGACTCTTGGTCAGGGGTGTAGGGATAGGACAAGGGGAAATGGCTTTAAACTAAAAGAAGGTAGATTAATTTTAGATATAAGGAAGAAATTCTACACTGTGAGGGCAGTGAGGCCCTGTCCCAGGCTGCCCAGAGGAGCTGTGGCTGCCCCATCCCTGGCAGTGCCCAAGGCCAGGCTGGATGGGGCTGGGGGCAGCCTGGGCTGGTGGTCACTGCCCATGGCAGGGGGTCAGGATTAGATGGTCTTTGAGGTTCCTTCCAACCCAATCCATTCTGGGATTCTAAACTCTTTGCAAAGATTTAATGGAGTGACATTTAGCAATTCTCTTAGCTGGTTCAAATCAGCATTTTGTGAACCAAGATCGGCAGTTTCGCTGGCAGAATTTGTAGAATTACACTCTGTGCCTGTTCTGTGATTAACAGGATAGAGTTAACCAACTAACAGCAGATTTCCTTCACTACTACAACACCTCAATTTAGAGTCAAACATCACTTTTTTCATTAATATAAAGACTGGTGCTGCTGAGCAATATTTAAGCCGATGCCCTACAAAGTTGAACTCCATGCCACTTGCATTTAGAGTCTTGGTTTTCCCTTCTCATGGCCACCATTCTTCATTTAACATTTTTTTTATTTTAAACCAATGGATCTCAGAGTCACGCAACATCCCTTCAACCATTTGACACACACCTGTGGAGATGCTTTCTCTAAAGAGCAAATTTTGCTCTACTGGGAGAGCTCTGAGCTCGCTGTGGCCAGCTGTGGGGTCTCCATGGATAATGTCACATGGAGAGCAGGCTGCCACGAGCTCCCACTGGGCTCAGACACCACAATGTTGTTTTAGTAGCTAACAGAGCTTACACACATTATCTGCCCACAGACAATTAAGAAGCACACCACCGTTGCAACACACCATGGCAGTCATGGTTGTGTATCACTATTAAGTGTTCTCCTCACTTGGTGCACAGGCCAACGTGGGGAGCAGAGACAATTGGGATGGCTTAACAATTCGAGGTGCTGTCATCAGTGGAAAGGAGAAGGAAAAAGTACTGCTTGGTGCTGGTGAGTGAGGCAATTTTCTCATGGGCAGGTGAATAATCTTAGTTTAATGAAGGAGAAATTGTGATCTTTTTAATGGGCTACTCAAATTATTACCTAGGGGGAAAAAAAAAGAAAAGACAGAAAGAAAAAAAAATACTGTTCACTTCTGCCGCTAGCCTCCTCTGAAAGACCCAGCTCAGATGGATGGCAGCACTGGACAGAAAGCTATCAGCCACTTTACTGATGAGCCTCGCAAATATTAACCCTATATAAATAAGTAAGGGCTTGACTTCACAGAGACCGATTATTGGAAATAGAGACAAAATTGCTCATTCTACAAGCCCCTGCTTAAAAAAAATAGGTGGGTAAGAGAAGAATTTAAAAAAGATTAATGGATGTTGTCACAACCTTCTTTAATGACAAACAAGGCTGTCAGGGCAGGTCTCTGGCCCAGATCATTCACAACGTAGCCTAGGTTTGGGCTAGGAAAACAAATGGTCACCTGTCACAGCACTGCAGTACTTTCATTCAGGTCCCTATAAGTGCCACTGATTTAGGCACGGGGAGATATGCTGAGCGGTTTTATCATCAACAGCCAAGTTAACTGTGCTTCTCCAGTAGGCTGCACAATCATCCCCTGTAATATAGCTTACTACCTCCATGCCTATTCCTTGCCAGAGGAGGAAAGGCATGGAAGGGAGCATTCCTCTCTTACCCAGCCCTTTCAAAACCAAAGGAGCAGCAGGGACAGATCCTGCCTTGCGAGGCTGGGAGCAGGGTCCGGGTCTGGCTGGGTCTACGCCAGGAGCCCATTAGATTAGCAGACATTCCCTTGTGCTCGCTCTGTTGGCTCAGCAGGCAGGGAGTTAGCAGACATCTACTTTCACAGCTTGTTTCTAGTTTGGGGGGGAAATACCATCCGCATATCCCAAGTGATTCCATCAAATATAGATGGTGTGAGGGCTTCTGCCATCTTGCCGAGCTCCTCGCTGATTCCCACAGCAGACAGAGAGGAGGGAGGTTAAGCAAGGATAATGAATGGCTGTAGTGGCAAATAAAAAGGTCCGTGATTTCCCAGAGGAAAAAATAAACGGTGATATTCTCCCACGTCGCTGTATATTCCAGCTCAGTGTGCACATGTTCACAGAAAAATCATAGAAAAATAGAGCTGGAAGGGATCTTGACCATTCCCCTGCCCAAAGACAGGGTCAGTAACACTCTTCTGTAAACATTTTGATAAATTACAATCTTTAATATCAAGACCAACACAAATGTCATGGGGTTGCAGCACTAGCGCCAGGCTGAGGAGTGACTCATGTTCCCTATTTCCCTGGAGCTATCCGTAGGCTGCCTTGAGACTCAGGTAAGCATCACTGTACAATTCATGCCTGGATAAATACAGTGGTAATAAAGGATAAACGCTTTTGCTCTTTATTTTAGGTGTAAAATTGGATTGTAGCATTTCAATGGTCACCCAAAATAAAAGGTCCAGGTTCATGTAAATACAGGAAATATCTCTGCAGGGATAAGGGTCGTGAACAGTTTGGCACTTTTCTGCTTGTAACGTAACTTATATGCCTTCACTCAAGAACTCCTCCCAGTAGACCTGAAGGTGTTTCCAGACAATCACCTGGAAGTCATCTGCCCATCTTTTCCCTCCACAATGTCCAGCAGAGATACTTGGGCACGGAGAGGAGCAGAGATGGTGCCATGAGTGCCTTGAAGACAATATATTATACTCCAGTCTGAGAGCACTGTAGTAGGGGTATTATCAGGCCTGCCTTAGGTGTAAATCTATGGCTATGTTTAAAAGAGGGTCTCGTTTTGCCCCATTAGATACAAGACAGCTCGTGGTTTATGAACCCGCTATTGTATCCACTTCTGGGAACCAGGCTTCTAGCACAGGGCCTCACAGTTGATGTACCAGGTTCAATGTCCCCTGAGTGTCCAAATGCTCCAAACCCACAGGAAAATTCCTGTGTGATTTGTTTGGTGGATGCTGCCAAATTCTCCTACTGAAGGGTAAGGATTTCACTGGATCCAGAGCAGACTTTTTACTATTCCATTTACAATAGGGAACATTCTTTAACTGCTTATTTCTGTGCCGCTGTTGTGTCTGAATGGATTATAATAAGGGTTTGTGATATGCACGAGTACAAATGGGCTGGCTTAAACAGAGCAATACTAATTAAATAATAATACATCAAACTGAGTCTCATTTTGTGACATGTCTAGCTGTGTTAAGTATCCCCTTGCATGCATAATTGTTCTCCTTCATTCCAAAAACTTCAATAATTGACTTTTATTGCTCAGGCATAAAACATGTACCAGGACCTCTAACACACCACCCTCCTGTCATGCCTTGGAATTTGTCACACCTAAGGTACAAGACTGTGACTGCACAAACCCACAGAAATGCTTGAGATCCCGACGTGGGGCTGATCTCCTTTCCAGAGGTGTTCACAGTCATGTGGCCGGCAACAGGGTAGAAAGAGAGAATACTTGAAGCAAAATGGGACATTTGCATTTTAGTCTTTGCCTTTTCCACAAGCAACTCCTCTCCCTCTCTTATTCCTCTAGCTGTAAACCAGTAAAATCCAGTAAAGCACATATCTCTCCCAGCTCTCTCTCAACTTCAGCCTAGTTTAAGCAGCAAGCCTTTCCAGGAAGAGACTGTTTGCAGGCTGGCTAAAACCAGAAGACTGTAGCACCCACCTTGGCCTCCAGGTTTCATTTTGGGGTACATTGCAGTGACACTAAGTAATAACAACAGTGTCTTCTTGCTCCATTGCTACTTGAAATATAAAGCAAGATATACTAAACACACATGCAACTTGGTATGGAAATCTCTGGCTCCTTCCGAGCTGGTCTAGGCTAATCACAGCCAGAGTTCATATGAAGATAGTTTCATGGGGTATTTTTTAAACAATAACAGAAAAAATACAACAGCTCATTTTACATTGCCTGATTGTGTTTATACTCTAAGACAGAACCGATCATGTCATATCCATAAACGTGATTTCATAGATGCTTCTTAATCCCAGACTGTACTTCTGTGCCTGGAAGGGTTACCAGTTACTCAGGTCAGGTCTCCATTACAGGTCAGACACCTGGAGACCACCAAGACACCAGCTCATATTTAGATGGCCTTTGAGAGCTGATGCATATTGCTGATCAGTTAATCCAATCAGGAAGGAATTCATCTCATACTTTCAGGATGCTAAAGGTTGTGGAACTAATGTCAGCTAGAAGCCTAGGCTTTTCTCCTGCATGCCTATGCACCTTCAGAGGATGGGCAGCCTAGTGCCAATATCTAAACTGAAGGTCTTGTCATTGCAGCTGCCCTCACTTTTGACTGCAGAGGAACCTTGTTAGCTGATTAAATTAGGCCCCTAACTTTCATAAAGCTCAGGTTAGGGTATGATTTGTCCCACCTACATGATGTCTTGAAGCCCAGACATGGAGATGAAGCCCGGATTTGGACATGAAGCCCAAACGGCTTCACTAGAGCAGGCTTCCCAGCTGCTGTCCCTGAAGGATGAGCAGTGCACTCATTTCAGGGCAAAGCATGGAGCCAAGAGCTGCCACCAATGGAGAAGATGAGGACAAGATGAGGACACCAAATTTGGGAACCCCAACCTAATGCTTCCCCAGATAACTGTGTCCGCATTCTGGGAGTCCTTCACTACTGGCAACAATTACGCCAGAACAGATTGGCCTCCTGAGATGCTGAAGCTAAAGTTAACCTCTCCCACAACTCCACCTGGAACCCATGAAATATATTTCTCTTCCCAAGGGTGAAAAGCCCTATAGTGTCTTCTTCAGAGATTCACTCCAAAACTCACAGGCTCACTGGGCAGCTGTCACCTTCAGACACAGGCAAGGTCAGCAGGATTCATCTTTAGAGGTCTGATTTTTGGAGGTGCTGAGCACCACTGTCTCCCAAAGGGAATGTGGCTGCTCAGCACCTCTAGAAAACAGGCTCCCAGATGCCAACACATAAAGCACAAGTGAAAAAAAAAAAAAAAACCTGTCATAATATCAAGCAGTTCTCCCCTGGGCCTGCCCTGATGTCTATTACCATTACAGCTCAAGGCTCTGCTTCAGCATTTATCTGACAGAAAGAGCCCATTACCCTGAGAAAATAGTTTCTTCCCCCATTGACGTTATCACTTTATTGAGTTTTATATTAGGTATTTTGAAATATTTACCAGAAGGTGTAGATATTACTGCATTTTTTAACTAAACAATGTGGAAGGTACAGAGGGAATGGCTACAGCTACAGCACAAAACTAAAGGGTTGGGGCATACCTTACTCTGCTACAACCCTCTTAGTTGTCCCCTGGGCATGTTGCTTAGCTTCTTTTGGTCTGTTTCACCACTTTCATATTAAGATGGGGTGTTTTCCCCTGGGTCTTGGTGTCCAGGGGTGATCTGCTCCATCTCCCCACCACCACTGCCATCTGAGTGGCAAGACAGAGGAGCAGGAACAAGTGCTAGAGAAAATTCAGCTTAGCTGATAATATTTATACAATAATTCAGTAACAGCCGCTCATAAAACAGACCCTGCCCCATAAAATTTACAATGTAAAGCAGACATATAAATGGGATGAAACGGCAATAATATAATGTTATAGGGACTTGGTGTAGGGAAGCTGTTGACCAAGGCCATCCAGCCTTGCATGGACAGAGGCAAGAACTGGGCCCAGCTGGGAATTTGCCACCCCTGTCCAGCACCCTGCAGAAAAGTTGCCTCTCCAGCAGCCTTTTTTTCTGGGAACAGTTATCTGCCCATTGACTGTGATGCTTCCGGATCCAACATGAACTTCATCTAGCAGACAGCCGCTATCAGCCTGAAAGGACTTACTTTCTTTAGGATATCCAAGGCCTATATCCGTGGCAATTTCAGTCAGCTGAATGCAGACAATAGCCACACTTATCTGAAATGCTGCAACACTGGCAGCTAATGCACGCTAAGTTAATCACTGGCATATTTGTAGACTGCCAAGTATATAATAGCGCGATAATGAATTTGTATGGCTGGGCCTATAAAAACTTTGCTTTTTATACTCAGGCATTTTAATTGACACAGAAATACATTTTAAAAGAGAAAGCAGGCTTGATGAGGTCAGCTTAAATTCCTTGGTATAATTACCAAGTCCATTGAACACAAATCTGAAATCATTTAGGTTAAGTTAATAACTTATGCCTTTAGTTTATAAGCACCACATTACATTTCAGGCAGCTCAGATCTTGGCTTTGCTAAAGTGGCCTGGCCTTTAATAAATTCCTCCCCACGTTTTTCATGTTATAGTTCTTTTACAATCATGGTTTTCAAATGGCAGTGCAGGTACAGTGTGTTTAAATCACCATAAATTAGACTTTTTATTTTTTTGTCTGGCTATAGCACCTTTATTGTAAGTCCTCTACTTTTCTTTCAGCCACAAAAGTTATTACAGGCGCAGATCGGAAATGAAAAATAAGCCATGCACCGTCTGCGAATGTCCCATGCCAGACCCCTCCTGGAGCAGGATCACTTTCAGAGTTTTCCAGAGGATTTCACTCCAAGTAAGTATTCCTATCATCTTGGTCAGAGTGACCTTCACATTTACCATCACTGTAGATGGACAGACTTGTATTTCATATAGCCCTGCATCATGGGGGCATTCAGTCCACAGGATGGTACTCAAGGTAGACCAGACTTCTCTTTGTTAGACAGGAGGCTTATTAAAGCTTGTAGGAGGAAAAATAAAATAATAAATAAATAAATAAATAAATAAAATCCATCACCTAAAGCTGAAGCTGGAATTAACCACTTGGTCACACATTTCTGAGGAGGTTGGTTACCCATCCTATGATGGGTAGATAAGTCTCCCACTGCCTTTTGCAGTTAAACTGGAGTGATGCAGTGGTGGAGTGATGATGATAATAAATAGGAAGGAGTATATTGGAGACCCCCTAATGGGAGAAAAGGCTCTGTTTTTTTGCTAAGCAACCTGGGGAGAGCCTTTGGGAGGTGGTGCTGGCACCTGTGTTCAGAAAACTTGCCTAACCAAAACACACGGTGTGCAAGTGGCTTGGGGTTTGCAGTTGGATAAAGCAGGAGTTGTCCATTCATGGAATGGGACGTGCCTGCTGCCGGACTGAGGCCAGGAGACACGCACAGAAAGCATCACCATGGGCCATGTTGGGATGTGGCATGGCAAGAATTCCTTTGGGCAGCATCCTTCCCCCTGCTCCCTCCTGCACAGCCTCCTTTGACCTGTGCAAGTCCATCTTTCCCAAGGATGCCAGAGAACCCCTGTGCACAGTATTAAGATAAGCAGTAAATAATGCTGGGAGGAATGTGCTGAGCCAGCTGGTCCTTTGCACCCTGTAGGATGCACAGACCAAAGAGGCATCTGCCACACATGTCACGCAGATGAAGCCAACTTTGCATTCAACAACTGCACCAAACAAAAGATAAAAGCAGTTTCAGCATAATAGATCATTCAAAGGGGTTCCAAATCCAAGCTCCCGCCCCTCCCTTTGTACCCTCTCTCCAGGTTGCTTAGCAAAAGCTGATTTTTATTTCCAATTAAAGGATTTCAGAGCAGCTTTTATTTATTATTTATTATTATTATTGTCTGACCACTTTGAATCATACTGCTGCATTCCAGCTCTTTAATCTAATCAAAAAACTGCAGCACATACAATTCCTCCCTGTGAAATGCTCCCATTTTTTTGTTTAATGTTTTGCACAGTTACACTCAGGTTTTTGGTGTATTTTTATCTGGCTCCAGATTCACGCTTGAATCACCACCAGCCCCACCAGCAAACAGGAGTGGGGCGGCACAAGGAGCAAAAAACCTCCTCTCTCACCGTGTTCCTGGGATCTTCTTTACTTGGAGAGATACTGATATCACAGAGGAGCCTACAGAGCCCTGTCATGTTTAATGTGCACAGGCTGACACTAAGACAGCAGCTTGAAATGCAAAGGAACACAAGTACAGTAATTGCAGCATCTTGCGGTGGTGCTCACAACGCCGCCGCGCTCCTGACTGCCAGCCAAGAGGAATTTCCCAGGGGGATGTACAGTGAAACCTTCCTCTGGTGGGGCCAGACAAAGTGATGTTTTGTTACTGAGCGGTAACAAAGAAAATTCTTTTAATTCCGTGCAATGTGAACCTCCAGGTTCCAGCTCAGGTTTTGTGCTGTTTACATAAGGAATGAAATGAGCACCAGCCACCGGAGCACTTGTGGAGGGCTGTGGAGGTGCTGAGTCCAGAAAGGGCATATTTTTCAGAAGATGCCCAATGGCAGAGCAGTGCCCGAGTCCTACCAAATGATTAATGCGAGTTTTGTTCTTCTATCTAATTGGAGATTTTGAAATTCCTATGGCAATCTCATACAAGCTCTAGATGCACAAACAAGGCTCACCGTGCTCGAGCAGCTCCTCACCTGAGTCTCAAGCAAAGAGCCTGCAAAAATGAGTTAGCTCAGTCCCACAGCCATGCAGGTGGATGAAGTAACCTGAAAAGAAGTGGTTTTAATGGTTTGGAGGCTAAAGGTATCTGTGGCTGCTAGGGGCAGAAACAGAGAAGACAGACATGCCCCTGGAGCATCCCTCAGTGTGTCCAACAAGAGGCCGCAGGAGGAAGCAGCGGGGGTGTCCTAAGAAATGATGGGGGTCAGCAGGACGAGGGAGGATGGCAGCCACTTATTATTAATCCTGTTGCACAGGGCAGACCTTCCATCACTCCTATGATGGAGAAATGTAGGGTTCAGTCCTGTGGATATAGTTTTTAGGTACAAGATTCAGACACTATGGCCACCTACATCCTGGTTTAGAAGAGGAGCTGAGGTAAGTGGGCTCAGGTTTCAATGGGAATTAGGCAACAAATACTTCAAAAATATTTTCAGAAATATTTCAGGTGCCAAACTGCAGGTCGGGAGTGCTAAATACCCCTAAAAATCCACCCCTTGTACAAGCCAGAGTGTACAAGGCTAAATCACAGAATAAACTGGGATGTGGGGATCAGATACAGGAAAAAGCAGATGTATGATGGGTGATGTGAGCTTATGTCTGTGCTTTTATCCCACAGCAAACACAAGGCACTTTGGACTGGCCCAGTTCCTGGCAAAAAAAAAGAGCCTGACACCATCTCTGTCTGGGGGCAAACTGGCCACAAATGTCAGGAGGGAATAGAAATCCCCTGGAACTGAAAAGTGAAAATACAATATTTATCACAGCTGGAGATCTTCTAGAAGAAAAAAGAAAAAAAAAAAGAAATAAAAGAAAAGAAAAAAAAAAAGAAAAAATCTATCTCTACATTTTTCTTCTGTAATCTCTCTATGATCAGAAGAGAGTGGGCTGAATATGTTGCAGCAGATTACACTGCCGTTATTTTAGGACCCATCAGAAATACTGTAATTTTCCTGAAGAATCCTGTTATCACAAAATTGCAGCCTAATTTGGCATGCTCAGAGATTTCTGTAGGTCAGATAAGATTTGAGTAAACATTTGAATCTTTGGCTATATATCTGAACTGTACTCGTCAAGCACTGCTAAAACACAGTTCACGATACAAAGGAGGGTCTCCCTCTGCCTTTTGAAAGTCTGTTCCGTATTCTGAAGGGTTCTAACAAACCTAGGTTTCATTTCTTTAGAGTGATATTTCCTGAGGTGCACTTACAGATAGCGAGAATTGTGATGAGGTACAACCGCTCAAGATTCAAGATTTTTGACTTTCCATTTTCTTTTCTAAGTTTTAAAGTTCAAAGTAAAGTTTTATTACAGTTCTTATTATAAGCAAACATTGTGCGAAATCTTCCAAGATCCCAAAGATCCACATGCTAACTGTTTTTCTTAAAGGCCGGGAGGCACCATTACAATGATCTTTTCATTTGACCTCTTCTATAACCCAGGCCAGATGAACACCTTTGACTCCAACACCTCGAAGCAACATCCACTTAAGAAATCGTTTGTTTGTTCTGAAACATATGGAGTCGTTTCCCCACCAGCTGCCTGAAAACATACTCAGACAGGGGGTACGGAAGAAGCTATTTGGGGTTGGGGATGCCAGCCCCCGGGCACATTGTCCAGGATCTACCCAACGATTTAAACCCAGCATCACAGAGCCTCTGAAATTGCAGTGGTTTAATTTCTTTAAAGATAGTATCCCAGGCTGAGTTTTTTTACTGCTCATTTTACTGCTCAATTCTGTTTGTAACTTATATGACACAATCAAATGGAAAACTCATGAGATAGGAGCTAACAGTGACCTCAGCAGTGGTTTGCAAGGTGACGCTGTCACAAAAAGCAACATAGAAATACGTCTTTTGGCCTATTTAGTTTTTGTTTTTTTTTCTCTGGACAGGCTTTAGGCATTTTACCAATATTATCTAGTGAAGGACAATAGGAGATATTTTCTACTGAATTTTGTTGTGGTGACTCAAAAAACTGCTGCCCCAAGTGCTCACCCTGCTGCTGCACGGGTAATGACGACTCCTCCACACACTGCCTGTCCTTCCCCCTGCTGCTTCGGTTCACATGCCAGCATTTTAGCACAAGTCCACTTTCACCGGACAGGAGAGACACCCGTGCGTGATGACATCTGAAATCGCAGCTACAGGGTTTGTCAGCGACCAGCTGTGAGTGATCCGTGTTTCACAGTGCCCTTTCTCTGTGGTTTAACAGGGCTGTCTCCATTTCAGAGGAAGCAGAAGCAGAGATGAGCACCCCACCACACTCCCACAGCAACCACCCCATGCTCCATTCATCGTCTCATGGCCAAAATTGTAGAGACCTAACCTCCCCTAAAACTGCTGCTGTGGATACAGGCCATAAGGTTCTTGGCTCCCCTTGAAACCCATGGGGATGACAATAGATGATGAGCTGTATGGGGAGAAGAATATAGTCCAACAGAGCTATTCACTTAGGGTAGAGACAAGCCAATAATTTAAATAACAGTGATTAAAAAAGAAACCCACAAGACACCTTGCTATATCTGCCTTAAACTTCCTGCGTTTGGATCTGCCTCCACATGTATTATACTCAAATCCTTTCTAGTACCATAGTTACATCTCAGAGTGGGAACCATTCAACCACTTAATGACCTAAGGCTAGATCCACAGTACAATGAAGGCATTCAGATATATTCCCCAATCTGTGATAAGCCAGAAAAAATGTATATCACATTCCTATCTTACAGGATTTTTTATTTTTTTTTTTTTGCTTGCTTCATAACAAATGGGGCTATGCAGAAAATTCTACATGAAATGCAGGAAAATCCTGCTTTCTCTGTGTTCCGAACACACAAAAACATATCCAGGAAACCCTGCCATACTGCACTGAAGGGGAAAAAAAAATAAAATTGAGCGTTTGCGGAGCAGAAAGCCTACCTGTCTTCTCTTTGGAGATAATCCTTTTACGGAGCAAAGAAATTCATAAAGCCCACAGCTGCTTTTGATGTGTTGGACTTCAGAGGTCTCCATTCTTTTCTCACGAGACTCCATTCACACCCAGGAGCAGGGGCAGGTCATGTTCACTCCAGACAAGTGCCATTTCAGGGAAATGTGGCTGCTTTGGATATTTTTGAGGTTGCCAGAAACAGCTCAAAACCCAAATATTAGGAAACACATCCAAATGACATTTTGACAACTCTTACACTTTTTTTTTTTTTTTTTTAATAATTGGCCAGTGAGGTCAGGCTGCATCCCCATAAATCAGGAGTGAATCCACCAAAGTCAGCACGGTTTCACCAGCATTCAGATGCTGCTTGGTAAGGAGGACTTGTGGCTACTCCTTTCCTATCCGCCATTTCCAGGGACTAGCAGCCTGTGAATTACTCCAGTCAGAAGCAGGGCAACAATAAAGCGGGTAAAGCATGGTGACATTTTCTCAGCTAGACGGTGTAAGCAAACAAACAAAAATACAAAGGGAGGAAAACAGTCTTGGCACAGATGGGCTCTTTTGCATGTTGCTTTCCACACATAGAGCAATTTAATCTTGAGTCAGCACGAGTTAGCAAAGGAATGACAGGTTGTTACAATTACAAGCTGCTTTGGAAGTATTACTATCAGTGCTGCTGCTATTTATGTTCAGTATTGTTATTGATGCTATTAATACTGCTTGTACAAGCGTTTAATGTTACTGTACCGATGTAAATAACATCTGGATTAACAGTTGAGAGAACAACATGATGCAAAACAGATTGATGGCTGAAGAAGGAACATTTATTGGGTCACATTTCTGGGTTGCATTCCTGCGGATGTTGTGCATTCATGCTACAGGAGTCAACGGGAGGCTTTTCTAAATAAGCACCCCAGGATCTGGCTTGCGAAAGAGGACTTGATGCTGTGATTTTTTTTTTCCTGCCTCTGCAAGGATGCATTTGTTACAAGATCACATTGGCAGAACTGACCACAAAAACTCTAAGTTTCAGTCCTTCTAAATTAGCCACGAGGAAGCATTATCCGAGAATTCAAACCAGACCTCTCTTGGCATCTTGTTTGTATTATTTGTGGTCTCTGATTTAACACCACAAGCCACCCTTTGCCCCAAACTGCTTTAATCACAGCCATACCTAGGGGCTCAGCAGAGACCTGAGACTCGCCGTGCTGAACGCTGCCTGTACACAGACGAAAAGCTGATACATGCTCCAGAGACTGTGTATGGTCTAAATAGATGACAGGAAAAAGGAGACTGCAATCTAGCTTCTCTATATAACAAACCCCTGAGGGACTTCGATAAATGTTCATTTTAACAGGGTTTTCACTGCAATAAACTTTTTTCAAGTCGCTGCCTTGGATGTCTGAATTGGATAGCATCACGGGGCACTGTTAGAAGCCCCCTCCAAATCTGTGGGGCTCTCCCCACCAGCTTCCCAAGCAGCCTGACCTGGCTGCTGGGACGTGGTAGCACAAGCAGAAATGGAGCTTGGTCCCCTCCAGGTGGCCTGGAGATATGCTGGGGCACTGTCCACAGAGGGAAGGGCTCAGCTGCTTCCCTACAGGCACCCAGTGTTGGTTTAGGTGCTGGCTTTCTGCTCCTGCCCCAGGAGGATGCAGGTCTCCACAAAGTCCTGCATTGTAGCTACAGCTAGGCAACTGAATTCCACCCCAAAGCAAGGACTCAGTGCTCTCCTTTTAAGGATCACTGCATACTCCAAGAAGGTGCTTGGGGCACATCAACATCAGCATTTGCTGGAGCAGCAAAGCCCCTCATGGACCTTGTTCACCATATTTTGGTACAGGCTCAAAGCACGTGAAGAGGGTTCCTTCTCACGTAAAGGGCTATGGAAGGTGCTCTTTGGGAACACATCTAGTAATGTCTGTAGGAGTAAATACTTTTTTTTTTTTTTTTTTTTTTTTTTTTTTTTTTCCCTGGGGTAAAATCCGAAAGCACATTGAGGATTATTGGACTTCTGTACCAAAAGTGTTTTGTGTTCTTTCACAGCTTTGCTTTTCCAGCGCTGTGCTGCTTGGTACACAGGCAAAGTTTATGTTGCCTGTAAAGGCCGCTGAAGTCAGAGACAGCAGAAATTAAAGGAAACAGCACTGAACTGAGCTGTTGCCAAGGGAGTACACCCCTAGTTTAGAATCAAAAGTTTGTTTCTGCTCTGCTCCACAACCTACCAATGAGACATAGACATTTCCCTGATGCACAACCCCTGGTCCAGGTTGCATTCCCAAATGGATGTGCCATTATCCCTATTTATTTAGGGATTGTTAAAGCTCAGATGTTTCCAGATTATGTCCCCCAGTTCCAGCCATCATCCCAGGGCTGCATCCTCCTGCCCCAAACCGCTCAAGTCCCCATCACCCAAGCACAGCACACAGAAGCTGATCCTACACATTAAAAAGCAAAGGTTGCTTTTTAAAGGTAAAGCCCTCCTTCCTGCCTGGGAATTGCAGGCTTAAGAGCAAACCTGTTCCACGTGCTGAGCTTTATGTTAAAAATAATCCTTTATATTTAAAAAATATCGTTTATATTAGCATGTAGATGAGGTTCATCCGCAGCCCCTCACTGTAACCAGGCATGACAGTACATGTGTTCCCATGGTGTCTATGAGGGACCAGTAGAGAGAGAAATGGCCTCAAATAGCCAATATTTAAATTATATTTTTAAAAGAAATGAGTAAAATATTTAAAATACTGCATATAAAATACCAAATATACACACCTTAAATAAATAAATGAAGCTGCTGGATCCAAGTCACTTTCTAAGCATGTTTGCTCTGGTAGCAGGAGAACAAAAACGGCTCTTGCAGCTGAGATTGTAATAAACAGGGTGTTATAATAGTGCATTAAAACTGCTTTGTTCCTTTGGTTTATAAATGGGAGCCACAGTCCCAGGTAACTGCTCTGCAGCCATGGGAGGCCTGTAGGAGCTTGCAAAGAACCCAGCTATTTGGATTTTAAAAGCAGAACCTGAAAACCAGGGCCATTTTTGTGTCTCTTCTGATCACTTCAAGTTCTACCAAGTGTTCCCTCCTTTATTTATTGGGCATTTATCCTGGCCATGTTTCTAGGGAATGGAAAACTCCTCTGGAGAAGCTTTTCCAAGCAATCGACATTAAAAGTTAAGCATCTTAACGTCATACAGAAGAACTGTCCCCATGATCCAAATGCACATGCTAAACCCTTTTATTCTCTATTGTACATTGATTATATTCAGTGACAAAAAGGTAAAAAAAGTGATTTCCAGCTGCAGTAGCCCAACCTATACGAGATTTTATGCCTATCAGTGAAATACACAGAATGACCCATTTAGTTTTACATTACAGGTATTTCAACAGCTATCATCACCAGATTGCGTGATCACCTCATCAGAATTAGCCATTAGAGAAAGAAAGTCGCTTTTTAAAACGTGAAACCTGCAGGCAACACAGAAAGCTACATATTAAGTACATAAAAGTACATATTTTAAAAAAAAAAAAAAAGGCAGATTTTAGCTTCTACAGTTTTTAAACCTGTAGCATTAATAGGCAGATTTGAGAGGCAGAGGTATGATCCACACATACAAGGCTAATTCAGCATGTCCATTGCTGGTGTCCCAGCCCGGCAAATCCCTCTGCATGGACACATCTCCCCCTCCAGAAGCAGCTTCTTCAAGGCCTGGTATCTCCCTTGTGTTTTAAGTAACCCTCTCTGTTCTCTGTGCTTTCACTCTGGTTTTCCTGCTTTCAAATCATTTCTTATTGTTATTTGAGTTGCTTGTTCTGGTGAGAAGTGAGTGCACGCTAACAAATTACCTTATACAGCATCTGACATTGGCATCAACCTGAGGAATGGGCCAACGCCAGAGCAGATCTGGCATCTACAAGAGTCTCTTAACCTTTACATGAAGCAGTTGCTACCCAAGGGATAAAAGTCCATATCTCAGGCTGCTGTGAAATTCAATGTAGGTGCTCCAGGGTCACAATTACTCTGGAGCACAAGGTAAAGAAAGACATTTCCCCTTGGTAGTGTGGACAAGGGAGCCTTGGAGGGAATTTGGGAAGGGCTGTGTTCTCAGAATACTTAGCCATTGAATTTCATAGGGAAGCCCTAAGAGAAGAGGAACATATAAGAGTCAACGTCCGGTGATGGTCCTCCTGTGACACAAAGATTTGTTTTCTGAAAAATCTGATAAACCTTTTACCTCTGTCCAATTCTCTGCAGTGGCTTTATTGTAGGGCACCCAAAGAAAGAGCTCCCAGTTTCATCAATGTCATGATGTGCCACTTATACTGGCATAACTCCACTGAAAACATGGGAGGTACAACTGGTTTACTCAGTCCTAAGGAAAAACAGCATGAAATCCTCTAATATACTAATATCTGTCTCACTTGTGGAATGCAGTCATTGAGTAATTTTTACTTATGTACTTCAGCTCACATTATTCCCTGATCAAATAAGTTTATCTTGCAAATCCTGTATCTGTAGCAGCAGAGTACTCTGAAATCTGAGCACAGTGGGTCACAGCTTACTTTCTGGAATATGAGTAGTTCATATTCCAGGTGATGCACATATGGCAACTCAAACCACTGCATCAATAGGTATCAGTTGTTTCCACATTTTAATTTTTTTTTTTTTTTCCCTAAACACCCGTGGGCAAGGACAACGAAGGAAGTGGAAAGGCTATTCTAAATCCTCTATTCCACTGATGTCTAGAAACAAAGATCTTCTGACATAGCATATTTCAATGTCCTTTGTTTAACCTTCCCCCTTGAAAGATCGGAACACGGAGTCTTTGTTTTCTGGTGCTTTGTAGGCTAACCTACAGGTTATGCTTTGATAAATATCCAATGAGCTATGGAAACATCAAGGCTTCTCCTTAAGATGCGTAGTTGCTATTTTGTCTAACATCTACTATTCTTGTTAGACATTATCATAAGTATTTAGGAGGGCCTCTCTGCCTCTGAAGCTCTGTTTGCTGTTAGTACAGCATGTTAAAATACTCGGTGCTGGTATTTTATCTGTTTTAGCCACTTAAGACTTCATCGGGTCCTTTAGAATTCACACTTCTGACTCCGCCTCAGGAGAGGAGGCAGCGAGCTTCATCTTTACAAAACAATCACGTCCCTGGGGCTCGACACACACTTTAAAACAAAAACAGAAACCCAATAGGAGTGATGTTGCAGTGCTCTGGAAGCAGGAGGCTGATAGTAAGCGACTATCCTGGCATAACATGAATAAGCTTGTGGCAAAGCTCCTATCACAGCCATGTCCATGCATATTACTCCTGATATACAGCAGGATGTATGCATTCCTCCAGTCTTAGTCACAGGAATTCCACCTTGTCGAGCTCATTGGCAGTTCCAGACCCCATAATCCTAGGTTAGGACAATTTCCACCAGGGCTGCCTCCTAGGGAGGATATGCTGCACTGAAAAGCAAAACCATTACTGTCATTACCGATGACATACAAAAGTCTCTGGAATAGAAATTGGTGGGATAAACCTACATGATAAAACAGCAGAGAGGAAGTGGCTGCTGTCAGGGCTGCTTGCTTTGCGCACTGCGTTTTGCTTCAGATCTTCACTGCTTTGAGATGTTGGGCCTAATTCTCTCCCGGATTACAAAGTGCTCTAAGTGCTTTTCCTCTTGAGTGTATTCCCTGGAGTCACCTTTCCTTTCTGAGGTTAGCCTCACTACTTCGCAAGGTCAACTGTGTCTGGATTTTTTTTCAATGCAGTTTCAGCTGAAACTCAGGCCAGCAGTTAGTCCCCATCAATCCCCAAGTGACCAGGATGAAAACGTCTGTACAGTTAATGTCTCCCTCTTTTCTCTGTGAGAACAAATGTGCCTGGCACTATCTAGTCTAGGAATCAGAAGACAGAATCTACACCTCTCAGGAGAGAGACGACAGACCCATCTTCCAGTAGGAATAGAGGCTAAAAGACCTGCACACCTCCAAGATGAAGTGTGGTCCATTCCTGGGAGGAATTCACATCCCTTGTTGCATGTGGATGTTGGATGAGCCAAGCATGTCCTCAGCTGCCCATAAGAATCTGCCTCTTTAGATTTGCCGTCCTGTCCTTAGGTTACCATCAAAGTTTGTCATTTTAATTAACCCAGGCTGCTGAAGATCTTGCCCAAAAGACAGGGCAAGAAAGTAAAGCATGATTCAGTCTAACTTATGGTCCAAGCAAATTTTCCTCTACAGACGTTAGTGAGCATACTTGTGCTAGGGCCACATCATCATTTTCAATTTCCAGATTGTTTTACAGACATTTAACAAACCACGTAAGTAATTCATGGCACGTTTGGGACAAGTTAAAGATGAACTTATGTTTAAAAGATTCATACCTGCTTGAGATGCCTGGGGCTGGAACGGAATAAAATACAGTCTCCGGGTTTATTGTACATGGTGAATGATGAATGGCTGTTTTAATGCTAAGGGACTCATCGGGACAGAACGCAAAGTTGCAATGCTGGAATGTTAGGTTAATGTGAGCAGAGGAGCTGCTACAATTTTGGGGAATAGGAAAATGCTTAAATTGTAAGGCTGTTCCACCTGGGAAGGTGTGGAGAGCAATTAGCACCAGAAGGCAAAGGGAAGGTGCAGGTGCCTGCATTGCCCCAAGCAAATATACCCAAGAATTTTCTGATGGATGAATGCACCAGAGTCTGCCCGCTTCCTACATGCAAGAAATGCACAGCTAAAATAGCACAGAGCATCATTTGGAGCATCTTGCAGAGCCTCCTGCAGCCGGAGCAGGCTCCTCAGGGCAAGCTCCCATCACAGGCTATTGCTGAGATAATTATTATTTGTGACAAAGTGGAAAACTGTACTCTGTCCCTTCAGGGAGGAGAAATGAGCTGTAGTGGGGAAAGCAAACACGTGCTGCATATGCAGGAGCATTTCGCGTCAGTGCAGTGCATGCACGCTGCCTCTCCTCATCATCCCACTGCACCAGAGGGACTGAAGCCCCAAAGAATAACCAGGACAGCTCTTCTGCAGTAGGTCACTCTGACCAGAGCCTAGCAGTTGTCACCTCCACAAATGTGTCACCTACAATGCCATCCTCTCACTGGCATTGTGTCAGCATGTCATATAAGACCGGGACCCTTGGGAAATCCAAGCTGGCAAAAACGGGAATCTTCCAGGGGAGGTGTTAGCATTTCCCATCCTGGTTTCAGCTGCCCTTCACCAAGCACAAAGTGCCCTGCTCTAGGACGAGGCCCCCTCGTGCTCCAGGAGCAGCAGAAATACTATTAAAAACACAAAACACAGTGACACATACTTTAATTCTGCAAACACTGGTAACAGCCCCGATAGTACATTCCATCATAAAGCCATTAGATAACATATGCACATTTTGGAATCATCTCATTTTATATGTTCCTCATTAAATGTATTTCCTTCCGAGTGCTTTTTCCTCTTGAAGAACACAGACCACATTTATAACTAAATCTCATTTCGGCCATTTTCCCTGAGAATAAGCAAAACATGCTGTTACTCAGCATGCTTTCCCCACCAAGCACGCTGGGTGAGGGAGCAGGATGCGGGCATGGGAGCCCATGGCCACACGCCTGCAGCTCCACATGATGAAGGTCTTCTCCATCCCCTGATCTGCACATTTTCTGCACTTTTCTGCACATTTCCACCACCCAGGCTCCCCCTGTCTCTTGCAGGCAGTGCTGTCAGTGCACCCACAGAAATACAATCACACATTGCCTCTTCCAAGCACTTGTTCTCTGCTGTTTTTTTTCTAGCATGCACAAAGCCCTCTTTCTTCACAAAAAATGAAAGGCGTGTGAAAGAAAAGCCTCGAGAGCCAAGGCAGTGGCCTAGCCTGTGTTAACGCTTGATTCCCAACTGTCTTTTTTTTTTTTTTTGCTGCAGTTGTTAAGGAACCCCATCATCTACATATGGGGAAACCGAGGCACAGAGGTTGGAAAGAAGGTCACTCAGGACTTCATTGTGGTCTTCCACTCACACAAGCACATGCTAGCAAAATCTCCAGCGTAGGTGCAGGTGATGTTAAACGTTTGCCCATTGCAAATATGCCAGCATTGTTAGCAGATAACGCAAGGCCTGATGAAGGTGGGCCCTGTCACTGGATAAATGGGCCCCTTCCTAGGGAAACAACAACAGACCCTCCCAAAACTCAGAACACAAAAAGTACACTCAAGTGGGTTTTGCTTCTCCTGCCTCTGTTGATGTTTGGCCACCACAGATCCCCCACTGATTTCCCAAAACCTCTTCCACCCTGAGGTTTCATTGAAGGTTTGCATTAAATGTGCCCCCTCAGAGGTCTTTTGACATTTGCAAAGCCCAGGAAGAGCTTTATGCATTTGTGAAGGCCATGTAGGTGCCTGTGAGGAACCACAACAGCCCACAGGAGCCCTAATTAGCACCAATTACATCTCTGATTGAGCTGCCCTGACTCCATGGGTCGCTTGGGGAGCTGCCACTTGGGTGTCCACACTGCCTGGGACAAGGCTGGACCATGGGAGGCCACGAGCACCCCAGGGGCACATTTCACATCCTCCAGCTGCTCTTGCAGAACTTCCCAGGTCCTCCATCCACCCAGGAGGAAATCATGGGGAGTTATCACCCGGTCAGCCCACGAGTGGTGCAGCTTGCCTCTGTGCTCTCAGGCAGGCCCAGGCTCCATAAAGCTTCCCGCAGTATCACAGGAAAAAGGTAAATAGCCCATCTGTGGAGCAGAACATCACAGGAAAAAGGTAAATAGCCCATCTGTGGAGCAGAACGGGAGAGATGTCCCCACACAGCCCAGCCTGCTCGACTGCCTGCGAGAGCCTGACGGTGACAGAAGGGCAGAGCAGGAGCATCTCAGCCACTGCTCTGCAATGCGCGGCTCTCGCTGGGCGCTCTCTTTCTGAAACATATGATGCACTAATGACGCCACCCAGGGATGACAAGCAGCTTAAGAGCTGGCTCTATCCTCTGGACACCTGGCACATTAAGCCATGCAGCAAGCGGCATGTGCTGGCTTGGGAAAAAGCCATTACCGCTTTGGAGAGCCACCGGGCCCAAATGTTAATCCAGTGCCTTCACCTCCCCTATTGCTATTAATATCAGAAGAGAAAGGAAAAAAAAAAATCCAGGAGGAGGAATTGACTTGGCCATTGAAGCATGTTATTAGATTACTGATTCAAACCTCAGATGATGAGCTGAAATAGAATAGTGTAAAATAACAGTGAATTAAACCTGGGAACGCTGATGTGGTGTCTAATCATTACAGACTAACGATACCCATCCCGAAATCAGCCCATGCTTTCTTTTCTGAGACTTAAGGACCAAAACCTGTCATAATGTGTGAGAGAAGCCCAACACCTCAAACCCAAACCTGGACATTGCTGCCGAGGAGCTGCTGCAGCAGGTCAGGGTTGGGTCTGGTACCCCATGCACTGCCAGGGCAGACGGACCTGGCTACATGAGAGTTTGTCCCCAGGGAAGCTCTCCTCACAACTGGAAGTGTGTTTTTCTTCCTCGTGCATGAAGGTTTAAGTGATTTCCATTGCCTGTATTTTTGCAACCTTAATTTAGCATTCAGTTAGGTGGTGTTGCAAAAGGCTTCCAGAAGGGTTTGAAAACTAGACTGGAGTCAAAAATTGCTGCCAGGAGCCCCCTCCTGCGACACAGAGGAGGGTCACAAGCTTAGGTTATCTTATACATGGGCATTTAATGTACCTCTGGGAGGGCAGATAAATCCTTTATTTCCAACGGTGACCGACACCTCAACATTGTGTTGCTTTATCTGCAGAGAGAATTGGCTCCTGCAGAATTTCAGGGCTGCTGAAAAGACTGAAAACCACCCTTACACCATCGTCTGCATGCACCAGAGCTGCAGAGCCCTGTGACATCTCTGTTCCATAAACATACAGTTGTCCCTCCTCACACTCAGCAAACCTTCAGGGTCTGTTTATGTAGTCACCCAGAGATGTCGCACATCAAAGTGATAAAGAGCAAAGGTTGCATAAAAAACACAGGCAGCTTTTGGACTGAGAGTGCAATTGCAAGAACCCCCGGCTTTTATATTCAGGTTCTACCTGCTCTCCACACTGAGAGGACAAAGCTGCCCTCAGTGGATGCTTAGGTCAGCCACAAAGCAAATCCTCTTATGTCACCGAGGCCACCGAGCCACCCACAGAAGTGTCAACACCTGGTCTCAAACCCTACCCAGGACCAAGCACTGGAGGAGCAAGTGCTGCAATTGCCAGCACACAGACAAACTGTGAGCTATTAGGAGTCTAAAATAAAATTCTACCACATACAGTGTAAAAATAAATAAAACAAAGCCCTTTTCTAATTAAATAGATGATGAAGGGGAAAGCTAACAAGCGGTGCAGCTGGGAACCCTTTGAAATAATTAGATCTACCTACTTGGCTCTAAAGTTTTTTTTTACTATCAGGAACATCAAGAAGGGTGTCAGCAAGAGACCTTCTCATTTCTTAGGGGAACGGCACTGAAGGATTTAAAGCCTATTGAGAGAAGCCTGGGATTCTTTAAGTTCACTGAAGCCAAAGTAATTCACCCTGAATGCAGGCCCTGAAGGTGACTGTAGAGCTTAGAATAAGGATGTCAACACCGTGCTTTCATCGTTTGCTAGCAGAGCTGGTGCTGCACATGGAGCTTGCCTTGACCATTTAATTAATAAAGGGACCCACGCAGCTGGAATTAACGTGAACTTTCAAAGCATCAAAAAGTCCAGCAAAGGATCAAGCTGATATTTTCATTTATATATATTAGCTTATTCTGGGCCATTGTTGTACACCTCATTCACATGATACAGCAGCCTCTTACTCACACACACCCCCTTACATATTTCCTTTCATTTTATCTCCACAGTGCTCCTGTGTGATGGGGGCTATCACCAATTAACACTGACAATGGGAGCTGGAAGGGAATTTTAGCAAGCACAGTAGGGTTTTTTTCTCCCCAAAATCTTTGAGGAAAGGGATTATTTCCCCCCTACCCCTTTAAAAAAAAAAAAAAAAAAAAAAAGAGGAGCTCCGTGCCAATGTTTCTCTCTGATCTTTTTTTCTCTTCTTTGTTTTCCTCTGTATCTTTTCCTTCTTTCTTTCATTTAACACCAAACAATAGCAAGGAGGATCCTTCAAGAATATTTTCATTGTAGTGTGTTGAACAGAGCTGGCTTCAACGCTGCCAAGTCAAAGCATTCGCTCCACTCATCAGCACTCCACGGGGTCCTATAAATTAGCCTGTGAGAATCCAGCAGTTATTGCTACCTCCAGTCCTTGTAAGCACTGCCTTTCCTCTTCTTCCCATGCCAAGGGACAAAGGTCTTAATTAATATGATAACAAAACAGTATCTGATAGCTTTTGTCTATTTATAAACTCTACAGTTGCTGTTTCACTCCTATAATTCTCAAGCAAGATGGGGCTTCTGGTTAAAGCAGTCTGCAAACATGAGTGATAAGGATTTCGAATTGACGCAGATGGTCTAATCAAACATAAGACCTTGGGCTCAGTGCTCACATCGGTGGATGACATTTTCTACCTTCTATGTTCAAGAGAACAGAACAGATAATCAAATTGCCTCTTCTAGCCTTGAATCCTACTGATCCTCGGTACTATGAGTTCATCCACTATCCTGGTTTTCATGTTTAAGCTCTGTAGATAATCATCACTGAACCCACAGTGGATCACTATTCCAGATGCTGAGGATGCATGCACTTTAATGATCCATGCATCTTTTAGTTAGGTGGCAAAACAAGTAAAAATTGCTTCGTGTGAAGTCCCTTGTTCTAGGGAATGTTAAGTCTTTAAAATTCATCTCTTCTCTTATTCTCAATTAAGCGCCCACTGAGGCCATTGCAAAGATTGCTTGTGATGGCCTCAGTGGGTATTTAATACAGCTTTAAAGAGCAAGAAACTGGTTCCCAACCAGTATCTTATCAAGCAGCTGCTCCTTGGATGAGAAATAAAACTGAGACTGTAAGCAATTATGAGTGCAGCAGAACACAGATATTTTCTCAAGATCATAGAGTCATAGAATTGTTTTGGCTGGAAAGGACCTTAAAGATATAATCATAGAATCATTAAGGTTGGAAAAGACCTCAAAGATCATCTGGTCCAACCTTAACCTTCCAGTGCCACCCCCTGCCATGGGCAGGGACCCTTCCCACCAGCCCAGGCTGCCCCCAGCCCCATCCAGCCTGGCCTTGGGCACTGCCAGGGATGGGGCAGCCACAGCTCCTCTGGGCAGCCTGGGACAGGGCCTCACTTCTCACACTGGGAAGAATTTCTTCCTTATATCTACTCTAAACCTACTCTCTTTCAGTTTGAAGCCATTACTCCTTGTCCTATCACTACACCCCTGACCAAGAGTCCCTCCCCAGCTCTCCTGCAGCCCCCTTTAGGCCCTGGCAGGCCACTGTGAGGTCTCCCCGGAGCCTTCTCCTCTCCAGGCTGAACAACCCCAACTCCCTCAGCCTGGCTCCACAGCAGAAGTGATCCAGCCTCTGAGCATCCTCGTGGCCTCCTCTGGACTCACCCCAACACGTCCCTGTCCTTCTGGTGCTGGGGGCCGCAGAGTTGAACGCAGCACTCTATAAGAGCTATCTTTAGTGTCCTCACCAATCTGTGTTGAGTTCTGCTTGGCTTTTCAGGTCAAGTTTTATTTCTCCACCTCCAAAGCCATTAGCCAAATCCCTACTTCCAGGTCACACCATACAGGTGTCATGGTACACGGGTTTACCAGAGCTGCCATGTTCCACCACAGAGGAATAAAATCATAGTTAACCATCATTGTTCAATAACCTCATTTTGGGAGTCATCCTAAACATTAGGACTACAAGGTAGTGAAAGAAGAAACCATTTATTGGACAAGACATTGACACTAAGAACTCTAACATTAGTTCTGAGGGACTTAGGAAAAATCTGATGTCTTCAGTATGTGAGTGTGGTAACTTCTGTCTGTGAGTGGCCAAGGGAGGAATTAAGCATCACTAAAATTTCAGGAATCAAGAAAATCACAAATCAGCTCTGATTTGCTGTGAGCTCTCGTCTGTCTCTAAAGAGGGATACAGGTCCTGAAGCACTGATACTCCCAAATCCAACTTCTACTGAAGCAATTCAGATCCAAATGAGGTGCCCAAGGCTTCGAAGACCTGGAAAACAGGAAGGGAAAGACAAGAAATTCAAATCAGGATCCAGAACAACCAGCCTGTGGATGACCCAGAGACATCAGAGCTCAGAGGCATCCTTACCTTGGAATGGTTCAGAGGCATCCTCTTAGCTTGGAATGGTTCATACTATGCTGCAGAAAGATGCCTCTCCTGATGCTATGCCCACAAATTCTCCTCCTTGGCAGGAGGGAGAAGACGGGGCCCATTTACTAGAGTAAGTCCTGATGCTGCTGCCTACAGAGATGTGAACACATTTTCTTGTCTCTCCAGAGACTGTCTTAAGAAGAAAACCACAGGCTCTTTGGGAAGTCTCCATCTCGTCTGCTCAACCTCTTCTACCTTACAGAAAGGAGTGAGATTGACTTGCCAGTTAGCACATTCCTCTGCAGAGGAGGTGGAGGGAGTCTCTGTTTTTAGGGCTGTCTGCACTTGATATTAAAAATATTCAGAAGAAAACACATGATTCATTCCTGGAGTGAGGACTGGACATCCACAGGAAGCGTGGTGCTGGAGGTGCCCTACTTTTAAGCAATTACTGGTGATGAGAAGCCTGGGGAAGGAAGTAGGAGTCCTAGGTTTAATGACTTTCTCTGCCTCAAGGAATTCAGATCCAAGTCTCCCACTGCCCAGGAGATACCATGCCTGCATGGTCTATTGAGGACTTAAGGGGACAATACTCTGAGAGCAGCTGGGGTAACTGACAGAAATATAAACTGAAATTCTTTGATGCAGACTGGAGAAGTCAAAGAGCAAAAACTGCACAAGAGTAGATTTAATGTGTTTAACCTCCTGACTTAAATTGATAAGGATGCATCATATGCTCCAAAAATATGCCTATTTAATGAAGGAATTGTTCTCCGGGCACCAGTTTAAGACAGCACCCAACAAAGTCAAGACTGAAGTACTTCATTGATGCCAGGTACTGGTGGGAACAGATTTCTCCTCTTACATCAGGCATTAAACTGTCCTCAGCTTCCCATTCCTGCCACCTCTTGTGTCTCTTTGAAGATCCTTTTTGCACAGGCTGTTGTCAGACCAGAGCCACCACTGGACTGGAGCCTAATTTAGGTCTTTAGTCTCTCATTCTTCCCCAGGCAGTCAGAGGAGAATATGGAGGTAGGCTTATTCTCCTTCTGTGGGGGTTTATTCACCCCAGGAAATACTTCAGGGCAGAAACTGAGGTGGACATGAAGTTTAGCACAACAGGACTAGGAAGAAGGTGGGGAGAGTTGCAAATTGCAGGGCTGCAACTGAACTTCCCAAATCCAGCTGGATTGGAGCAGGCCTCCAATATCTGGCTAGCACAATGCAGCTCCCCTTTGCCTTGACCATTAAATACCTTGCAATGTTCAGACTCCTCCCAAAGAAGTCTTCCTGAAGTGGAAACTCAAGGAAGTTTCTGGATAAAACAGTATTCAATTGATTTCCACTACAGTGTCTTTTACTAGAATCCCAATGTCTCTCTGAGAGTCTCAGTTAAATATTTTGGTAGCTCCACTAGCTGCTCCTCAGTACAGCCTGACAAACATTTCACACTGGTTGCACGCCTTTTGGTTGGAAGAAATCCCAGCTTTGTTGACACTGACTTCAGTCAACTTCAGAGGGCCTCTTAACTCTGCTTTTGGGCTTGTCAACACGCATTGGACTGAGACACACTGTCAGCAGGCAGCTCCTTCTAGAAAACATCATTCGAATCCAAATTGTCTCCCAGGCATTTTGTTTTAACTTCATATTGTGCAAGTAGCACGCTTGTCAGAATGGAAAATCTGGGTTACTCCTTCATTGTTCGTATTTAAAGAAGATCATCCCTCCGATCCTGCCCCTCAACCCCAAAAGTATCACTTCCTGATCATTCAAATGTCTTCCATATGGCAATGTACAACCAAACCTAACATGGTGCTGCTGAATAATAACCATATGCAAAGACAGATGACCACAGTAGCACTTTGAGATTATTTATACTTAGAAAAATAACTTCATAAGGGGTGATTTTTAACTTCTTTTACCTGAACGATCAAATGCCATTATTGCTCTTTTGCACATGAAAATCTCACATTCCCCTCTTTTGCCTGTGGTCTCCAATAACAAGACAACACCTCTACTTTAACATGGATATTGATATATTTAGTCCTGTTTAATCAATGCACTCCTGGGGTTCTCAGTCTAGATCTCTTTAAAAATACACCACCACTTGCAAAACAGCAAAACCCCACAGGAAGCCTCCCCAGCACATCCTTCAGATATGTTCCACTTTATGCAAAGGAGAAAGTAGGGAAGTAGCATCAAAGGGAGAGCTTTGCTCATCACTCCATAAGTATAAGACCAAACACTAGTTTTACTACAAGTCTTGCTTTATCAGAAGACATTTATAGTGACCAAACTGAAAATGCAGTAGTTCTGTAGAAATTATAATCATTCACCTGAATTAAAGAAGAGCCTATAAATGTCAAGATTAAAGCCCCATGATACTAGGCTTTGTACTGAGAGTAGAAAACTTTCAGGTTTTTGAAGAAGTTCTGCTCCAAACAGCACAAGCACACCACAGGTGAGGAGAGAAAACAGTCAGAAAAGAAAACGTTTCATCCAAGAGCTTAGAGAAGGCAAGAATAAAACCTTGCTTTTCCTGCCACAGCACTTGGTGCATTTATTGGGTTCATGTGGCAAGGGTTTGGCAGCGGGGGGCTGCAGGGGTGGCCTCTGTGGGAAGAGTCCAGTAGCTGCCCCATGGCAGATCAGGGCCAGTGCATGAAATAAGGTGGATGTGGCCTGGAGGAGGCTGCGGCCCATGGAGAGCCCCCGCAGGAGCAGGCCCCGGGCCGGAGCTGCAGCCCGTGGAGAGGAGCCCCCGCGGGAGCAGGGGGTCTGGGGGGAGCTGCCGCCCGTGGGGGACCCGCGCTGGAGCAGTTTGTTCCTGGGGGATGGATGGACCCCGTGGTACAGAGCCGTGTGGGAGCAGTTCTTGAAGAGCTAATTTAGCTAATTCTTCCTCTATTTGTAATTAACAGAATCCAAGTGCAATTGGGCTGGGGAATGGCATGTTGGTAGAGAAAACCCACCAAGCTCCAGCACAGGAAAGGTCCATCTCATCACTAAAAGTAGATGTGAAGGAAGAGGAAAAAGATTGTACAAACGTGCAGTAACCTGGTTGATCCATCCAGCTTCTGTCAGCCAGCAGCTCATTTTTTTTTTTCTGAGCTGAAGTTTGGGTGCAAGCCATCATTAATAGCCTCCAGTAATGCTATTAATTCTGCTATTAAAGCTATTCATGCATCATAAGTCTGTTCAGTCCTTTTTAAGTACACTTAAAAATTTGGTCTCCACAGCATCCAGTGGCAATGAGTTCCACAGCTTTATTATGTGGAAAACACCACCTTTTGTTTGTTTCAGGTATGTCACCTGGTAATTTCATTGGGTCAAGGTAGATCTTGCATTTTGAGACAAGGTGGATAATTATTCCCTCTTTCCTTCCTCCTTTCCATCCCTGATTTTGGTGCCCTCGAATTTGTTCCCTCAATGTTATCTGCTTTCCAAATTAAAAAGACCTGACCTGTCCAGTCCCACCAGCGCTTCCTTCTGATGGAGTACAGGGCACGAACGCAATTTGTCTCCCTCAATGAGTCAAATCCACTTCAGCAGTAGCTTCAGCTTCAGCCTTTAGCTCTGTGCCCACCCAGAGAAGATGGAGGTCTTGGAGATAAATGTCAACCAGGCTAGGGAAGCAGGAAAAAAAGAGTTAGAATACAGTACTCTGAATATTGTGGCTGTTTCAGATGCAAAATCCCTCCAAGTTATTAAATGAAAAGAAAAAAGGAAAAAAAAAAAAAGAAAAAAGAAAAAGAAAGAAAAAAAATTGTGATTAAAAATGTAAATGTTACTTGCTTTTATTGTAGGAAAGAAAAGCTTCAAGTTTTTGTGCATCATAAAATAAACAGAAAATGGGATGGCTGCTTGCAAAGCATTTTGAAATTTCCTAATTATTAAATAAGGTCTGGAATAAGCTACTGTGGATTTTTCCCATGCTTCAATTTCCTTTATGTCATCTTCATTTTTGTCTCCCTTTTTCCCAGCTATTTCAAAAACATCTGAAGATCAAGTGGCTAAAATTGAAAATGAAAAGGAAGGGATGAAAGAGAGAAGAAGCAAAAGGAGAAAGAGGGAAAAAAAAAAGAAAAAAAAAAAAAACCTTGAAAAGGATTTCTCCGGAATGCAGAAGAAAACTGGTATTTTCAGTGTTTTTTGGGAGGGTCCCCACCAGGTTGTCACTGCAGCTCCCATGGCTGTGCTTAGGAAGCATTCTCCTTTTTCCCTTTGTTTGCAGCCCCTCAGACTCAAAGCGCCATATGGAAATTACTCACATTGCTCTGACTGCAGATTTGGGCCACAACCACTCCTCTCTAAACCTCATCGGAGGCCAGAAAAAAACTTCTTTCTGTGAGTGCCAGCAACAGTCTATACCTACAAAGCAAACACCAGATGCTAGAACGATGGGCAAATGTCCAAATAGATAGGACAACCCTAATTAAAAGAAGTTTTCTCATGAAAAGCTGGCGATTATTAAGTAAGAAATGCTTAGCTGGGCAAAACAAACCACACTGCTATGCTGAGTGTACTGTAATACACTGTTAGGACATGCAAAGGTATGGTTAAGTTTCCTGATAAGACAATGACAAAGGCACAGCATAAATTGTGATTAACTTACTGCACATTGTCAGAGCAGATCAGTCACTTCAGAAAGTTCTGATTTCTGCTTCTTTCCCTGGGTCTGGAAATGCACAATGTCGGGAAGTTGTCCCTATCCCAAACAGCCCTCACATTTCCAGTTTGTTTCAGCAGGACTGAGGGACCCTGGATCCAGGCTGTCCAAAGACAAGCTCTTCATGTTTCTCCACACTCCATGGACCTCTCTGCCATGCAAGGAAAAATACAGTTTTAAATGGGCAATTTGTTATTTCCTCGCAGAAGACAGCTCCCCCAGCTCTCACAGATCTTTACTGAAGTGGATTTTTTCCTCCAGTGGACTACATTATCTTTTTTCTATGATTTTTCTAACCATTTTGCTCGGCCAATGGACATGGGTTTTCACCACAATTATTCAGTATTCGGAGTGTACCAATGAGTGCTGTTCATCTAAGGGCATTTCCCTCCTGATTTGGAGACAGGCATGGCATGACATAGTCAATAAAGGTCTGGGGACAGAAACCAAGGTGTAAGAAAATTGCGTGCAAAGGAAAATTTCTGAGCTATGGGGAACCTGGGAGTACTGTTGCAAAAAATCTCCATCAGCTTCTTCAGAGCCTGGACACACGGCAACAGTGAGCGGCCTACCTATGCCCAAGTCAGCCCCTGACCAGAAAAGCCCAGTTTAAATGTTAGAACTGTGCAATTATTGGGAGTGTTTTTAAGGAGTGTTTTTTCCCAAGGTAAGAAATAAAGCCGTTGAAATGATAAGGAAGGTTTTTTCAAGCTTCAGGCTTGGATAACACTGAGACATAGGATGATTAAACAAGTTACCCTTTAGTGTGATTCAGTGATCAGAGGACAGGAGTGGGAGTCAAGGCTTCCCATTTATTCTTCTATTTACCTTTAAACAAATCCCTGATGGGATCCCTACTCTTCGCAGCCATCACATACCCATGGCTCCTCCTGACTTCAATTCAAAGTGCCTGTGTTCAGCATCTCCACCACATGGACCTTTAGTCTCTCTGGGCATTAAATTAGCCAGTGCCAAAATAGGGTTAATGCTACTGACCTTCTGTGATAGATTTTGCACCTATGTTTGAAGAGCAATTTGAGGTCCTCAAATGGGCTGCTCCAGATGTGCAAAAATCTGGCAGTGATCCTCCTAAACTAACCTTGTGATAGTTATTATGCAGAGAGCGCTGCCAGACCCAGAGCTGAAAGAGCAAATGTGTGCACAGCCATGGTGTCAGACAGGCTGGCAGGTGATTTTTGCAACACAATCCAAACTTTTTTCTTGCATTGGTTTATCCCCAAATCAATAGAGGAACCCTTTCAAAATTACACTGGCAGAAGCACACACCTTTGCTCTGTATCTGTGCACTTACTGTACAGGCAGAGCCTGTGCTGTCTTAAGCAGGTGACAGAACCCAGCTGAGGAGCACAGATTTGATATGGGCCACAAAATATTTGGGCCACAAAATATCATCTTTAGTGTACTATAAAACCAACAGCAAAAAAAATAAATAAAATAATTAAAAAAAAAAATCCTGGTTTATTCTGTGGGGCACAAAATGTGGGAAAAAAAATTAATTAATTAATTAATAAATAAAATCAGAAAGTCAAATGCAAGGACACAGGGCCCAGAAATGATGCAGGGGACGGAGCTAGGAGTTGTGAGAGCCTTCTAGGGAAAAAGGATGCAGAAAGCGAAAGGAGGGGGGACAGACAACAAGAAGTTTTAGATGATTGCTTTTCATTGGCCTAACTAGCAATAAAAACAAATTGGGCAAGCTCCTGAGAATAGCTCTTGGATAATCAATCACGGATAACAGAATTAGGCAGAAGCAGTAAGCAAGTGGCGGGACGTTAATTCAAGCTACATTTTTAACAGCCCTGGGTGAATAATTCCCAGCAAAGTATTTCCTAGCTGAAGTTTACGCAGTTCTTTTTTTTTCAGTCTTTCTTTGCCACCTGGTCAAATGCTGAATACAGTCATCTACAAAATTATTAATTACTTGGTATTCTGCACTGGATACTTTCTATCACTTATTCACAGAATCGCAGCCCGGTGAGGCTGGCAGCACCTCGGGGTCCCTCGGGCCCAGCCCCTGCCCCAGCAGGGCCACCCCGAGCAGGGTGCCCAGGCCCATGGCCAGGCGGCTTTTGGAGCTCTCCAAGGAGGAGACCCCACAGCCTCTGGGCAGCCTGGGGGTCAGGGGAACCTCCTGGGCTCCAGGCTGGGCCTACGGCCTCCTGTCCTAGCACTGGGCACCACTGAAAGGAGCCTGGCTCCGGCCTTGTTACACCCCTCCTTCGGGTGTTTACAGATGTCGATATGGCCTCCCCGAGCCTCCTCCTTTCCAGGCTGAACATGCCAGCTCTCAGCCTCTCCTCATAGCAGAGGTGCTCCAGGCCTTTCAGCCCCTTGGAGGCCCTGTGCTGGGCTCTCTCCAGCATGTCCATGCCTCTTTTGCCCTGGGAGGCCCAGAACTGAATGCCATATTACAGCCTTGTCAATGCTGAGCAGAGAGGAAGGATCACCTCTTTTAACTCGCTCGTGATACTTCACCTAGTGCAGCCAGGCATACTGTTAAGGAGCAAGGGCACACAATAGAGCTGATATTTGACATGGTGTCTACCAGGACTCCTAGGTCCTTTTCTGCCAAGCTGCTTTCCAGCAGGGTGGCCCCCAACATGTCCTGGTGCCTGGGGTTGTTCCTCCCCAGGACTTTGCACATCTCCTTGTTGAACTTCATTTGTCAGTCTACCTGTCCAGACTGTGAAAGTCTCTCTGAATGGCTGCACGGCCCCCTGGTGAGCCAGCCACTACCCTCAGTTTTGTGTCGTCTGCTGCCTCTTCCAGATCATTAATATAGATGTTAAACAGGACTGGACCCGGTATTGACCCTGAGGTATTCTGCTCATTACTGGCCTCCAACTAGACTTTGCACCACTAACCATTCGGGATCAGTAATACCTCAGCAAAGCTGTGTTTAGAATTGAGCCCCAAAAAGCCAGAAAGCCCACCACCACTAAGGAAGGGGAAGGCAATATGGGGTGGCAGCCATGTCAAGAGAAGGTGCCCCCCACAAGCACCCCCATTCCCTGTCTTGCACAGTTGCTGTGGGGCTGGCACTCACCTGTTGCAGCAAGCAGGGGTCACAGTGACTGGAGGAGAGTGGGAAGTCAGTGGGAAGCGCAATGCAAGCAGAGCAGCTCCGTGTCAGTATTACTAAGCTTACATATCCAGATCCTAAAATACTTTAATCCCTGCTTGCTTGCCATTCAAATAATCCTTGGTGTAAATAATCTGATAGCAGACTTCTCCATTCACTGCCATGTGGGATTGACCATACTGACCAAAAACCCTCTCCCATACAGATCCACTCCAAGTCTCACTTTGTGCATATATAGTACTTACTCAACGGGGTTCTCCTCCTGGCAAGCTTCTAGCAATGCTCCTATACTAGTACAGCACATAAAAGTGGCTGTACACATATTAATATTTCTCCTCCCCGTTGGAGAAAGTCTGATCTTAAAATTAGGTTTCTGCAGGGAATAAAAATAGTCACTCTGAATATTCACTGTTTCTTTATATCTCACTGCTTCCACTAGCATTCCTGTCATTTAATTTGTTTGATAGACTATCCAGAGGAAACCAATATGTGGCACAAAGACAGGGAGAGCTAAAAGATGCTGAAATCTAAGCACATATTCAGTGTCATTATCCACATTATTTGCCTGGCTCTACTATTTAAAGCTCAAGTCAAAGGGGAAGTTTTGTTTTTAAAAACAAGGACTTGCACACATATGAACTGCATCTCCTTTCCTCAGAAGCTCTACTTGGATCAGACAGGTTCAGCAATCTGCATAGAAATAGAGAGCAGCAATATTGCACTTGCAATGAAGCAGATTTAGCCCTGATGCAAACACAACAAGCACAATTCCCTGGCTTCAGTAGGAGTTCTACCTGTTTATTCCAGACTCATAGCTGCTTCTAAGCTTACTAGCCTGTTAGTGTTATCAAAATCTTAAATTAAAAGGAAAAAAAAAAAGGAAGGAAAGAAAAAACTGCTTTTGGAAATGCTTACTTGCAATTGAATGTCCATTTTCAGAGACTTTAAGCAGGCAACATATTCAAATATTGGATCGCTGCCATGGTCTGAAATAGGACAGGGAAAAATCAAGTTGTGACTCAAGTCAAAAGTAAAAACTTAAGTGCAAATACTAAGAAAGAAAAATGATGCAGCATTTGTACATAATAGAGAGCATTTCCATTAAATTTCCTACTTTGAGTAATGCAGTAATTTCTGCAGGTTATTGGCAACATTAAAAGACACAAGATTAACATTGCATGCCCTTTCTTCAGAGAGAATAAACAAACAGAGTATCTGAGCTTCAAGTATCTGTTCTTCCTGATTGGCTTGTTATAAAAATTCCCTTGTAAGACTGAAATAGTCAAATCAAAGTAATTTTGCTGTGAAGAATGTGTGTGCTAACAAAAAAATAGGTTCCCTGTATGGTGTGTACGTAAATACCAGACCTTTAGCCTAACCTTCTGGTCTCAACTTTTGTATACATACTGTGGTTGCTCAGAATGGGCACCCTGTTGTGAATATTAACTGGAGTGGCTGAAGCAGGCCTGGGGCTGATAATTATAATTTGGTCCCCTGAATGGTTGAGAAGCCCAACACAGGACTGTGCAGTGCAACTTCAACAGCACTTGCCGATGCCTAACTAGAGAATCTGTTTCAAAGGGGCTCCATGAATTGTAGGGTACAGTCAATTAACTTGAATATTAATTATCTATAATGAATGTACCCTTCTTCAGGGCTTGAAAAGAAGCAAATTACTTGGAGAGGGACTAATTAAGATGATGTAATCTTGACCATGAAGAATAATTTCTTCCTAGTGACAGAAATGATCTAATTGAAGTATCTCATTAATTAATGTCTCATGAAATTGACTGATAAAATGCCTCTATGAATGCCTCCTGAACTCGGGGCCAGCAGAGCATTGTAGCGCATACACTCCCGCTTCAGACCCTATTGCTGACAATATAATTAAGCCTTGGAAGCACGCTGTGCTCAGAAGGATTTATAACTCTGCAGTGTGGATAATCTACAAATGCAAAGTTAAGACAATGCAGCTTGCCACTGCAAGAATCCCGAAGTCAATGAGCGAAACCATGAATCAGGTATAATCCAATGGATGACAAGTGAATTCCCCCTCCCACCAGCTTTGTCAGCCTGCACCGAGACCAATCCCACAAAGCGCCGATAACCCTATACCAGGTGCTGGCAGCTCCAAATGGCTTCTTAACGGCACCACGTCCATGGACTCTTTGTATTGTTTCCGAGATAAATAGAGTCAGATTCCAGGGGGCCAATTTTCCCTTTTCCACTAGATTAGTGCATGCCTATGGATTTTAGTTAATGATGCTATAAGCCCCTGGAGAGTGAGGGGGAGCAGAAGGACCCTTCCCCCTGCTACACAGAAGGTCTTGCCTGGGAGATCGTTGTTTGCAACAAGCAAGTCTTTATGAAGAAGATTTCAGTGGAAAGTCCAAGACTTTTGACCTGGCTCAGTGTTTTTTTGGAAATGAAACCTGTACTTGAAGAATGAGATTCCTGTTATTCAGGATCACAGGAGATGTTTGCATGGTTTATCCATGCAGATGGGAGATGTTCATCACTGGGACCACCCTGTGGATGGCCGTGGCCTTATCTCTGCCTCTTGGTGGGAGAAGGATCCCATGGTCCCCACTATGGTTGGTCCCACCCGAGTGACCTGCACCCACACCCCTTTGCTTGCAAGTGTCATCAGAAAAGATGGATTAGAGCCTTCAGTAACAGGAACAGGGAGAGATCCCTGACGTGCTGTTAGCTTCCAGGTGTGCAGAGTGCTGAGATACCTGTGACGAGTGCTGTATAAAAGCTCGGGAAAGGCAGGCAAGCTTTAAAGATGATCAGCACCTCTCCAGTGTGCCTGGACTTTGAACTTAACTTGCCACACATTAACTTACCATAAAGTGGAAATAATAACCAGAGCTCCAAGACAGCTTTTTTGACAACCGGTAAATATGCTAAAAATTCATTTTCATCAGTCTGGAGTTATGTGCAAATTTGGGCTTCTTATTCAGGCAGAGTAAATCGGACCTCTAGTCTGTGCAGCTCAGGCAGGCATCTCTCAGCTTATCTTGTTGGAGTCGGTCTGCTTTGAGCAGGTGACCCTCCTTGTAGGCATTCAGGACACACACATCAGGAGGTGGTACACCCAAACCTACTCTCTCTTTTGGTAAACCAAAACCTACTCAAGGCCTATAAGCCTTTAATTGCATAAAGTGAAATGGAGCCAAAGAGAAATACCGACTGTTTCTCACCCAAGACAAGCATTTCTCCTGGTGGCTAAAGTTTTCTCCTGGCAGGTGCAGGAGTGGATGCAGGTTTTCTCAGGCTGAAGCAGCAGCTAAATAGATCTGGGTCTCTAACATCCTCTGTGAGTCTTCTGAAATGCCCACTATTTGGGAAATTTGCTGTTTTTTCCAGAAAAATAACTAAAAAAAAATACATTCCTCCAGGTTGAAGGGAACATGCTGAGGCATATAAAATGCTATTTAGGGTTCTTTATTTGGGTCAGATAACCTGGATAATAACATGATTTGGTTTAATCCAAATGGTATATATTTTAGTTTGACCACAAAAGTGGGGAAAAAAAATAAAAAATAAAAAGCATTATTTGAAAGCTTTGTTAGTAGCATTTTTCCTATTTTATCTGTTCTTCACTGCTGAGAGTCTTGAGCAAGGACCTCTAAAACTGACGGAGGTTCCTGGGCTCCAGTGAAATATGATAAGCAGTAATAAATGGTCTGTGGATGGTATAAAGGGAAATTTGAATCTCTGAGCTAACAATGATCAATTTACTACAAGCCTGCGGGAGCTAAAAATCATATAAGGAAAATGTAGAAACACAGCAGCCAGGCAGGCAAACAAGATGAAACTAGGCCAGTTTCAGGACACTATATTGTTATTTGTTTATGTCTTTCCTGTTAAAGTGAATTAAATGCCCACAGCTGATAAAAGGTTCATCTACCAGTGCCGGAGCTCCTGAGTATCTCATATTATTCCAGCACTAATTACATTTCATAAAGCTACCAAATATACCATAACTAACATTTATTGGCCAATGAAACGTTGCTGTAAGTTAATAATTACAGATATATGTAGACAATAAAAAGTGGAACATCAGCCTGGATGCAGGACGAGAGATTAAATGCTTTTGCTCTTACTGAGTATTACTGAGGGGCTAAATTTAAGACCAGAGGCCATATTGGCCCAGGAAAGCATGCAAGGACAGAGGAGAAAAAAGAAATGTGAATCTGGGGAGTTATCCAGGAGAGGGATATTTTACTGCACCCATCTGGAGTATACCTAGTGCTCTAAGACCACATATCCTTCTGTCTCTGAAAGAAGAGCTCAAATGGAGGTCCTGGGACTTTTCCCTCCGGCTTCTTACACCCAAGCAGAAATTCCCATAACCCTAGTGATAGGGGGATTTCCTATTTTACTGCCACCACATATCCCAGACTGCTTTCAGCATGCTCAGGTTTATACTATGCACAGAACAAACACCTCTTCCCTGCATCTCATCATATCTCTGCCACCTCTGCTGGTTACCTGGGGGTGGCCTCCTGTTTTGGGGCAGGTTAGGAGTGAAAAGGAGACTGACCAAAGCAGAGCTGCAATTCTTCCTGTGAACACACAGCAAACATCAGGCCTGCTACAAATTTTGTCATGCACCAAACCAGCCTTCAGCAGTCCCTGTAGAAATAGAAAGCAGGAGGTCACCTCCTCTCTGGTATCTCACCAAGGTAAGGATAAATCTACTTCTCAAACCACATCCAAACAAAATACCAGGAGTCGATGGCTGAATATTGTTAGTAGTTTTCTTCACCCAGATGGATTGGGAAAAGGTTGGTTAAACCAAAAGGGAAGCGGAGAGAGGAATCAGCCTCCTTCTAAATCTTTTTGTCACTTGGCTGCCAGGTCACATCTTCACTCCCATTGATTCCTGTGTAGTCAGTAACCAGATACGGTGGATTTTTTTCACCCTGTAGTGCTTAGAGCCTTATTTGAGCTGGCCTGCTTGGGTACAGATTCTCCCTCTAAGACTCTTACTTCCTTATGTAATGAGATTAAAGCAGACTTAAAAGAGCAGTAAGGAGATGAGGAAGGTCAAAAATGCCATTAACTATAAATAAATGCTCTGTCACATGGAAGGCACAGCACCATCATGGTTCAGACAAACCTTCCTCTGCCTGAAAGGGTAGCATTGAGCAGGCTGTCAGTCCTTGCAGACATGTCCCCGTGGGTGTGAAGGGAGGCTGGGAGAAGAGGGAGTGATCTGTGGGGTGCTGATAGCGTGGGATGATGTGTTTCTGCTCCAGCAACATCTTGCAAATAGAGACAGGATCTCTGAGTAGGAGGCCACGCTTGATTATCGTCGTGACCCCTATGGTCTTTAAGGTTTTGAATAGATACACACTCCTGTCACTTACTATCGCTAGAGCACTAATGAATCCCAGTGAAAGGTTACACGGATGGTCCATGCCAGGAAAGCATGAACTGGTGCAGACCACCATGACAATGCAGCCCCAAAACTTAAGGGAATTTTGAGGTTTAAAAAATCAAACTCATGCCTGAGCTCAAACTGAGCTTAGTGGCACTCTTGAAGTGATTTATATTCTTCTTGCTTATCACATAGATAGATTCACACCTGCTCTGTGGGGCAGCTCTGTTATGCACACACAGCCCATGTCCCTTCACCAAAAAGAGAAGGGGACACAGGGATGCCTGAGGGTTCACCCCCATGCACCATGAAGAGTGTCCCATTCCTTTTTCTTATCCTACCCCACTACTGCTAGGCCAGGTAAAGTCCTTCAGAGGTCTTCAACCGAAGGAAAAGGGACACCTGAATTCCTGAATTGACAAGATTTCCCCTCTTAGAGACTGTTCCACAACTTATGAAATGTGACAGTGCAAAGCGTGACCTAATATTCAAACTAAACTCCCCACCCCCTCAATTTTATCCCACTACTCCTAATTAATCCCCTTTGCAGCAACTGCTCGTCTTCCCTGGCACGTATAATTGCTGATTGTTGCCACAGGGCTAATTCCTCTCCACATAGAGTTGGTATAAATCTATTCTATAGGGCAGTCAGAACATTTGGGAGGTTAAGTTTTGTCTTATTTCAATTCCACAGGGAAAACATTGCAAAACTATCTAGAAGCTGTCCTATTAGCAGCGAGAGAGCAAAGATGCCCTGGGCCGGGCACTGGCGTCGTGGTGTGAGAGATGGGAACTCCCGTCTACTTGTAACCATGGCATTGCTTCAGTATATCGGCATTCACTCCTTTCAGACCCGCCACAGCACGCTGACCTCTACTATTTGCAGGTCGTTTCAGTACCATAAGTGATGAAACAAGATGTCAGGCATTGGGGAATAGCCTCCTGTGGATGTAAGCACATAGCTCCCATTAATGTGAATGGGAGTTATGCACATGCATCGAGCTGAGGATGTGCTCTCCGGTCTGCAGAACACACTTGGCAAGTCTGAGTAATCTGTGGTTGATTTTAGTTTTCTCCCCAGAGCTCCCGATGAAGGGAGATGCATGAGAAAGCTGGTGTACAAGGCATTAGCATCAAGGCACAAGTGAAAGAGCGCTCAATGGGATTATTAGTTCTTACGCAGCACAGGTAATGGATGGTGTCCTATAGGAATACTTTACATTCAGAAGTCATGAGCCCGGCCCCTCTTCTCAGTGTAAATCAGGAGCGGTGGTTAAAGCAAAGGGGAACAAAGCTAAAAGCAGAGAAAGATTTTTTTCTTTTCCCTTTTTGTGGTTAGGAGATGTTGTTTCTCTCTCCCATCTTCACTTTACTCTTGGTAGAGAGCCGCTTGCGTTGCCCATGTGCTCTGCACACTCACACTCTCTTCTGTTGATAAATGCCCCTGTTTCCTTGCTGCCAATTTGGGCCACAAGTGCTCAGGCAGGATCTGGTTGTCACCTGCGTGGAGAAAACAGAAACCCACATAGCAAAGAGGGAGAGAATCACTGGAGGTGAATCTTCACCTCCATGGGATGTGCAGTCATAGCAGAGAATGATTGGTGTATTGAGCCTACACTGGGACACTCAGAAAAATTAATTCATTTTCTGTTCACACTTTAAGTTAATTTGGATTATTTAATCCACATTAGGCTCCTTTATGCACACTCTCATTCAGAATTAAAGTGTCCCTAATTCAGTTTACAAAGTAAATTAAGCTCAGCTAAATAAGTGCTATGTTATACTTGAATGAGGGTCTGTGAAGAGATTTAATGTGGTTTAATTACCCACTTTGCATATCAAAAAATGCATAAAATATCACATTAAATTACAAAAACAATCCCTGGAGCAGGAGGGACAGGAAGCTGAAGCTTTTCCTCCCAAAATATGTCACTGGATGAGAGTCCAACTACTTCATTTTAGCTTGGGGGATCACTGTGTTATATGGGAAAGTGGAAGCCTTTCAGCAGCTTGAGTAGAGGCAGTTGACCCCTCTTCCCTGCCCCTCATCGTGACTGCAAGATAAATCTCCAGAGACACAAGGGATCAAAGTCTCCTGGCTGCTGAGAAGTGCTCTACTGGGTGAGACGGCTCACCTCTCCATTTAGGACAGTGGCTCTGAATATTGTGCACAGTCCAGCAAGTATGCTTGAGGAGATGTTCACAGATCAAGCGTTTTGGGGAGGTGGGCAGAATAGTACCTGCTCTACACGTATCCCCAGGATTTGCACAGCACAAGGTGAGGATCCAGCAGCTCAGCACTGAAGGACCCAGAAGGAAGAAGATAGCTAAGAAAGCATTGGCATTGGCTTTGCAATAGCAGGCTAAAAAAAATCTAGAAGCCTTTGGCAGGGCTCGTCTGGATCTCATGAAAAGTGGTGGTGATTACAGGGAACTGGAAAATGGCCAACATAGAGGGAAGGGAGAGAAAGAGTGGAAAACCAATTTAACTTCAATTTCTATAAAAATACTGGCACAACAAAGCTGTTTGTAAACATCTAAGAGATAGCCAGGAACACTGAGCAACACTCAGTTTGGATTTTTTGAGATCAAATCATTTTTAAACCAATCCAATGCTCTTATTTGGCAGCATAAATAGGAGAAGAGCAATAGAGATCATACCTCAACTTCAGCAACTTTATCTTTTCACAACAAGGTGAAGCAGTCTAGGTGAAACTGCTATTGAACATGCAAAAAAATCCAAGAAAAAAATGTATTTGTGGAGTAGTAAAAAACAGAAGGAGGTATATAACAGGAAAAAATCTTCAAGGTTCTGACTGGGATGTCACACTATGCAATATTTTCCTTAACAATTTGTATGACACTGTAACCTTTATGTTTACTTGTTCACGCACACACCACCACAGAGGGAGGGGCTACCAGCACACCAGAAAACACAGGGCTAGAGTTCAAAATCATCCTGGCAAATGATAGAAGTGGTCTGAAAAAAAAAAAAAAAAGGATGCAAATGAGCTTTTGTCCTTACAGATATCAAGATCAGGGAGGAACAACAACTGCACCATTACAAACCAGGAACAACAGACTGGGTGGCAGCTCTGAAGAGAAGGACTTGAAGGTTGGAGTGGATATGCAGTTAGATGTGAATCAACAAGGTTACACTGAAAACAGCAAACACCATGCTGAGGCATGCAAAGAGCACCATCATATTTAAGACGTGTGAAGAAAGCCTTCTGCTCCATTTGCTGCTGGTAAAGGCTTTGCTGGAGGGCTCTTTTCTGGTTTGGCCACTGTATGTCAGGAGAAGTTAGATTAATGGGAAAGAGAGCAGAACAAACAAACAAACAGCAACAACAACAATAATAATAATAATTAAAAAAAAAAAAACAGCAGACTACCATCAGAGAGATACGACACATGGCTTGTGTAGAAAAAGACCAGGGAAGACCAGGGAAGAGAATATGGAAAAGTGGCACTACTGTGGTTTCAAACATGTAAGAAGCATCTGCAAATACAAAGGGAATAAACTCTTTCTGATGACTGCAGTGGGTAGGAGATGAAAACTGCCACAGATTGAATTAAAGGGAATTCACTTCAGATGAGAGGACAGCTTTCCTATACAACATGTGCCAAGGTAGTCAGTGGAATCATCACTGGAGTATTTTAAGAATAAGATAGAGAAGTTTTTACTTGAGTTGATGCGACGTAGTCATTGAGGGACAGACTAGATCACTGGCTGGGGTCCCTCACAGTCTTTGTAGGTCAAAGAGTTTTGGGATTTGCTCCCATTTCTGGCAGGACAATGTGATTTTGTCCAGATCAATACATTTCTCTACTTATCAGTGTTCCCATATGCAAATACACAGAAACAAAATATTCTTCCCTTTAAAGGAAAAAAACAAATGCTCCTAGAAGGTCTGTCTGATTATAGATCAGCTGGGATGGTGCTGCCTTCTGAAAAGAGGAGGCAATCTGCCCTACTCTAGGTGGAGATCATGTAGATCAAGGTCCTCCAACTCATTTTGTATATCTGCAGTAATCATAAAAGAAAAGCTTTGCAACCTAAACAATTGTCTGTCATAAAGCCTCATTTCCTGGGAGACTGAGCAAATATAGTTCCTATAAAAATTTCACCATTTGCAGCAAAACAAGAAGAGTTTCAAGACTGCAGGAGTGTACAGAAGTAACAGAGCATCAGCATCTCTTTAACTTTGAACCTGCATCCAACCACTTCTTGCTTAAAGGACAAAAACAAAATGTGTGTAAACACAATGAAAGGAGGATTGTTTATGTGCCACCCCCATACCAGCAACCATGAACTCTGGCTGATTTTGCTTATCATCCATTAAGGGAAATGGCTATAGGTCATCTCTGTGATTACCTAACACTCAGGGGAAGCAATAAAGCTCAGCTGGAGTTGTCACACTGCAGCAAAAAAGGAAAGCAAGCCCAACTCTCGTTTTTGTTTTTCACTACATTACTTCAGTTAACATAGTGCACTGTTAACATTAACTCCTGGCCATATATTGCTTTATAGATAGACAATCAATACTGCGACTGAAATATGATTTTGTTAAAACGTCTAGGGGACTGTATGCATTTAGCTTTCACACTATTTTCAGAAAATGAACATCAATATAAAAATAATGAGCCTCATAAAATAAAGCCTAGTTCATGTGGCTGAGCTGGCTTTTAAGAAAGGGGACAGAGATTTATACTAAAGGCATCACAAAGGAAACAGCTTAGAACAACATTCAGCATCTCTTTCAACCCCAAACGAAGGACGTTCAAGGCCAGCACTGAAACACAGTTTGCCTTTGCTCAGTAGGGCATGTGCTGTGATGGCAACACTTGGCAGCAGCTCTTGGATACACCAGCAAGAGGAAACTGCAGCAGGGCCTTTGACAGGAATACAAAATCACCTCGTATTTAGAGATCATTGAAATAAGTCACAAGCCTCATTTTTTTAGTCGAGCTACTTCTGCTTATGAAAGAACACAAGAAATTAAGCATAGTTCCTCCTAGTGACTGTAGGGACACCAAAGAGGACAGGAAAGTCCAAGGGACAGTAAGGGTACTGGTACTGGTGGTGGCGATGCAGGGAAAGTCCTGCTCCTCCTAAGAGAACCAGAGCATTGCACACCAATAGGACTGTTGTCTTATATGCTATATTAGTTTAATTTTCCTTGGGATGAAAATACTGTGGGTAGAATTGGGGTTGAAACAGGGAAAAAAGGCACATTCCAACTCTTTGACAGCTACATGATGTAGCATAAACCTTCACATGCTGTACCTCAAAAAATAAGGATTGTGGATCCTCACATGTGGCATGTGAGAGTGCCGCATGCACAAGGCACAGCCTATGCTAAATAGTGCAAGACAGGAGCTATACATCAAAGCCAAGAGGAATTAGGACACGTACACTGAAAATGATTCCCCCCGCCCCTTCCCATCCCTATATTTGTCAGGATTTCCTAGTACTACTTTTGTTAGACCCTTCTGAAACATTCGTAGTGAATGAAGAGGTGACAGAGTTCTAGAAAGTAATGTTGAAAGGGAAGCCTGTAAAACAGCTGAATGACACTAACCTGAATCAAAGCTGACGGGGGACAGTTCACTTTAGGATCAGATCCCTTTTAATTCATTTAAAGCAAGTCTTCCTCTGACCCCTCCAGCATTTTCACGGGACGTCTACGTTCAGAAATGAAGGTACCAAAACTCTTTGCCAAGCCGTGAACAAATTTCTGCTCATGGCTTTCCCTTTCCACTCAAGGGACATCACAGACTATGGGATGTCCCCAAGGAAAAGACAATCAAGTGTGAAGTTCAGCTTTGACATTTCCACATTACACCTCTGTTCCAGCTAGCTCTGACCACATAGTGGTTGGTCATTGACATTGGCAGAACACCAGGAAGCACCACAAGAAGCTCTGCTCAGGATCAGGTCTAAATGTGTATCAGCCCACAAATGTTCCTCTTAGTACCAAAACTGGGATTAAACACACATCAAAATGAGCAAAAGGTACATTAGATCTGAATATCCTGAAGCAACTGACTGTACCTCATATATTGTTGAAGTTCACCAGAGATGCTTGGCTTTTCTTTTTCCTTTTGTGTGTGTGTGTGATATGAATTTATGGAAACTTTCATTTTGCTTAAAACCCAATAAAATATGAAGTGTTTAAAAAATTAGTTACTCATTTGGAGTTTTAAGTTAGGGATGTGCACAGACGGAACAACTTGCCACCCGCGTGAGGCAGGAGGAGGTGATTAAAAACCATCCCTTTTTGCAGGTGTTGTACAGTACCAACTGGTTTCTGCTTGCCTCAGGGAAAGTCCTTTCATCTATCACATGTTGTGTTACGGGTGGATTATGTCATATCAAATCCAATTACCTCATGTCATGTCAGTTCCTGACATAATGCAACAGAACATACTTGTGAGGTGCAGATCAATGTAGCACGAGGCATCCTAAATGTATGAAGGACGCAGTGTTGCTTGCACCAATAGGGTGGCTTTGGGTGCTAAAGTATCCTTTGGCAGTTATATTACTCTTGTCCTACGCAAGGGCAAATTCTTTCCTCACTACCTAGGTCTCAATAATCCCTGCATGGACTCAAAAGTTGTTCTGGGATAAATTTCTTCAGTCTGATGTAAAATGTGGGTAAGTCAGTCTGGCATCAAGCAGCCAAAGTTTCAGATCATAGAATCACAGAATGGTTTGGGTTTGAAGGGACCTCAAAGCCCATCCATTTCCAACCCCAATTCCATGGCCAAGGACCCCTCCCAGCAGCCCAGGCTGCCCCCAGCCCCATCCAGCCCGGCCTTGGGCACTGCCAGGGATGGGGCAGCCACAGCTCCTCTGGGCAGCCTGGGACAGGGCCTCAGCTCCCTCTGAGTGAAGAATTTCTTCATTAAATCTAATCAAAATCCACCCTCTTCTAGTTTAAAGCTGTTACCCAATGTCCCACCCCTACACCCCTGACCAAGAGTCCCTCCCCAGCTCTCCTGCAGCCCCCTTTAGGCCCTGGCAGGCCGCTGTGAGGTCTCCCCGGAGCCTTCTCCTCTCCAGGCTGAACAACCCCAACTCCCTCAGCCTGGCTCCACAGCAGAGGGGCTCCAGCCTCTGAGCATCCTCATGGCCTCCTCTGGACTCACTCCAACAGGTCCCCGTCCTTCTGGTGCTGGGGCCCCAGAGCTGAGCGCAGGCTCCAGGTGGGGTCTCATGAGAGCAGAGCAGAGGGGGACAATCCCCTCCCTGCCCTGCTGCCCACGCTGCTGTTGGTGCAGCCTAGGACACGGTTGGCTTTCTGGGCTGCAGGTGCACATTGCTTGGTCATGTCGAGCTTCTCATCCACCAGCACCCCTAGGTCCTTCTCCTCAGGGCTGCTCTCAGTCCACTCTCCACCCAGCCTGTATTTGGGCTTGGGATTGCCCCAGCCCAGATGAAACATTTCAAAACCTCCAAATGATGTGTTATGAGATATGGACAAAGCTTGAGTGCCTTACATGAAAGGCAGACCTATTTGATCTGCGGAATGGTCCTGACTTGAGAAGAAAAAGAAGCTCTTAAATTCAGCCTGGGTGGACTTTGGGAAACAAGAAAAACATCAGGACTGAATAATCAAACATCACCTCCTAATCCATTTGGAGAAGCAGCAGAAGTCCTACTCCCACTTCAAAATTTTCAATGCATTGCACACCACAGGCGCAAGGAGAAACAGCGACGGGTGCAGAGATAAAGACGGAGGGAGGCTGCAGAAAGGCTACTGCAGGCTGAAGAAAGCACAGAAACACAGGCATGCGTATCTCCTTCAACAGGCAACACAAGCAGCAGCCCAGAGCCTGATTAAATCGAGGAGGCTGGGCTGCCTGTTTTATATTTGTTTACATGTTTCCTTTCCTTTTTTCATTTGTCCCAGAAAGGCAAGCTCCCAGGGAAGGAATTTAATCACTATCCTCTCTCATTTAAGAGTGTGTCTGAAAGCAGCTCATGAGAGGATGACAGGACTGCTATCCTTTCCTGCTGTGAGCACAGGGAATGGTTTCCCTTTAATCCTCAGTCCTGCGACTCTGTAATGCATTCTCCACCAGCTGCACGGATGACTGTGAACATGAGGCACTACCTCTTCCAACTTCCAGCTCAAAATTTACCTTTTTTTTTTTCTGGATTTGAAGTCAGCCACTTTCTGTGCCCTTTCCCAACACAAAAAGGTGTTAGCTAAGCATGACTGTACAGACCCTGGTTTGAGCAGGCTCTGATTTAACACACGTTCCTCACTTTCCCCTGTCACCTCCCAGAGCTGGGTCCAGGGCTCACGTTGCTGCCTACTTGCAAGCTGGCAGGAGTCCCTGGATCCTGGCCAGCCCAGCTGCATGGAGTCTGGGGCTCTGCTGGAGTTTGTAGGACATTTGTGATCTTCACGCTAAAACCTAAAGGATCAGCTATTGGCTCATGTGAGATTGCAGTGGCAGGAAAGTAATGCTACAGGCAGGGGTATGGTAGAGAAAAGCATGCACCATGATTGGAGTAATCAAAAGGAGCTTTCTCCCCATCTCTTTGATATTTTCTTTCAATGCTCTTTAATACTTTTGATACGCTAGGATCCTTTTGTTTTACTCCAGTACCAGAGCTGACCTACTGGATCCTTCCCATTGCCCACATCAATAATTCCCACAAAAGTTACCCTGAAATTTCTGAAGGTTCCTCTGCTGGCATAGGGCACTGAGGGAAGAGCCCAGAGGTGCGACAACCCAAGGCTTGCCATGGAGGTTCTCCTGTCCAAGCTAGCAACCTTTTCCATGCCTTGCACTTCTTAAAAACTCCCTGGCATGAGAGATACAACTTTGTGTATTCATGCAGTGTTAGTACAACATGTCCTAATTGCTCCTGATTTATTTCATAACATAAATATTAAGTAGCAGTGTTATGACCCTTTGTTGATAACAGCACCAGGGTGATGAGGATTTTGGCACAGGATGAGCAATGTGTGCTTGGAGATTTTCATTAGATCCCTGATACTCCAATTACTCTACAAATTGCCAGCTGAAGAAATATGATCATATTGAGGAGTTGGATCCTTACCAAAGAGATCAAGTCTCCTTCCTATACCATACGTAGCTTATACACTCATGTTCTGTTCTGGCTGTTTTTACAACCATCACTAGCACAGTGTTGCTCTCCAGAGAGATATATTAAGTCCCCCAGGTGAGGACATATCTGTTATCAAAACCATCCTGGATGGCCTACCCCAATCTGCTAGGTAAAATATGACTAAGCAGCTGAGCTGTGCATTGATGCCACCATGCAAAAGTTAATTAGAAGGCTACTTCCCATAAGTAGAACAAAGACGCTTGACTTTGCTGCTGCTTTGAAGTGCCTTGTGGCGTATGTCAGGTCCTGCACGTCATGCACAGCAGTTTTATGCAGATGCACAAGAGGGAATTCCTAAAGAGGAACAGTGAGCATGGGACTATGCCTGAATTAACTAATTAATTAATTAATTTCCTTTGCACAGGTAAAGACCCTTTCAATTATTTTTCAAGATACCTGTGTGTCATCATGGTCTACACAGGGACACAAGGAAACAGTCTGAACGCAGAGGTTTACAAGACTTACCACCCCATAAGTCCTGTCCTCTCTGCCATACATTGGATTATTGCAGTCTTGGTAGCTTTGGTGAGCAGGATCCCAAATCAGTGGCCTTTATGGGAGAAGACGATCTGGAGGTGGAGCATAGGAGAGGTGGATATGGGTCGTGGCAGATCTAGGGATAATGGTCAGAATACAGTAAATTCTAAAGATTTATAGATTTAGCCTGATATCCCAAACTCGTCTAACCTTGCTAATCTTGTGCATTTCCACACAAGGCGACCATGAATTAGGTGGAATAGTTTTACACACCTTTCAGTAGCAAAAGTTACTGTAATTAACAAAGTCTTTTCTTCCTAGTGGAACAGTGGGCAGACAGACTATAGCGCTTTGACAGGTTCCATATAACATTAAAGCAAACAGTGAGATAATAGAAATCACATTTAACTGCCAATGAAGAAGAGAAAAGCCCAGCAGTTCTTATCTCAGTTTTATTAGTCCCTGTGCAATGCTGTTAGCTTTTAGTGTTGTTGATGCACCCAGTGTCCATTCCCATAATTTGTGCTGCATTACTTATCACCTGGATGGGAACGTGAGAAGAATCTAGGTGTGTCTGAGGAGCAGAAATTAAAGCAATGGGAGAGAGAGAACATCACAGCACAAAAGTTTTTCCTTTGCATTAGAGCTAGACTAAAATGAAGCTAGTGGTATGCTTACATGGAAGGCACGGTCCCTCACACTTGACTTTGGGTACAAATCTTATCTATATATGTGTTCCCCTTCCTATGAACAAAAAAACTCTCAATTATAATCTTCACAGATAGCCTCCTAATACTCACCTACACTCCAAATTCCTGACATATCAAGAAAATCACAGAGTTGTATTGCAACACCCTTTCCAGGCAAGAAGTCTCCAAGGTCCTGCCTTCAACATGTGCTGTGAAATATATCAAAAATCCTCCAGAAAGCACTGAATGCACTATCCCAGAGTCAGAAGCCATTGGTGCACCTTTGGAAGAGTGCTAAATAGTCCTGAGAAATTGGACTTGTTAGGTTGGGCACAGCACCTGACTAACCTGTCCTTGGATTCCAGCTGGATCCCAAAGGCTGTCCAGTTGTTGAATTGCCCTGCATATATCAGGCCGTGCCATTCTGGTCCAATGTAAAAATCAACCAGGGGAACATGGACAGGCAGAAAGAAAGCGACAAATACACATGAAACTGCAAGATGAGAGTCTTCTGTCACTGCAGAGTCACAAGTACCATAAGGGGAACTGGAATAAATTTGAGCCCTCACGTAACAAAATCCATCAAACCCACCACATCAGAGTGATCAGCAGGACATTTAGAATAAAGATAATCCTGCCCATCTAAGACAGGGCTGGTACCTCTCCACAAGACTTCCTTCAGCCTCCACAGTAACAGGCTTAGTTCAAACAGCAATCTTGCTGATGATCTCCTGAGGTGTCCCAGCTGATGGACTCATTTCCGTTTAGATGTCAGAGCAGCAAAGCATCTATGAACTTCATAATCTTGATCATCTTCAGCCCAGGGAGCCAGAGGCAATTGTGTTTCCATTCAAGCAAGAAAAACACTTGAAACACCAACATGGGTAGAAACACTTAACTCTTTAAAAATCTCAGCCGACGGCAGCTGTCATGTTTCAAACATGATCACTCTGGTTTTAGAAACAATAGGTCGAAAGGTACAATTTTAAATTTAGGAACAATTGGAAGTGCTTATGGACTGAACCAGGCAACCTTTAATTTCATACATGTAAGACGTGGAATAGGAAAAAAAAAAAAAAAGAAGACTGTGAAGGAGTACACTTGAAAGCCCTGGTCAACCCAAGAAGCTCCGTTATCCTCCCATGTCATGGAGGCCTTTCCACTTCCCCACCTCTCTGAGGGCCATGTGCCAGGACTTCTTTTTTTTTTTCTTTTTTTTTCTTTTTTTTTTCTTTTTTTTTCTTTTTTTTTTTCATAAAAAGTCATGAGAAGCAAAGCAGTTGTGTCATTGCATCTCATGGCATGTCACACCAGCCGTTACCACTGAGGCGGCTGAAGCTGCTTGAAGCTTAAGTAAATCCATGCCTGGAGCCCAGAGCCTCACGACATACTAGGGATCCTCACCTAAACACAATCCCAGTAACATATCTCCTTCACATTCAAATAAGAACTAAAGCATCTATATGACGTGCCCTTAGAGTGCAACCTAGGGCCAGGATTTGAACCCTGGACGTGCTCTTTCACCATGGGGTCCTCCTGCCTGCCTGGCTCTCCCTTACCCACAGATGCTACAACCCAACCAGATGGATTTTGAGCCTTGATGCCTCACAGCAGGATCAAGGATTCAGTTTCCTGGATTAGCAAAGAGAGCAGTACAGGTCACCATGCACATCAGTGAGTACAGCCCTGGCATGTCATCCTGGGGAACTTTTCCTGACACGGCTGTCAGAGGAACTCCTAGAAGCCTAAAGAGTCAATTTGCACAGCATCTACATGCATATTTTTGGTACCAAATAAAGGTCTGATTTGCACATAGGTAGAGCTGTCTCAGCTCTCATTAGTGTTCATGGTCTTTGTTGCAGGGGTGCTCACATGGCTGATTTCCATCTCCAAGTTTACAATTTGGGCTGCTTAGCTTTAGAAGTTGCAGTAAAGTGGGATGCATCAACACAAGGCTGCTTTACCAGCCTTATCTCAGCACCTCTTCTATTCTACCACTACAGCTGGGCCAGAGAGCAACTTGTCATTTAGTGTTGTGCCTAGGCATTTTGAACAGTTACCTCCAGGTTAGCAGGAGTGTACCAGCTTCGTATTGATCACTTGTCAAATATCATGCACATGGATCTGAGGCTGGTTAAGAACCATTTCCTCTAAAAGTCAATATTTATTCATTAACAACCTTTTAGCTGGTTAATTGAAAGTGACAGGATGCATTTTGCCTAACAGATTGCATTTTACTGAGTAATTTCTAATTTACAGTAAATATGATTGAAAATAAAAGTTCATTCCTGCTATCAGTTTAAAAATGGTTTGTGCTTCCAACAATTGTACCATAGGGAGCTGCTCGGCACTGATTTATTTGTGCATGCGTGTGTGTGTGCATGTTTTTTGAATTGCAGTAACTTAGCCGAGTTTGTCTCTTAATTCTGGGTATCAGAGCAAAGGGACCTTGTGGTGAAGGTGACGGCAAATTGTGTTAAAGAGTGATTATTCTACTATTTCACCTTCTGGCTCTTTTTTAAGCAGGATTAGATTTTTTTTTTCCTCTCCCTCCCTCTGGCATCTCTTACACATTTAAAAACCTAAGCACCTAGGGTTAATATGCTCCAGATAATAGTATAACAGAGATTTAAAAAACAAGTCAGACGCAGAGAACTTTGAACAACACTACTTGCATTGTGGAAATACTTATAAATGGGCACAGAAAGGAATAATAGGTGCAAAGAGATTTTATTGCCTCAGTAACAAAAGCACTCAGCTTGTTAGCATGCCTTCCCCTCAGCTCCTCTCACTCTTACAGGTGAAGAGTACTATCCCTTTCACTTGAAGTGTGTATTGCAGAGCAGATGAGAGCCTGAGGCCTCCCAGACTGTGTTCCCAGCTCAGCCAGGGTGTGGGAGCTGCTCTGAAGATAGCCGCAGGATCTCCTTTGTGTTGTGGTCCAGCAAGGTTATGTCCAGCATGCTTCATTTCCAAATAAAATGACAAGCATGAGTGTCCCTTCCACCCATCTTGTAAACTTATCCACAGTTTTGAATGTTCAGTGGGGTATGTTTTGTTCATGTATCAAGGAAAAAGAAAGCATCCAGAGCTCGAACTGAGGAAACAAGCCCACAGACAGGACAGGCATCAGATGAGAGCCCGCTTGCTCCCCAGCCCCATTCACATGGAGGGGCAGGCAAGGTGCAGCCCCTCTGCCCTAATCTGAGTTCCCAAAAGTCAGACATCTGAGACTTGCTCATCCTCAGCCTCTGTTATAGCCAGTGGTGAGATGGGAAGTGACCTCATCCTAAAATAAGCATCCAGGAGAGGTCAGAAGAACTGCCCTCTAGAAAGGGGCACTTTTCTCGCTGACAAAATGTGAAGAGATACTTTTGAGATTGGTCCCCTGAATAAAAAAGAACCGTGCAATCACTGACTTTAAACTTAAGCACCTCTAAACTTCTCCATCGGAAGCATATCTAAAGCAGATTAAATGACTCCTACTTTTAATTGATCAGTTATCCCACTGAAATCCTTTTGAACCTGCCTATAAATTTTTCAGCAGCTCCCATATGGGGCTGAGCTGCAGCAGTAGATGCTGTCCCCAGCTGATCGAGTGGGCAGATGTACTTCTGCCTACAGGTAGTTGGCAGATCAGTGCAACAAGAAGATTACACTTCTCACTGATATATTCCTCAGAGCCAGAGCCACGCTTTTGATCTCTGTAGGAATGGATAACGAACTATGAGAATAATCCACGCACAACATTTAAGTACCAAACAGAATTGTTTTCCAGTTTAATTAATAACTGCTTTGTAGGGTGGAAGGAAGGTGTAATGTGATTACAGTAGCCTTAACATATCATCAGAGACTGCTTAGGAATTGCTTTTTGACAACTTTACCCAAGCTAAGACAGCAAGCATGTACACACCAGGGAACACGAGAGGTTAGCCTTTCACAGGACACCCTGTCCTCCATTTTCAGGGCAAGTTCCCTTTCTTCCAAAGGAGAGAGCCAGAGGGGGAAGGCTGTGCCACACAAACCCCAGGAGCATTTTTCCCATCTATATTCATACACATAGTCCCACCATGTGAGCATTAATATCAGGAATGTATCATAACAAACACGTTCTATGTCTCAGTCCTAAAACAGGGTCACATTTATTAAGCAGAATTTCTTCTTTCTTCACCCAGTTTCTATTAGGTTTCACCACAAAACTCTGTGACTTTATGGTAGATTTGTCAATAAGGGAAACTTTAAAATCCAAGTTAATTTTTAAACCAATGCTTCATTTCCTCAATTATTTTGTAAAAAAAAAAGAAAAATAATTGATGAAGTACCAGCACATCATATTGTCAGCACAACTCTCCCAGGACATCCAACAACAGGTAGGAACTTTTCAGTGGTGTTTATCCAAAAATTGTCCTGAACAATACAAAAGGTGTCCCCTCCAAGTAGCAAGGGACATATGTCAACTTTTGGGGAAGAAAATAGGCATCTTAGCATTGTTTCCATTGTGTGAAACTTGGAAGTGGGCAACTAAATCCTTCCCCCCATCCTGGGCATCCCACCCTCTCAATTCACCCCTTAGCTTCAGACAGTAACCAATAAAATATTGGGTCAGTAATAAGAATAAATATGCCTATCCTATAACCAAGTTATCAGTAGTTTTCCATGGCTTTGCTCCAGTAAAGAGTGGTCCTATTTCAACGTTTTGCTTCCTGAAAATCCCCCTGAAATCCTGGTAATGCTCACAGTACAAGGTCCCACATGGACTAATAACCTCATTGAAGGACACCGGCAGCTTAAATACCTCATCTAGAATATTTACGGATTGGGAGATAAGAAATGCCATCCTTCCTGCATGACATTATGGGGAGGGGAGCAGTATGTTAAAACAGCACTTTGGACTCAGCGGAGAGTAGCATCACTGCCAAGTATCACAGCTCAGCCTGGAGACAGACCTCTTTTGTTTTAAATCTCTCTGGCTACACTTCCTTTGGGATGATGCAATCCTCAAAGCAAATTAACATACACAGGAATCTCCAGTGCACAGGAATATGTCATAAGAAATAACTATTTTTAATGGTGTCCTACCAGGGCTATGACAGAGTCAGCGAGCCAGCTGAATACAGAGATGCTTCTCACCTGCAGTACATTCAGCGGTGCCAGAAATCCAAACCACATGAATAGTCTTGAGTCTTTGTTGTTCTTTAAGTGCCCTCAATGTGGAACTGGAAAAAGAAAGAGCATTTAAAAAAAAAAATAGAAACAAAAACGGGATGTTCTGATTGCAGGCGAATCTGAGCTGAAGGTTACTGCTATTTTTCTCCTGCTTATATTGCTCCTGTTGCACATTTATAGTACAAGAAGGACTTATCTCCATGGCCTTTGAAGAGGTTTGAAGAAGTGAGGGTTTGTTCTTGGAAATCCGTTCCTCTCCTCTCTCCCATTGCTACAGAAGAGACACAGAAAATCCTCTGTTTAGGGCTCTAGCTTGGGACTCAGGAGACCAGAGTTCAGTTCTCACTCTGCTGCAGACGTCCTGGGTCGCTTTGGGGAAGTCTTTTTGCTGGCTCTTTAAAGCTGATTTCAACAGGAGAATCTCTCTGAAGCTTCAAGAATGTCTCAGTTGCTCATCTCCAAATGCCTTCAGCTTTCTCTGGCTGCAAAAATTATAATTACATCACAGTGGGAAGAAGAAAAACACAACCAACTTTAGATATTACGGCACTCAACAGAAATCTCAGCAGTCAGGTGAGAAGCAACCCCAATGGGGATGCTAGTGGCTGACGCAGACTTTGGAAGCATCAGCATGAAGAAAACAGTAAATGTGAGCTGTCAGCTTGTGAGAGGCAGTTTATGCCTCTGGTTTGTGTCTAACAGACTCTCTCCAGAGTTTTCTTAAACAGGACAAACTGCTTCCCCAGCAAGCAGCTAAACGGGCTGGTTTTCCTTCTGATATTGATTACTCTCTCTAGAGCTAGGAGAGGAGTCATCATATCCAAAGGAAATTAGATGGAGGTGGGAAAGTGTTGTCAACAGAGCTGTAAGAAATTAGGAAAAACTGCCTGGGGAAACAAGCTGACTTGTACTTCTTCTTAGAAAGGTCATCAGGATTAGGAGTCTTGGGAGAGCTTCATTAAAGTCAGTAGAAAAAAAAAATTACAAGTGGGGAAATTAATTTGGGCAGCAAGAAATTAAACTTACACAGAAAGAGACATTGAAGTCAGTAAAGAAGGCACCAAGAGGGAGATGCTGGTACAATTCACCCCAGATGCAGGGGCGAGAGAAATGAAGGGCAGGGAAGGTCCCCGTCATGAGGAACAACGAGGTGCACACTTTGCTGAAAGCCTTCCCTACAGCTCCGACCAGGTGTGCATTGCTAAGTTGGACACTAACACTCAAGGCCAGCTATAAACTGATTTTACTAAGATGTAAAGTAGTATCTGTGGTGGACAATTCTCCCAGAGTGGGGCGACACGAGCTTGCTGTGCATAAGGAAGAAGAGCTGCAAAAATTCAGCTTGGGAAAGAACTACACTGAACAACGGGGCAGAGGGTTGTTTAAAAGGCAGAAAGACCAAAGAAATGCTGTCTGACTTGCTCTGCTTCATCAAACTACTGAAAAAAAGAACAGATGTTAGCGTGCCAGGCTCATAGAGTCCTCTAGGTTGGAAAAGACCTTCATGACACCTCACAGCCCAGAGCAGGGTCTTGAAAACGATCCTTGCACATCCAAGCCAAGTATCTTACACATAATATTGCTTAGTTGACAGGAGTCAGTACCCACGTATCCCTTTCTAATTTTCTAGCATCCTTACCTTGAGAAACTCACCCTCCCGAAGTTGCACTGATGGGTGTCTGTTCTGGGAAGAGCTCGCTTTTGAAAGACGGGTGTTTTCAGAGTGGAAATTTCTTTGGAAGATTCCCACTTAGATCAAATCATAACAAAAGTGGAGAAGAAGCTGCAATTTTAAAGTGTAAATCCACGGTGTGCCTTCAAAGAGAACCCCTGAAGATGCATCTTTCTCCTGGGTTTTCACTGCACAAAGCAAGGCAGGACTGAAGCCTTGGATCAATGCCCCACTGCGCGTTATTAAGGCCCCATTTCAGCTGGGTTTCATCTTTGCTGCCTAAACATATGGCAGCTTCATTATCCTAGGTGGAACTTAAAGCAGCAAAAAAGTAAGAATAGAAAATGACCTGCTCCTGAGTCTTTGAATTGCTCCTGATCATTTTCTTATAGGACTATCGGTTATAAATAGCGTTTCCATACTAGGAAATAACAAAGAGGCCTCTTTTCCCTAAGAAGGGCAGGAGCAGACTGGTACGGGGTGACTGACACCAGCCAAGCTGCGAGCCATGGCCCTGTGATGCTCTAAGAAAAGGTACAGGTCCCCTCTTTGCCTTTTTGTGATTTCTAGCACTACCTAAAAAAGAGCTTGACGCTAGAGAGGTGTGAGACAGCATGTCAGGATGGAGGCTAATTTAGGACAATTTGGGTCTGTTTTCTGCATATTCAAAAAAAAAAATTAATAAAAAAAAATAAAAATAAAAAAGGAGAGGGGCTGATCCTGGCCTGTTATAGGTAGCTGTGGAAAAGGGAAAGCACTGGACTCTCAGTGCCCTCTGCACCACTCATCAGGACCGAAGAGCTCTGCCACCTTCAGTTTCCAGACTCACACAGCCAGAAATGAGTGGTGCAAGCCTGGCACAACAACTAAAGGGCTCCACGTGCATCCTAGCCTTGAAGGCTTCTCCTTCTAAAGAGACGCCAGCTCTGCCTGGGCAACTCGGTTACTTTCTCCAATGCTTTTTGTACATCTTCACCACCCATGGAAGTGGAAAATGATGCCCTCAGAGTGCACAGATAGGGGAAGGCACTGAAACCCGCTCCAACCATCCGCTGCCTCCACGCAGGGACAGGCACAGGGCATGTGCCAGGCAGCTCCTCTGTGCTCGTAGCAGCTTGCAGCTCTGATCCAGGGGATCCACAAGGGGCAGGGGGCTCTGCCCTACATTTTGCAGGGCACCCAGAAACCCAAACCCAAGCAGTGCAGCTCTGGGGGACATGGTTCCTTGCCAACTCCTCCTTGCAAAGCTGCTGCGTGCAGCAGGGGTGATTACGGAGACAAAAATGCAGGTACCTTTGTTTGAAAAAAAGAACAAATAAGCAAAAATGTTTGCAAAAGAGACATTTGTCATGAAAGAGGAACATAATTAACGGCCCTTCATGTGGCACTAAATATGGAGAGTAAATGAGCGCCCTCTGATCTCCAGGCTTTTATGTTTATTTCTCTATTTTGCTCTTGCTGGGGGACAAGAGCAGCTTTTCCCAACGAGAAGGCCCTCTCACAATAGCAGGTAATTAGTCAAGGGGCCCGAAGGGATCGAATCTTGTCAAGGGAAACTCATTTATACAGTCAGGTGATGAAGCCACATGATTGCAGCTGAACGCCGCAGTGGCCCATTGAGACACAACGGCACGCTTGTCACATGCCCTCCACCAAGCTGGGAAATTGCTATTTTCAGACATCCCCCTTCCCCCAAAAGGAGCCAGAAAGTGCAGCAAATAGGTTTGTGTACCCAAGCATGCATGCATGGAGTGGGATGGGGGGACCAGACCCTGCGTGGAGGGGGAACAGGCTCATGCAGCCAAGCTCCCCGTGATGCCTCACAGAGCAATCACCATAACACATCTCTCCTTAAGAGCCCTTTCCCCAGGAAGATTGCTGGCCTGTTTATAAATATTGCCTATAACGAAGCCTCACACTACCCCATGTGAGCTATCCGAGCACTATAATTAGGGCTGTGATGAATCCACATTGTTATGGATGCGCCGGACACCGAATATCAGGCCTTAAATTTCCGAGGATGCCAAATGCGAGCGTGGCAGATCAGACACTCTATCCCATTTGTTGAAAACAAATGTCTTATTTACGTTGCCCTGGTTGTAATCTCTATCCCCAAGCTGCTGTTATTAACTAACATGAGTTTTCTCGGATAGCTGAGCAAGAGACAAAGATCATCAGGGAGGCAGGAGCGTCGCGGGAGAGGCAGGATTAGGAGCATACTTTACTCAGACAATTATTTTCAAAGCCTGTGGATGTTTAGGCCTTTATTATCTCCCCAAGAGTGGCACGGTTTCCCTCTGTCTCTAAACACTGAGGTATACGACCAGCTGTTTTTGCACCACGATTCCCCATACACAGAAAACACAGCCTGTTCTCACCTGCTGGAGCCAGGAGGATATTCTGCAGTGCCCAGCGCTGATACAACACTCACCATCCCCTGGTGGCCCACCAGCACACATCTGGCCCATCTCCACCCTGAGCCCACCCTCCAGTCCAGGTCCACCCAGCACCGGCCCACTCCTCAGCCCCGCTCTCCAGCAGCCAAGCCCTGCTCTGGAGGGCTCTCTCTGGGGAAGAGCGAGGACCCTGAGCCCCATCCACGAAGTCTGGATGAAGGCAGCCCAAGCTCAGTGCTCCCAAAGCACCGTGAAGTTGCTGAAGTCAAGCCATCAGCTGGTAATACAGACCAAAGTCAGAAGAGTCGGAAGCATTGGCGCAGCTTGAAGCTGCCCGCAGGTCCAAGCATCATTTCACAGCCTGAGGCAGAAATCAGAGTGGTTTTGAACGTTTTCTAGCAGCCACCCTGAGCTTTTACCTGCTACCATCGGGAGCCAAATCTTCAGCATCAAAAGGGGAGCGAGAGCTCGTGCGGCAGGCACCTTCCCACTGCGTGCCGAGGAGATGTTCCTCTGAGGTAATTTAAAACTCAGGGCTGATTATTCATTGCTTTGGGAACCTTCCCAATTAAAACGGTCTGTCTGAAGCTAAGCTTTGAGCTTAAAGCCTTTCCTTCTGGGGCCATGGCGTGAGCTCTGCCTTGCAAACACTGGTCCCTGGGAAGCATTCCTGGCTGGGGAAAAGTACCACTAAGTACAGTCAGAAAGATGGAGAAAGCCAGGGCTGAACTTGCCTGCGCCTTTGTGCCTGCAAAACGTCAAATTGCATGCATAAGCACCTTGTTTGCGCAGGCAAATGTGGATTTAGCATGCACAGCCAGGCTCTGTGAAGTAATTTTACAGTCAGTACGTACGTGCCAACCTCTGAAAATTTGTCCTCAAACATCCTTTGGATTCCAGAGTGTATCCACGCAGGAGTCAAAGCGACTTCTGTGTTTGCGTTTGCCGTGAAATGCCTCCTCGGCAGAAATGAGGCAGGACCAAATTTTGTCCTTCCCTTTTCCTTTGGCTGGCTTTGGGGAGTGGGCTCTGGGGTGAAACACCGCTCCAGCACACATTCAGACGTAGCCCAGCAGCTTCCAGTAGCTGAGCTCAAGCCTTACTCACCAGCCTGGGGCTCTGCCACTGGCCGAGGGGTGCAGGTATTTGGGAGAGTTGTGCAGAATTGTAGGGGATGGCGAGGAACTCATACAGGGACACTGGGGAATGGCGGGTCAGGCTGAGGCTTTTTCCATTGCTCATTTTTCAAGTCCCTTGTCATGCACAAGCACACCCCCGCAGCAATAATAAGGCCCCAGAGGCCAAGAGAGGCCAGAGGTATTTAAGTTAAACTTACAGAGTGTTTTCGTAAAGTCTTTACTTGTGTCCTTTATGATCTCCCTGCTCTTTCCCATAACCTTCCTCCCTCGGTCACCATCCTCCATCCCAAAGGGTCACTGGAGACGCTGTAGGACCCCTCCTATTTCCCAACTGCCTCAAAGAGTCAGAGACTGAGAGCACCAAATACAGCACAAGATGCCCTTACATCAACATTGTTGAGCCAAAGGAGGCTGTAGGGTACCAAAGCCCAGCCCTGGGGGCCAGCTCGTGGCTGCTGTCATGTACCTCCACTGACTTCTGTGCAAGCAGACCATGGTCTTCAGCATAAGGATCACAAAAGTGTTTTCTTCTATGGTAAATAAATAAATAAATAAATAAAAGAAGAAAAAAGAGATCTTAGCTTGGATGCACATTGATGACTGGTTATTGATGCTGAGACACTGGCTTGACCTCCAGAAAGCACCGAGCACCTCTCCTGGGATGGGACCTCTAACGGCCCATCCTAAAATTCACACCACCCTGAACTAACTCCCCACTGCGGACCACATTTTCCGTAACTCTTATTGGATCAACCACCCAATTTGCAGCAAATGATACAATTCTAGAGAAAACCAGCACGCCTTTTTCCTCTTTCCCTTGAAGATCATGCAGCCCGTGTTCAGCCTGCGGCTGGTGGGAGTTTTCGCGTTTAAAAATACACGTCCCCATCCTCTCTCACATACATGCATGGCTTGCACATGACGATCGTTTATTAAAACTCCTCGCTCGGAGGCAGGCGGCTGCTGCAGACGAATTGTTGCAGGAGAGCTGGCGACGGAGGAGGTGAGCGCATCCTCACACCAACGCCGGAGGTGTCTCTGCCAAGCCGTGCCCGGCAGGTGGGCTTTCTCTCCTGCCTGTACCCTTATTTCTTGGAGCTGCCATGGGAGGAACCTCGCTGGGGCCCCAACGTGGTCCTTATGTTCTTCCTCCCAGCTGCCCTCTTGTTTGCTCGTCTTATTCTGCCTCTTAGTTAATGATGAGCTCTGATGTGGTTAAACACTGACACAGTCAGCGAGACTGACTACAGTGATATATTTTTATTATTTCTTTTGTGCAGCACTTCATTTACAGTGGTTCATATTATACCAGGAATCTGTTTAAAACACACTTTGGGGTCTCTTCTTCCTATTCACTGCATCCCATTAATGCATCCTGAAAGGGATTCTCACACATACACACTTTCTGTGCTTGCTATTTTCTGCCCTTTCTTCCCTTTACCAGTCCGCATCTCTCCATCCTGCCGGGGGATTAAGGCCATTGTTGCTATTTAAAACAGCTTCCCTTTGGTCTGTGCTCTGAAGGCTGGACGCTGGCCCATCACTTTCCCACCTGCTTGGATAGTCTCTGCTTGGGACTGAAAACCCTCATTATGTCCTTGACTTCAATGACGCAGATCTGCCGGGGAATCAGGGCCGTACACAATGGGCAGCCGGTGTGGTCCTGCCTCTGCAAGTACCAAATCAGGGCAGCCTTTCAACTGATCCAGTTGGCCCACCGAAACCGAGAGGCGATGGCTTTGTGTCTACCATTGTATGGAGAGCGGGCCTGGCTTCTCCTCCATCCTACAGCATCAGGCCTGGGGCACGCAGGTACACACAGTTGCAGCTCCATCATCCGGGCCTCATCTCCACTTCCAGCTGGGCTCAGCTTCGCGCAAGGTCTGCAATGGGGTAAGAAAAGAGCAATCGAGAAAAATGTAAGCCTTCATATAGCAATATATATGTTTATGTATACATATATATATACATCATGCATCTTATATATGGGGAGGAAACCAGCTTCTGTGCATGTTTCCTGCACTGGCTGTAACTCCACTCCTGTCCTCCTCCCTCCAGCCTGAGCACAGAGCAGATGCAAATAGGGGCTGCCTCATCTTTATGCCACCTGAACATTAAGGTGACAAGGCAATCACTGGCAGCAAGGCTAAAGCAGCTCTCCATCCTCTTAGTGTAGCTGGGGCGGTTTAAGAGACAGATCTAGGTGCTTGGGTCCAGCCCATTATGTTCAATGGAGCTGCATCCATTTGCAGCCGTGCCGCATTTCACTCCTGTAAAACACATCGACATGGGGAATAAATGAGTTTCTATAGGTCTTGGAGTTGTACACAAATGCACAATGATCTCAGATCCATCTGCTCCCCAAGGCCTGAAAGTAAAATCTGCTTCCAATCTTATGTTTTATGCTTATTGCTGTCATGCTGTTTATACACCCGAATGCTGCACATTCTCGTTTTGTTTAACATAAACAACAACTATGCACCGTCTGCTGAAACTTTGTCAACTGCCTTTTCCTTCTGTCTGGATAATGAAAAGACACAATCCAGCAAATGCATCTTATTCTAACTGTTTGCTTCCAGACGTGATACATCAAGCCTGAACATCAGAGGCGAGGGGAAAAAATTAGATGGATTTGGTTTCAGTAGATGCAATTCAGCTTAGCTTCATGGAAGTCAGAAGAACAACAGCAAGCAAGCAACAGCCAACAACCTAAAACAGTGCTGTTTTCTTCTTAAACCCATCCCAGAGCTTGCTGATATGCCATGCCAGGGTGGTCCACAACCAGGTTTATGCCTCATGGACAGATGTTGTATTCACTGGGACAATATTTGCTTTTAAGATGTCTTTAAAGCAAGACATGTACATGGAACAGCCTTCCCACCTCTGCAGTGCTGGACTTTCCTTTGATACATAAAACTGTGGGCTGCATGGACCTTGTCCAGTACAGAAATAGAGGGTAATACGAACCTTTTAGGTACTGGATGCTAAATATTTGAATGCTCATAGCTGTTGTGCCCTATGATGCATCCAGTCGACAGTGGCCAACACCTTTAGGGAAGATGAAGCTATTTCTCTTCTCAGGGTCTCCATTACAACCAAATGTGCCATGCACTGTGCTAGGCATTCTGCTCCTCCTAATTAGACTGAGCAGTGGTAATTCCCCTCTGAAAGTGAATTTTCTTCTAAATGAATGCTCTTATGCGCACAGCCGGGGTTTGAGAAGTGATGTGCAGAAAAGAAACTATCTGGCTGTCATTTTCTCCTGGACACCAGAAATGCAAGAATGTCAGCCCTGTCCAAACAGCGTGTCATTGCTGTTCCCTCAACAAAATGACATCCAGCTCCTCAGCTTAAGCTGCAGAGCTTATATGAAGAACAACAGAAAATACAGAGAAAGAGAGAAAGGAGGAGAGACATTGATAAACTGCTTTTAAACTCACTATGTGCATTACTGTTATAAAACATATGTATCATCTTAGCTTCTGTCACGCTAACTGTGCCAAATTCAGGGGGGAAAAATACATAGAAAGCTCAGCAAAGCCCCATCCAAGAATACAGAATCTGAAAACTTTAGATTTCTCTTTTTTTTTTTTTTTCCTTCTTTCTCAACTCACATATTTGTGTAATGGCAACAAAATCAGTTGCCTAAAGTTCTTTCCACCCTAAATTCACAAAGGGACACGGGTTTATGCAGGTCCCCTTCTTTACCAACAGCCTTCTTTCCTGTAGGATTTCCACCGAATCTGCTCTCCACTACCAACCCTTGGGTCTCAGGTTCCCCCTGCTCCACCTGGCCAATTGCACTATGGTGTATTTGCAAGTCCCAGCATCCGTAGCCCAAAATTCAGAGCATCCCTGTGGCCAGAGATGTTCACCCCAAGGACATAAGGATGCTCCCCAGCAGCACATCTCCGCAGAGGCAGGGTAAGGGCCAACTTGGTGCTTCACTGCTGCAGCATCCCCAGCACCACCCTTGTGCAGGGGTGTGGATTTCTGCACTGCACAAACCACTGTCTTTCTTTGGCTTACCATAGCCTCCAGGCAGATTGCAGCAGAATTTACAACATCCTCGTCGGGCAGAAAACAAACAGGAATGGGCTATCATAATGTTTTGCAAATATAGAAAGACTCAGGAGCGATGAAGAAAGCAAGAGCATGAAGAGTCATGGTAATGATAGTTACTGTTATTGATAACTACAAAATTACTGGAAAAAAAAAAAAAATAAAGCATTACACATAGCTCTTGTCTGAGCAGTTTGATCATTCCATTTCCATTTTTGAATAAAGAAAAGCTTGTTTTGCTATTACAGCTTCTGAAGCAATCTAAGCCATATGCAGGGATGCCACACACAGAAAATAAAACACACACACATCCACCACCAGAGACAGCCCGACATTTTCCAAACCTAAAAAAAAAAAAAAAAAAAAAAAATAGAACCGTGAGTTTATCCTGAATGTGGGCGAGTTCTTATTTCACTGAGACAACTTTCTGGTGAAGATGGATAAATAATCAGCTGGGAAACTAAAGCCAGTAAAAATTATTTCACTGAAGTATTTCTGGGGCCCTGGGTTTAACATAAAGCGCAATTAATCCATGCAGTTCACTGCTCAGGTGAGTGCACACACCTGAGTGAGCTCAGTTCACTGCACGTCTCCACAAGCCACACGTTTAAGAGAGGGTTGGACATTTCGATAACAAGAACAGCAAGAGTAATAAAACAAGGAGTTAAAAAAGCCCCATCAGTTCAGCAGTGATGTAAAACCCCTTGGTGGGATGGGTGGGGGAAGATGAAGACAAAAAAAGATTTTGTAGGAAAGTTTCCCTCTGAGTAAATTCTTCCATAACAGTAGCATTTTTAGTGTCTTTCCTGAAGCAGTAAGTAGCAGTAGGGTCACAGGATGGGCATTAGGCTGGATTGTGGATCGACTGAAAATCCAGTTTTCTGCCTTCCACGAGAGAAGCATATTCATCTCAAAAGAGAAAAGAAAGGTAGCTGGAAGCCAGGACCCCGGCTCTCATTCCTTCCAATCTATTTCCAGGTAGGTGTAAGAGCTGACCTTCATTTCGGCTAAATCCTGTCCCTGCTGAGGCCACCAGGGAAGCTCAGCGGTCCCCGAGACGTGGTGTTGGTTCAGGGCAGGGTGCCCAAAGGTCTCCTACCGGAGGACTGAGCAGCCAGCTAGCTTTGTAACCACGGGTGCTGAGCACACACGTTCCCCACGCTCAGCATAACCAGCTCTAAATTAGGCAACGGTGAGGTCAGTTCCTGAGGAGGCTGGAAAAAACGGAGCTGATATTATCACAAAAGCTCCTGTCGAGGGCTATGTTTGCTGGCAGCAGCACGGTGGTGTTGCTCATGTCTGGAAGTGCCGGGAATGACAACATTTCTGCAACAAAAACCCAGCCCGAGCCAACGTTCAGGAGCAAGAGAGGAGCTAGAGGTCTGGCAGCTGACCCACCTGGAGAAGGCCTCAGCTCCTGAGTCCACTGAGGAGGGCATGGGCTGCTCTATCAAAATAATAATAATAATAATAATGATTAAAAAAATGGGGACTGATGCACTGATGCTCTGAGACACAACGCCCAGCTCATCCTTGCCCTGTTCTTGGTGCTGAGCAAGGTGCTGACCAAGGTGAGCAGGTGAGTGTGGAGGAAGGATGGAAACCCACTGTGGGAGCCCTCTCGGAGCAAGCAGGTGTCTGAGATCCGGGGTGAAGCAGTCGCTGAAAGCTCCCCTGTGCTCGTGGCGTTTTGTCACCATGAATATTTAAGTAGGCCGCGGCCTGCCTGGCGCTTTGCAAACACATTCCCATTGCCATGGGGCTGCCTGAAACCTCCACCAAGACAGAGGGGACATGCAAAAGGGCCCTCAGCCTCAGGCCAACATTTCCACCCCTGGTCCATCCTAAACCCTTGACCTGAACACTTGGCTTGCTGGTTAGAGTTGTTGCAATTGGCACACTAATGCCAGCTTTTCACATCCATCAGCAGGATCCACCCCTTTCAAACCAAGGTCTTCAGAAAGATGAGTCTGTCCTTGTTCTCCCACCATCCCAAAATGCACCCAGCACCTCCCAGGGCAAATCCGGCACTGGGCTGAGCAAACAGGACACACTGCAGCCGGGAACACTGCACCTGCCAGCGCCATTTCGGTTGAATCCCATGCCCAAGGGCAGCCAGCAGCCAATATCTTGAAGACGGTAGGTTTGAGGACTCTGCTGAGACCTGAGCACTGCATAGGCTTCCTGAGAAATTCACCCACAGCAAATCCAGCAGCACAGGACAGATAGTTTGACTCCAGGTGACTGCAGCCACTCTCAGGGATCACCATCCCCAGACCAGCTCCACAAAGTGGTACATCTCAGGCTGCCCTTTCTCTTTCTCCCATCCCTTTTCTGTTATTAGAGATGAAGGGAAGCATCTTCTTCAGTGAAAAAAATACATATTAAAAAATAACCCTGATCTCTTCCTCTTGGGCTCACATCTCTCCCATGAGCGCATAAACCTCAATCATCCTGACATTTTCATTGATTCCAATGAAAGGACAAATTAAAAGCTGATCATTAATTCACAGGCTCCCTCTGCCCCTCTCCCACGTAGGAACATCGGCTTATTTATGTCAAATATTCACTTTGTGCTCTGTCCTCAAGTGTGCCATTATGCCCCAGAAGAAAACCCTCTGCATCATGAGAGCTTATTTGGGAATTACCTGGACTGCAACGGATCCTTGCCCACTGGAGGTCTCTCCTCAACCAACCCTTTCCCACCACTGCAGTCAGTTCCTAATTTTCTATGCTTTTAACCCTGTGATACCCCTTCATGCCAGCTTGGCTCCGTTTTGAATTCTCAGCAGGCTTCCAAAAGAAGAAATCAGCCTTAGGATCCTTTGACACCAGCTTGCCTGCTGTAGCCCGTTGAAATTTAATTTACTCCTCAGTGGATGAGCCGTTGGCTTGCAACCACCCTGTGCAAATCAGCTTCCATGCTGACATGCAACCACATTGCAACCAGCTCCAGTAAATGTGTCCGTGTCCTGCTCGTGCTCCAGATCTTCTTTCTGCCTGTAGCCTGACTGCTTCCCAAGTCTTTGCTTGGGAAAAATGCTGGAGTCAGGAAAAATCCTGACTCTTTTGGCCTCGGGGACTGCGTCTGCTTGCACACCGCCCCTCACACCCCACCAGCTCAGCACAGCGTTGCCTGAGCTCTTCCACCCAAACTTCATCTGCCATGAGTTGAGCTAACTTAGCATCAGCTCCCCCCACCCCAAACCAGGCAACTCTGGCTGTGGCTTTGCTTTTGCAGGGGTTTTCCAGGCAGAAAATGTGGTGCGTGTTAAAGACCCCAGAGCTGTAGCAGGAGGAGGTCAAATAACTTTGACAAAGTCACAGAAGAGAAGCTAAGAGAGGCCGTGGTCCATCTGAGGCCTCCCAGCCCCATGCATTAACCGCAGCCATCCTCGCCTTACATCTCATTTTATCCTCTAAACGCTGGAGGCTGTTTAGTGTCTCTTTTTCCTTTTTTTTTTTTTTTTTCTGTTCAAATATTTTACTAGCTGCACTGAAAAGAGAGCTACAAACAGTGGGGGAGAATCTCTCATGGCCAGAATACAATGAAGTGCATAAGTGCGAGGGATTGCTCTTTACAAAGCTCGAATCAAAGATAAACATGAAAAGAGCCGCATCCTCAGAGCATAAAACAGAGGAAGACACCATTCCCACGGGGAGCGGTAATGCCTTTAACAAATAAACTACCTCAGAGGTCAGAGAAATGTGGGGAAGGATATTTTTTTCATCCTGCGACCCACCTGAATTTCAAATCCTGGCAAATTACTAGCAAACAGCTCTGGAGAACAGCACTGAGGTGTGGGATGTGCTGCCGACAGAGCCCTTCTCCCAAGGACCCTGGAGCATTCTGAGGTCTCTAACTGAGGAAACTTCACAGCATCCCTACGAGCTGGCTGCAAAGCTCTCATCCTTAACGTGACATCAGGCCCGTATCAGGCTGATGGATCACTCCTGGGCAGCCAGGAGCACAGCGTGCTCCTTGTGTTTTCCAACCTGGAGCTGCCTCACAGAGTTTCAGGCCAAAATACCCCAGGGAAGCAGGCAGACTCCTTCCCAAACACAGGGGCTGTGGCAGGTATCTCCTGGGAGACCCTCTGAAGGGCAGGGGGAAGGCAGCATTTTCACTCGCCGTAGGAAACAGAGCACTTAAAATATTCAAAACCCCTAAAACACGCAATCTCGTGAAATTAAGAAGCACAACGACGGGGACAGCCATTTCTAAATCACTACGGAAAGGCCAAATACGAAGCCCCTATAAGCTCCTCCAAGGGACTTCATTGCCCCATGTGGATCTCCCTGCCCAGGACTGCCCCGTTTGAAACCCTACACAGAGCAGCACCCAGGAGGGCAGAGCAGTCCTGCTCACGAATCACTTCTGCAAGTTCTTCACCTCTCCTGGGATCAGCACTAGTGCGACCCCCCATGCCGGGGGCCAGCAGCGCAGAAGTCACCTTCAGCATGGCCACTGTGCACTAAAAGCATCGGGGCACGTTTGGAGCCCACCACCTTCATGTTCAGCCACCAGAGCGAATTGTTTCTGCATCTGGGGGAGATGGAAGGCTGCTGAATATTTATCAGGCTTTGAGGAAAGCTGCCCATCCCCATCAGTCCCACAGAAGCAGAGTCAGGGCTCTGCCACTGCTGGCCGTAGATGTCAAATTATTCTACGCTTACACCAAGTGTACAGCTCTGCAAAACTGCCCTGCAGCAGGGTCTACACGCCCGGACTATCAGTAATTTTATTCAACACTGACGAAAAGATGCAGGAATCAGCCTGGCAGGGGAGGGACAGGGACGGACAAGTGCCCAGGACAGACACTGGGACACGCTCAGCTGCTGCAGGCACAGCTGATGGTGGGGAGGAGGAAATCTGGGGGGAGGAAAAAAAGAAAGGAAAGATCAGAGAGGAAGCAAGCATGAGAAAAAAATGAGCAAAAAAGAAGCAGAGCACAGCTCCTTTCGCTGGTATTCCCCTAGCACCCGCAGGCAGCCGAAAAGTTGGGGGGAAAAAAGCGGTGTTGTCTTTCAGCGACTAATCCTTTGAGGGAGAAAATCAAATTGATGTATTGCCCAGGGAAAATAGGAGCCCACCAGCAGCACCAGAGGAATTCGATCGTAGGAGGGCTAAGTGAAGAAAATGCTTTTATATTTTATTCAATTTGAAGACGTCTTTTCCAGAAAAAGGGGGGGGATCCCATTGTTAAGTTACATCAGTGCTCTCCCCGAGTCCTATGAAAGCCTTCTGTTGCCATCCACGAGCGTGGGAATGGGTCATTTGGGGCACGTCCCAGCCAAGGAGAGATCCCCTTGCCAGATACCCACCAGATGGGGTTGGGCTCCCCATGGGACCCTTGTGCTTTATGTTTCAAGTCTAAGGATGCTCAGCCTGCACCGTTACCAGATAGTTATTCTGGCCAATTTATTGCCGTTTTGTTGAAATGGGACCTTCTTGCTCCCAGAGCTGGAGGTGCCTTCACCCTTTGACACATTCCCAGTCACTTGGGCACTTTTTCTGAGCTCCACCCTTGCATGTGCTACAGTTTACTGTTGATATTTTATCTGCTATGTGATGGCTGAGTTGGGTAGTGCTCGGGTTTCACCAAGGCATCTAACACAGTTACACTAGCTAGCACAAGAAACACACTGCCATAGACAAGAGCAAGAAAACACCTTGATACATTCAGCTGCCTCAAACCCCAGCTTCTAAAACAAAAGGCAGGCAGGAAAAGGTTACCTTAGCAGTTGATGGCAGGGCTGAAAATCAACTTGGTTTCCAGCTGGTGCCAAGGAAAGCTGCTCCCAAACCTCTCTCTTGCAGTGCAGATGAGGAACACAACGAAGTTGAACCTGCTCCAAAATGTGGTTATAGGGCCAGGGTCCAACATGTGCTCAGGACTGGGTAAAGGAGTGCTTTGCCTTCAATGGATTGGTAGGAGCCCATGGAAATGGCTGCAAAGGCGACCTCAGCCAGGCAGCAGAGCACTCGTCTCTTCCCCCACGCTTCTTGACCCTCAAGAGACATAGAAAGAAACACCAGTCAGACTGTATTTATGGCAAATTCACAGCTCTCAATAGGTCTTGTGCAGCCCAATGGATCGAGAATCGGCAACTCTTGCCCTTGGCTACAACACAAAGCCACCACAGGTGAGACCAGCTCTTTGCAGGTCCCCTGGCTAGCTTTTCCTGCAAAGCTCTGCCGAGTGTTTGGTCCCTAGGAGAACAAATTGTCCTTCTGCCCTTTCTGTGTGGATACACCTCACTGGGAGCAGGGAGCACTGGGACTGACATTTGCAAACTCTGGCTTGAAATCCTTTTTTTTTTTTTTTTGACCATCATTTTTAGTGATGGCATCATTATTTGCAAAGAGCACCAGGGAGACTCGGCCACGACACCCGCACTCACCCAGTCTCAAGGATGCCCAGCCTTACGGGCAAAGCAGCCCCCAGAAATGCAGCACACGGTCACTGGGGGCCTCCCATTTGCGCTGCTCCAGGTGGCCACGCTCCACAGCAAGCACGGGGCTCGGGGAGAAGAAAGGCTTTTGCACGGTTCATGTGTCAGGCACAGCCCAGCAAGGTCAATCGGTTTTGCAGGGGTAGCCAAAGGAGAGGGAAAACTGCAGCTGATCCGGAGGAAAGGGGGGAAGGGGAGAAGGAATCCGGGGCTGTGCCAAGAGCTCTGCAAACAAACCTCGCTGCAGCCTCGCAGATGAAAGAGCAGCGCCCGGCGAGGGGGCTCCGCTTCCTAGGCATAAATCAGGAGCCGCTCAAACCGAACCAGGGACACCCCGCTGGCACAGGCAGGAGAAGAATCACCCCCTCCTGGTCCCGAACAACAGCCCTGGGCCCCAGAACACACTGCCCACATCCCCGACGGGAGCAGCTCTCTCGGATGGCAGTGTGGCCACGGTGCTGTAGGAGATGCAAGCCCCCAGTGCCATCTTTGCTTGGTTTTGGGGAGCCATCGAGCTGCAGCCACCCATGGGAGGCATCCAGGGAGGCACCTCCAGCCTTTGTTTCATCCTCCCAGCCTCACTGAGGCTCCCTGGACATCCAGCATCGTGCACGGATGCCCGGGAAGGGAAAAGGACGGCTTTCCCAAGAGGAGACGAGCGGTGACAAAGACCGTGACTCGCTGACAGCACGCTGAGCCACAAGCCACTTTTTACACCCTTTTTACAATAAATATTAGCTGGAGGGGGCTGCGCTTTTCCCACTCTCCCGCCAGCACAGCCTCTCATTGTTTACTCTCCCCCAGCAGCCCAGGCGCTCTTGTTAATGTGCTGTGATTGAGCACTTCGGAGGGGACGGGTTTGGGGTTAGCTCCCGGCTCCCTTCGGAGAGCTGTTTACTCTTTAGTGATGCCTATGGCCCGCAGAAGACAGCGCTCCTCCACCCCTGCTGGGCCCATCTGCTTTGTCTGCCTGTTTTCCTGCTGCCACCGGCAGGCAGCTGGCCTGCGCGTTTCAGCGAGCGCTCGCAAACCCCTGGAGGGAAAAATAAAATTAACCCGGTGAAGAAGGGGGCTGGGGAGGACGTGGAGGAAGGAGAGAGCAGGGCGGCTGGGGAGCCTGCGAGGACAGGACCCAGCTGATATCAGGATGCTGCTGGCACCTGGTGAGGGTTTGGCCAGGTTTTTTTGTCTCGTTTTGTGTGTTTTGACCTGGAGCAGACAGTGTGCAAGAAGGCTTCATCTCTTCTTGGGTCCTAACATCCCTGCCCGATGGCAAGAGGGCTTCGGACCCCATTTCTCCTGGTCATTGTGTTGTGCCCTGGGTCTCCTCTGGTTGTCCTACCCCTGCACCTCTGTCACATCTGGCACAGGCCACCTGCAGGCACCCATCCTTTCCCCAAAAAGAGCCCAGCACAAGAACACGGCCATGGGGCTGGCCTGCTCCCCCCTGCTGTCACCCCAGCTGTGCCTCCGTCATTGTCCTGCCAAAACGCCGCACTTGGCTGCAGCCACAGCTCCCTGGGAACCCACATGTGGTCTCAAGGCTCATAAAAAAAAGGTCTAAAGAGAGCCGTGACCACAGCCACAGCTGGCACAAGCCCCGGGGCCGCGTCCATAGGCACAGAGATTTCCTGATCGATGCCTTTGGAAATTCTGGCTCTGCCTCCTCCCACAAATGAGACCCTTTGCAACTCAGGTGGAGATGTCAGCAGAAAATAAAAATGGCAATTGAGTAGAGGTCTGTCCAGGGAACCCCCCTTCCCACATTACAGCCACGTGCTGGGGGCAGGCGGGCTGATGCAGGCACATACATGCGTGCAGAAATGAATGCACTGCCTACACTTCACGTGCACCCTGCAGAGCTCACCGAGGGGGGGGGTCTTCACCTGGCGTTTCCTCTGAAGCCCCCAGGTCTGAACACTGAGAGCGACCAGGAACCAGGGAGGTCTCTGGTTTGCCTTTGTCTTCCCTCAGATCCACAGGCAAAAAACACGATCTGCACTTCCCTTCCCGGCTAATGGGGAAAGTAAGTGGAACCAGAAGTTGGCCACAGTTGTCAAGCCGATATTACATGCTTGGGAAACCGGCAAGTGTCACTGATCTCCAGGGAAAACTGAAAGTCCCTGTGCACACAAACACCTATGGATAAATAGGTGTGTAGGATCAAGCCTCCCCCAGGGGGTCTCAGCTCCTGAGCCTGCTCGTTGGGTGTCCTGCTAAAGCATCTTTTCTTCAGCTTCATGCCACCCACTAGGCACACAATCCCCTCTCCTTTGGGGCAAGGTAGCTGTGGCAGAGGGAATGGGCAGCGTGGTGCTCATCAGGGCTCCAGCTCATGCATGTGCACTGCTGCTTGCTGCCACTACAACCAAAAGACCTTTGCAAAATTTGAGCCCCCATACCATGCCCCCTCCCCAGCATGAAGAGGTGAGCGATCAACACGGCCTGCACGGCACATTTACCCACGTCCTCCTCTCCGGGTGTGGACAGCTCCTGCTGACATTAAAGAGAGATGCTCCCGTGCCTGCAGCAGAAAATAGACCCCCCTCATTGTCTGAGCTGTATTTACAACAGGCAAAGTCTCTGTAAATTACAGTTATCTGAACGTTCTGCTGGTCTGGATCCACTGGTGACACTTATTTTTCCCTTCTCTCCTTCCACATACTAGGCTTTGCCAGCACTGGTCCCATCGTGCTGCCCATCAGAAAGAGCTGCAGAGGGGAGAGGCTGAGGACATTCACTCCCCAGAGCCTTTGACAGCACAGAAAAGGGAGAAAATGCCACCTGCTACCTGATGGGGACTAATTTCCTACCTGGAAAATCTGGTTGCTAAACATCTGGCCTGACAGGCCAGCGAGATGGCTTCCAGCAGAGCTGGGGAAGGCAGCAGCAGCATGCACTGCACTGGAGCCCTTGACCACAACTCAGCAGCACCAGGCTGCCCACAGAGAGAGCAACAGCAACAAACCCCCTCATTTATCCTAAACCTCTCGTACCATAATCCTCTGCAAACCGTGCCCAGGGAGCTCAGCAGCACCTGTATGTAGGGGAGGGAGGAAAAGCTCTTCCCCAGGTGAGAACCATCCCAAAATGATGGGTGCGTTGTGCGAGTCAGGACCTCAAGCTGCATCGTGGCAGCCTATGTTTTGCAACACAGCTGCATGCTCAGAAATGAATAATTTTGCATTATGAACTAATTGTTGTAAGCTGGAGGTTGTGAGGGGATGGTCTGGGAGATGGGGAAGCTAACAGAGCAGTGCACACACATGAGACAGCACGAGGACCCCTGGGTGTTGCAGCTCAGCCTCCTGCCCCTGTTTCTTCCTCTAAGGCACATCACAAAAAGAGACACAACCTCCATCCATACTTTGGAAACAAGGAGACTGATCTGATTTTGCCTTTTTTTTTTTTTCATGAAATTGAATGAGCTTTTTTAGCAGTCTGACAACAGAGGCTTGGCATTGTCACCATGAAGCATGAGAAAAACCATGAGCCAGGTTTGGAAATCATGAGATTGGCTTAAAAAGCAGAAGACTTTTTTTTTTCCTTATTATTCATGCATCTGTTTAGAAACAATACACATTCTTTGTGTTCAGCTCCAGCCCTCTGAAATGTCAGGGACTGGGCTTTTAAGGAAATTTATCTTTTTCAGCCAGAAGGAATAAGAACTTACTTCTTTTCTCTTCTGCGATTCTTGTGTGGTTGCACGATACAGAGCTCTGGGCTTTGGGGTGGGGGAAGGAATAAAGACTTCCATGGGGCTCACTGTCAAATGACTGAGCTCCATGCTCTCACCACTTGGCTGCACAAGCCAAGAGCATCCACACTGCATGCACACACACAGGGCACACGGGGAAATCAGGGCCTGCCTTCCTATTTGTCTGCAGCGTGCTTTAAGTGAGGTTATCCTCCTGCACAAGGCGAATTTCTGCCCAGATTTGTCAGACCTGAGCATATAGACACGAGGAAACGTGGAGCCACAGTGGAGCCCACCAGCATCCCTGTGTGGAAATGCAGTTGTCAGGCTTGAGGTCTGCATCTCACCAGTCTCAAAAATGAGGTGCTAAAGCCTTCCTGTTGCTTTGATGTAAATGTTGTGGCTGAGAGTCATTGCAATGGGTCGTGATATAAACGACCCCAAAACATTTATCTGCCCAGGAGAAACCCCACTACAGTTCTGGTGTTAGGCAGAGCCCATCCCCTGACACCAGCTAATGCATACAAGCAGGACCACAGTCAGGCCCTTCATCAAAGAAGTGGGCAGTTTTCTCCAAGTCTTGCAGTAAAAAAAAATAAAAATAAAAATAAAAAATGACCATTGGTTTGCATTAAAAAGAAAACATAAACTTCTTCTGAAGCATTCAGCCATGGAAAAGCGCTTATGTGGCTCCTGGGATCCCTTTCCTTTCGTCAGACTTCACATGAAAAGCCCTCTCGCTGCTTCCCATGTCAGCATTAACTCCTCCAAAGCAATCGGCACCAAGGGTGGAAAGCAGAGCTGACGGGAAGGGAGCAGCAGTCGGTGACTTACAAGAGTGCTCGGGATCCTGCCTCGTGAAAGGTAGACAAAACCTGAAGGTTTTCTGCAGGTCTACCTGCACGGGCGTTTCTGCCTCTGATTATCCACTGCGCCGGTCTTCCAATAGCACTGGAATTGCAAAGCTAATTGCACTGTAAAAGTAACGGCCTATGAAATTTTTAATGGAGCAGATTGCACTTATATTTTTTTCCTCTGTGGTTCAATATACTTTGATATCTTTTCTCTCTCGCAGCATTTCATTCAGGCTTACAGTGGATTTATACAATTGCTTTCCTCAGCGCTATAAAGGCTGGACCGCAGGACGGCACCAGTTTGTTTTCCAGCTGGACCCAGGCAGCCGAAGCCCACAGCTGGGCACTCAAGTGTTTTGAGGATCATCCAAAAATACATCCTCACCCCTGAACCACTGATACATAGATAGGTGGAGCAGTCACTTATCACATCACAGCTGGCACGGCATAGCGCAGGCTGGGGACGAGAGGCACAGGAAGGCATGGCTGCTGGGCTCCTCCTGGTCCTCCCCTGAAAATACTGAAAATACAACCGGGAAAGGGAAAAGCAGGGGAAAAAACAAAACAAAAAAAAAAAAGTAAGAGCATGTATGAGGGACAGAAGCCAAGCAACATTTAAGGTAGGATGAGGATAAGTTTTAAAAGTCACAAGGAGCACTGTGCTAGAACGCAGAAATAAGAGGTGGGGGCATAGTGATGGCAACAAGTTCTGTGCCAACCACAGCACTCAGGGTCACATGAATACAAAAAAAACAGGGCCAACAGAGGAGGAGAAGGAGGAGAAGTACGTGAGGTATTGGAGCTCTGCATATGGGGTGAGGACAGCCAAGCAGCACAGGGATCCAGGGATGTTCCTTAGAAGACATCAAAATGAAACATTCTCTTAGTTGTTTCATATCAATGTTGTGAAATTCCTGTTCCCTCTGAGACAACAAAGTGTTCCATCTTCCATGCTGCCTCGGAGAATTCCTGGGTGAAGAATTCCAGCTCCAGCCAGTCCTAAATATCAGCAGACAGGCTGTGAAGCACCTGCCGAACCCACTAGAAGAGATGGGACCTCCTCAGTGCTGTGTGTCGGTTGAGATAAAGAGCAGTGAAAAAGAATGAATAGAAGAACTGTAGAATGCCCACACTCCAAAATTAGCCATCACCCTAAGCATGATCAGCCCCAGCCTGAGCTGAACATGTCACCCGATGAGGATGATGTTCAGTCCAGTGCTCCAGTCCCAGAGCCACCCATCTCTGTCACATTTGCAGAGAGCATCAATTTTAACAGTATGGCATGAAGCTTGCATTACTAGCGCACGCAAACACGTGTGCGATTCAGATATATTCTAATAGACAGCTCTGGCCCATGACATTCCTGCAGGTCAAAATTAAAATAAAAGGGAGAGACGCGCCGTGAGCCTCTGGTTAGACTCTGGGCTGGCTCGGCGCAGAGGCAGCCTGCAGTTAATCAGCCTTCTTTCTCCACTAACTGTCACTGCAAACAAAGGAATTAGCAGAAGGTCTGTAGGGAGCATTGAGATAATTTGGCTGGCTGAAGAAAAGAGAAAGAAAAGAAAAGCAAAACAAAATTACTGAGAAATTTACTCGCGCTGACCTCTCCATAAATATTTAGATATAATCATCATTACCTTGGAGTAAATTAAGTTATAAACAGTCTCCACAATTGCTCATGATGAATGCGTATCGGCATCAGAGAGCACTTTATTGCAAGTTAATGTGGAAACGGAGCACCTCAATCAATCAGGACGCAGAAATGCTGCCGGATGATATCAGCCTGTCTCACCCTATTCACGCTGGGCACCGTACGCTCGCCCACCCAGCCCCCCTGCCCCCGATGTGTTATGTTAACAAATACACATCGAACCGATGGCAAGGGGTACGTATGTGGAGCCAGAACAACAGGGGAAGTACAATACGTGTCCTAGGATGTGTTAGCGGTACTATTTATGCTACAGTAATGTCTACAGGGACCGAGGATGTGCCCCCCTGGTGCTGAGCTCTGTACATAAACACAGCCAGCAGCTTCCTTGGGGGGATCCATCCAACCCGACCCAGGCACCCACAATGGGGATGTCCATGGCCAAGCTAACCAACCCCCGTCAGCCCCCTTCACAGCCAGCAGACAGAAATCGGCACTTTCGGAGCTCGGCTTTCCAGACCTATTTGAGACGTCTAGTGGAAGCAGAGACCAATCGTGCCCCGGGCTCCTTCGGTGCCTTGGCTCCATCTCCGTTTGGGAGCCCCGGGTGACTGCTGCTGAAGTCAGCATCTGCTCTGCGGATGCCGATTTGATGAGACGAGTCCCATCCGCTCCGACCGAGAGGTTTAGAAAAAGCAGACAACCACACGGCAGGCAAACGGGAATCGTCTCCGGGCTGCGTTTTTGGACGTGAAACCCATGGAGCCTCGCAGGGCCGATGACTTCCCCGAGAGGTTTTTCAGAGCCCAGCTGCCAAAGAGGAGAACGGCAGAGGGAGCGTGCTGCAGAGGAACTCCTTCGCTTTCAGAGTGAGAGCTGAGAAGTCAGGAGCTTTGTTTTCCATTCCAGCCACCACGTATGAGAAAAATCAAAATTGTTTCACACTCTGCCCCCTTGGGTCACCCACCTCCATCTCCTTCCCACCCAAGCCAGCACAGTGGCACTTGCATGGCAGGTCACCCAGTGAGCTGTGCAGTGGCATCGCCTGGTAAAGGCAGGATTTAGGATTTGACTACTTCATGACACCTACCAATCACCCTCACTTTCCCCTTGCCACCACCCACAGCACCCAGAACCTAGAGGTGCTGCACACACAAGACTAGAAAGGGATTTCCATGCTACAAGGTAGGAAGGAATAGGGTATAAGACAACCGGTGATAAAAGTGTTTCTAAAAAAAGGAGCATGATCAGAGATTTCATTAAGGCTCTTGACTTCAGCAAGGTGGTGAAACTTGTGAGAGAACAAAGATTTGAAAATGGAGGGTACGTGTGCCTAAACTTCTTAAGAAAGTCATTGAAATAGGCCCTAATAACGCAAAGAGCTGAACTGGGGTCAATTCAAGAAATCAGTGCATCATGCTGTGCTAAGGTTCTTAGGAAAAACCATCTTCATCTGGTCTTCATCTCACTTCAGGGCTTTTTCTTATGGAAAAACTTTATTTCCATTTCCCATTTAAAAAAAAAAAAAAGTTATGATGTCCAGTTCATGGTGCTGCTTGGCTCGAATTTAGTGTTGGGAAACAACAACAGCAACAGACTCAACAGATGAAAAGTGCCAGACAGAGAAAATAATTAAAATGCAAACAAAGTGGGCTGTGAAGATCCTTCTCGCAAGCAGGTATTTATAGCAAGAGGTGAAAGAGAGACAGCGTAGCACTGACTGTCTCTACCCTGTTGCAAGGTGAAATAAAAATACTCCTCCTCTTATCCTTCTTGAACATAGCCTAAATAGAATGAAATAAAACTTTGCTGGTAGCTACCTCGTTCTCTGAGCTGTGGGAACTTTCAAAAAGAAGCATCATGGATGAGTTTGCCACTTTTCCTCCAACATTACGAATTTCTTCTGACAAGACCTTATCTGCTGTCAGTGCTTCCCTCAGTGCTACAACACCGACCTCCATCTGATAATTTCCCAGCCCAGGACAATTAAGCCCCCTTCCTGGCCGAGGACAGCCTCCGACAGGACTCCCACCAAGGCTCGTTTTGTCACCCGTGTCTCATCCCCACCGAGCCTTAGTCAGAGGGGAAAGAAAGAAATCTCTAAATCTTTTGACACAAGGCAAAGATTTCTATAGATACCAAAAACCTATTGACTGGCTCAGATCAAGGGGTTTTTAATTGAGTGAGCAACGTTAATTAGTAAATCTACTGACTTCTAAACACCACGAGGCCCAGGGCTTCAGATTGCCATTGTGCGAGGACAATGCAGCTTTCAAGGTCTAGAGAGCATTTTCCCTGGGCTGCCCTGCCCCCAGACACCAAAAAGTTTTGCAGCTAATTGTGGAGGCATTTGGGTGGTGGCAATCAGACATCTCTTCAGCTGAGGGAAAGGCTCAAAGGAGTCTTCAGGGATGTTTATCTTTGAAAGAAGTCTGAAAAAGAAACACAAGGTGTTTCTCGAAAACAGAAAGATCAAAGGTAAAAGCATTTGGACGGATAAAATGGCTGCAAAGATTATTACTTCTTAACATAAAAATTACTCAAATCGCTCCCATCTGTCTGCCTCCACTGCCATATGAGAAAGGAGACCAAAGGCTTAGCTCCCAATACATTAAATCCTAATAAATCCACCCATGTTTTAAGTTGTAATACATGAAACACTTTTCCTGGAAAAACTGTCTGCAGACCAGCAGCAAAGGCTTTAAAACATGTTTGTTATGGAATCAGGAAAAAAAAGGGATCAAACTGTAGCAGCTCAGCAGTGAAGGATTGCTGGAAAAGCAGAAACTAAAAATGTAATAACGGGAACATGAAGGCAGGAGGAAGAAGCTTAGCAGAAGGAATGGCCTTGCTGGGGAAAACGCACCAGAGTTTATGGCCCTGCTCTTTATTAGCTGAGGAAGTCAATGCAGGCTTCTGGGGAAAAAATAGGAAAGGAAATAAAAAGGAGTTTAAGATCATTTTAATGGTTCGAGGCCAGATTCATAGCAGACCTGTGCTGTGCCCGGGGATCTCACCTCTATTTTTAACATTCCCTGAAGTCTTCCCACGAAGCGATGACCAGGATTCTGACAATGGCCACATTTATCCTGTGCATCCGCCACCGTGCCAGCCCACGAGATCCCACCAGTGGCACACAGCAAACGTTCAAACCATCCTCTGCTTTCGGAGGTCCTGGCCCCCTTTCTGGAGACATCAGCAGCCCTTTAATATTGCAGCAGTGAGTGATGTGACATGGCTGCACATATGAGACACGCTTCCCCACCTGGAGACACCACTTTGCCAAACCGTGGTGCCTTCGTGGTCTTACACAAACTCACACGGGGACATGGATGGGCAGGGGACGTATCTCGGCATTCAGCCCTGGGTGAGGGCAGCCTGAGAATTTTTCGATGGCCACAACATCTTTGGATTTCAGCTCAAAACTCAGAAGTAGATCCAGGGATTTGACAAAATACTTGTTCACATTTCTGTGCAGGGCTACAACACATTATGCCCCTGGTTCCTGCAAGGTCAGCATTTACAGAGTGCAGCAAAAACAGGACAGTGTGAGTGACACCCTTCCTAGACGTGGCTCTTGCAGCGACACCTTTTTGCCTTGGTGAAGTCAGAGCCCGAAGGAGAGATACCTCCTAAGTCACAGACAGTTTGCAGCCTCTGGTGGCATGGTGGCACTTCACCGAGACACAAAAACATTATTTTATTGGAATTCTTTTGCAGGGTTTTGTTCTCTTGACAAGAAGAACAGCTACTGGCGCAGCAAAAGGTTCTGCTGGGCTGTTTAACGTAATCTAGAGTTAAACCTCACAAGTGGTGTTTCCTATGTCAGCTCACTGCTTCAAATCTTACCTGACGTCCTGCATCATGTATGAGACATCTGCACGACACGTCGGTGGAACAAATCCGTCAGCAGCACGAACTTGCAGGGACAAATCCATCCCTGCTCCAACAGCAGTGGCCTTACCTCAGGGGACCACTTTTGGCCTGCTGGAGTCAAATCGGATTCAGAGCAAGTAGGTCCCTATGTGCAGCTTGGAAGACAAAATGAACGACTAAAATAGCATTAGTGGAGGCAGGAGTGCCTGCTCGGTATGCCAAGATACATCGGCTCGGCTGCGGCTGTGGCAGTCACACTATGTTTAGATTCAGATTGCCACCAATCAGTTATGCCCTATGCAAATCCCTCCCCCAGTATAAAAATAAATAAATAAATAAAATAGAAGAAAAACTTCTTAAAACCTATCTTGTGTTATGCCTTCAGGGCAAATTTGCTTTTATGAGCATAAATAATTCATGCATGTTCATTTATTATTAATTAATATTCCATGAACATGCATGGTTTATCCACCCAAACAAAGCCCCACGCCCCGCGCGCCTTCCCTGCAGCCTGACATCAGCTGCTGGCTGCAGCCCGGCTGACCAAGGCATTAGATCAGTACCATTTATCACCTCTTTCTCCCCAGAAGCTGCTGAAAACTTTCTGAGCCTCCTTGCTGGTCACTGGCTTGCTCCATTCCCGGGGCCAGAATAGGGCGATTCGACTCTTCTAGGCTTAAATATTTGGGAGAAGGTGGAAATGTGGTGGCAAGAGGGAGGCACGAGGGGGAGTTAGGATTTTTGGGGCTTTTTTCCATTTCAGGGAGCATGGGTGACTGGTGAGCACGGCTGCTGGGGGTACCCGTTTCACACTCGGTACCCCATCACCAACACCCCCAGCAGCATCACCCAGGTGGAAATATCTCCCATCATGGGGACTCTTGCACGTGCCTCTGGCAACCCTGGTCTTCTGCAATTGGGGTCCCCCTCTGTGCTGAATGCCACATAAACATGGCAAAAGAGAAATCCCTGCCCCAAAGCCTTATTTTTTGGATAAAAAATTGAAGCAATTTGGAAAAAAAATAGATTTACAATGACTTTTTTCCCTTTTGCAGTGGAATGAGTTAAAGGATCTTTTCTGTTACGTTTAAGGTCTGGTGTGTCAGGTATGAAAATAGGGAGAAGGGTTGGAGGAGGCAGGCTCAGCACCATTTCATTGCTTATGGCAGGACTCGTGCCAACCACGTTTCCCTGCTGTGCAGGCAGCTGGCTGAGAGCACACAGGGATTCCCCAGCAAAGCCAGGAAACTAATGAAAATCTCTTCCACCTCAATATAGATCCTCATGTGTATTGACTCCGGCATCGGTCCACGCCGGAGAGAGGCAGCCGGATTTTTCTTCTTGGTGTCTATCCTCTGCAGATCCCACGCTCGGTGGTTTGGCTCTGATGCCTGGATCAGCCCTCGGTGCATGAGCAATGCCTGCAGAGGCAGCACGCATCCTGGTCTGAGGAACCCCTGCTGAACCCCTCCAAGCAGGGTAAGAGCTGAAGACTCAGGTCCCTGCCAGCACCCACAGGACCCCACACAGGAGATATTCAGCTCTCAAATCTTCACCGGGAAGCAGCAGCCTTGTCACAAGCCTCTCCTGGATGCTCCATTCATGTCCCAGGTCTCCAAACGCCCATCTCACCTGCATCCTGGGTTACAGACATGAGGATGCAAGGCCAAGAGCTGGATTTTCTTTATTTGGGCTGAAACATTTCAATCTCTTTATACGGTCCTATGTGAGTCCCGATTTCAAGCACAGGAATGCTGCGAGGAGATAGTAGAAAACTCCCTGTGCGTTAGACACTGGAACAGCTTCAAACCAAGAGTGAGCTGAGGCAAACAGAGACACGATTTTGGCATTTGCTAAGGGCTGAAGCAGAGCGCACGGGGAGAGGTGGAGAAGAAAGCATCACTTACAGGAGATGTTCCCATGGCACTCAGCACAACGGGGACCCAAATCCCTTGATATTCCTCAGGTGGCAAGTGGAGGAAGAGAGAAATAAGAATTTACAGCGATCTATGCACAGTTAGTGCTGGGTCCAAACCTCAGGTCTAGAGCCAGATCTCCTCCTCATCTTCGAGGACCTGCAGAAGGGAGAGGAGTTGGTCTCCAGTGGGTGTGAATTGCCCAATTTCTCCTGTTTCTCTGCAATGTTTTACACCGAAGGCCTGGGTCCAAATTCCCGCAACCTTCATGTGTTTCACAACCAGACCTGAAGTGTGTGACTCCAGCAAATACCCCGGGCACCCGCCTATCGCCTCGTATTGTTTTACAAATAGAGATACGTTCTATAACACCGAGAGTTACAGACAATTTAACACAGAGGGGCTGCTCTGGGAAAACTTAAAACTGTCATAATTCATCCTCCCCTTCCCCCAGTACAGAAATGAAAGATTAAACCTTGGAAGATTTATTAAACTGACATTTTAATAGAATTTTTAGACTTTCCCTGTTAATAGTTTAAATATAATTGAATTCCATGAAAGGGAGGAATATGGGATAAAGTCGGTGTCTCCCAACAATAAGAGCATTTTAAACACTGTGGCATATCACTACTGCATAATTTAGTCTTATTTGCATGGCCCTTAGAACCGGGAGTAACGAAAACACAAATCTAATTAAGAAAGTGAAAGAATTGCCTCTACCAGCAAACTTCATCACAAGCTCCACTACCACACACCCACCCTCCCTGAGTTACAAACACGAAACAGATGGCAAGAAGGAGAAAAAAAGAAAAGACATCACACGTCAGCTCTTGGAGAGGAAGAAGGGGGGGAGGAAAAAGAGAGAGAAAGCAGAAGGGACAGGATGGATAACTATGCTACTTGACGATGCAGCAATTAACTTGCTGAGGGTGGAATAATTCTTGCGCTGCCTCTCCGGTCGGAGCACTCTCCCAACTTAGCCAAGTAGTAGATGTATTGAGTGCAGCGGAGAGTAAACTAGTTTTCATAAATCCCAGCAGGACTCCGTTTCGCTTTATGAGATTCGTGTGAAAAATTGAAAATTCAGGTTTTTCCAAATGCATCTGTAATCAGCAGCCTGAGCTCTGCGGGTCCCCGGAGGTAACTGATCACAGACAGCACAAAGTAGGGTTTCACAATCACACTGAGCTTCTACACTGCATTTTTAAAGGTTAGACATTAATTCCTGATCAATACAAGGAACAGCAGGCTATCCCCTACCCCCATTCTCAGAATTGTCTTACGTTATTAACTGAGCCATGGCTTTGTCCTAGAATTACTTCAAATCACAACTTGGGGCTGTAAGACTCAAAGTCCCTTTGGATGCTGAGCAGAGGGGGGTGAGAAAGACCCCCAGTACCTTCTTCCCCCATACAAATCCACCAGGTCTTAGTTCTGAGTGGCATCCACATTTTGTTGCAGCCCCGTTTTATTAATATACTTTTATCCTGCTACAGGTTCGCTCAGGTCACTGATGGGTTTTGTCTTCTTCACTCAAGAGGTATCCCCTTGCTGGACTGTTGAAGGCAACAAGGCTTGCTGTGCTTGGCACGGCCCAGGCTGTCACCCAGTTAAACACAGATGGCAATGAAGACCTTTAAAGCTCAGCCATAACCACAGACCTCCTTCTAGTCAATATTAAAACAGCCATGAAATCGAGGGCACAATTCATCCTATTCTAAAAGAAACAGCTAAGTTTAATCAGATGAATCACCCCCTAAAGGTCTGTGTTTCTGTCCATTGTAAGATACATTTGGACCAAATATTGAGAGGCTTTCTTATTCAATCCCCAGAGCACATTCACATGCATACATATCCATAAACACAGATTTCATATTTTGCACTCAAAAATAAAACCAGAATTTGAAGCTTCTCCATGCCCAACAGTTCTAGCTGGATGATGTACAAACAAGCCACTCAAAGTTATTCTTCATGTCTGAGTATCCCTCCCTTAACAATGTGCCACACTAAACCTATTTTTGCTGGGTTCCTCTGTGCCGTTACCATTGCAAATTTCATTGACACCCAGAGAACTCCCTTGAGCTCTGAAAACAAACAGTGTGTCCCAAGCATCCAGTTTTCCAGCAGCTTAAGAAAAAGCAATCCAGGCTGCTCAGCAGCCTGTAGGGTTCAAAAATGTTCTGGTCTTCTCCACACTTGCATATTGGGCTGTTGTTTCTTTCCAGTCGTGTGATAGATAGGTGGTGGCTGCTTTTATGTGAAGACCTGATGCAGTTTGACATGGTCTAGGTCGGTGGCAAGAGGGATGCAAGCAGGTCAATCAATTAGATTTAGGATCAATGTTTGACTGTTGGCTATGATCCTCCACCTTCCTTTCCCCTGTGGCAAAACTCCTGGAGCTCTGAAGTTCTCAGCTGGAGACCTGGAGAGAGCCTTGGAGGAGAGTCTTGGACTTCAGGCAGCCTTCTGGGGAGGTTTTGGAAATCTTCACAGATTTCTAGGCAGGCACGGATTCATTAGCATGCACTCATGGTCTCATATTTTTACTGACTCTCTTCAGGGCTCATTTATTCCACTGAAATCAAACACAAGAATTCCCCCAAGGCATCCTTGTCAGATATGAAATGACTGGGCTACACAATGCACTCTTTCCAGGTACTGCAACAGGTACAGGAAGGTTTATTGCGGTTTTTGGTGTCATATCAATTCATTATCAAAGGGAAATTGATGAATATCCACTTTTGCTGAATTAGAGAGTCTCCTGATGGTTAATGAGCGTGAATAAAACGTTATGCAAATTAGCGGCTGAGAAGGGACTTCTGGATCCGAACTTGAATATGAAACAGGTCATTAATATGACATGTTTTTAACATCTGTTGATTGTTTCAAGTGTTACATTTGTGGAGAAAATGCCTAAGATTCAGTGAGAAGAACATAAGATACCCCTGTGCTCATGTGTGCACCACTCTGAGACCTGTGCCACTCTAGGTGTGAGAAAACAGAGAAATTCTGGAAAAACAAGCAGGCCCCTGCTCCTAGCGAGGAAACTCAGTTTATAGCCCAGATTGCTATTTGCTCACCTGTTCAGCACAGCTCAGTATTGTGTGTGCCTAGCCAGCTGTGCAGAGATCCTCATAAAATATGAATACTTCTTCCAGATACGGCTGGTTCTTAACTTGCGTTTACAGTATGAACAGTTATTGGGTTCTATTATTATTTATAAGCCTACGGTGTGAGAAACCTTTCTCTAATGCTTAAAAAGTGGCAGCTTCCCTCTTGCCCTGAGCAGAAAGACAAGGGGACACAGTAAACCAAAGTGGAACAAAAAATGAGATGTGTAGACATGACAGCCTAGATTTTCTGTAAGCCGTACAGGCAGTCTAAGTGTTTAAAAACAATTAAAACCGGGATGGATTCGGGCTTTGTGGGCTTGGCAGTGTAAGGTACAGTCTGTGTCTTATCCTGTTGGTACAATCCAGTCTGTCTGGGTTCCTTCTCATGGGGTTGCTTGTTTTTTTTTTTTTGTTTTGTTTTGTTTTGTTTTGTTTTAAGGTTGAAGAACAAGTGACAAGAGCCAGGTAAAACAGAAAAAACACAGTTTCTTTGAACTCAATCTGTGGTGTTAGTAGCTGCGTCCAAAGGGTCCCCGACACATCAGACAGGAGGAGTGGCAAGGTAATATTTTGAGGGAACCTTGCAGTGGTTTTTAAAAATGAGAAATGATTACTGTGACATTCAAAAAAAAAAAAAAAAAAAAGACAAAATTGTCAGACTAACAGAAATGTTCCTTTGTGAAAAACAGACATTTGGACACACAGTTGTATTCACATCCCTCACCTCCCCTGCAGCAGGATCAAGACCTCCCAGGAGGGCTAAGTCTGGGTAGGGAATGGTTATCATTACAGGACATTTTAAAATCTGGTTCTCCAAATCTGCAACCTTATGGTCTTGCAGACGTTCAGAGGGAAGAGGGTAGGCGGGTGGAAATGAAGGAAAGCTCCTTTCTACCTTCTCCCTGGGCAATGGTTATTGAGCTACCCATATGAAGTGGGCAAGGTACAAGAGGAGAAAAATAATCCATCCAATAAATTGCGAGCAGGGCAATATTCACAGGCTGCAGAAAAAGTGAGTTTCAAGCCACGGTAGTGACACAAGCTTCCATTTCTCCCGTCTGAGGTGACCACCCAACTCATTCCCACTTCAGGTATTTTAGGTGAGGATATTTCTCTCTGACCAGAAATTCTACACATCCAACATAAAGTTTCAGCTTCCCCAAACTACTTTCTACTATCCTGTCAGAAATTTCTACACAAACTCTAAACAGAACAGCATAGGAGCTCTCATGCAAATGAGTACCATCCTCAGGAGAATATAAAAATGGCTTTGTTCTCCTGTCATTGCTTCAGATCCAGATCTTCATTCACATTCGCCATTTATGAAAAAGAAAAGTAAATCAAGTCTTTTGCCAACAGATTTTAAAAGCTGGCACAAGTGGCCCATGCAAACCATGGTCTAGAGGCCATGACACTGATGTTGGTCAGCAAAAGGAGGAAAGCAAAATACGACAATCATTTCAACCTGAGGCACATATCCAAGGAGACACAAATAGGATGACTCTGCAAGAGAAGGCTGGGATGTGCTTCTTCGGAGACAATGCATGAAATGGCATCGAAATGAAAATTCAAGGAAAGAGGAATAAAAAGGAATGACATTTTGATATCTTCCCAGCCAGGCTCTGTGTAGTATCTGCACTTGCCCATTAGGTATGAAATCTCAATCACTGCATGATGTAGGAGTATTGATCCAATGTGTTGGTCTCCCAGCTGATAAGATGTGCCCAAATCTTCTATCTCCAATGGATAAAGATCACAAAACATACCCTTCACCAGAGCAAGTGAGAGAGCAGAAGAATAGCAATGCAGGTACTTGGGTTGTAGAGTTCTCCAAACAGCGAAGGATTCAGGTTGTAGAGATTCTCCTCAAAATCCAGGGTAGTGTTCTCAAAGCCCTCATTCCAAGTCAGACCCACCTCAATAAACAAGGGTCAAGAAGAGACGGTAACAGAGTTTTTCCATCCAAGGTGCATTGCAGCCCTCTGGATTGACAATCCAGGTTGACATAAGGAATGACAAGTCGTGATAAGGTAATGAAACCTGCAAGTCATGCATCTCAACCATGGCCCAGGGCTTGGAGGTGCTGAGACATCAGGCTACCAAGACCAAGAGTCACCTTATTTCTTGCAAGAGGACCCACAACCAAGTTCAGATGATCCTTTCCAGGGCCCTCTATTTCTCACTCATTGCCTGCCAGCAGTCACCTCAGTAGCTTCATCTCCAGCCTGCAAACCACAGTGGTGGGCTACTATATTTATTTTCCCATCACAATTAACCACTTCTGATTAGTTCAACTAATTACTGGGTGCAAGCAATTATTCTCTGACAGGCCTCCTCAGTCTTTAATGCCTGTTCCCACAAGATCAAACAGGTGAAGGCCAAAAGAAGTAAAAAAACTAAACAAGTGGGAAATGAGGGAAAGAATTAAGAAATCCCTGAACAGATCCAGGTCCTTTGAGACCCTGAGTAGCAAACAGCCGAGCTAATTAGCATGCCTGTTGCCTTGCCAGCATGCATGGAAATTTCCCCTCCAGCCCTTTTTCCTGCAGAAGTTCATGATCTGGGATACCTCCACAATACAAGCACAAGATAAGATGCCTTTGTGCATTCTCATTTCAACACCGCAATGCCTCTTCTTTGAGCAAAATCCAAAGCACTAAATCATGTCTGAGAAATTTTGTTTAGAGGGTGAATTTTGGATCCTAGTCCTCCAAGTGGGGGGATTTTCTTTGCAGCTGAATGAAGACCACTGACAATGGGAGGGATTAGGAGAGAATGGAAATGCTGACAAAGGGATAGCCTTAACTGATGGGGAGCATACTTTTATGGATCTCAGAGGCAAAATCTTTAGGAGGATGCTCTAAACATTTTAATGGCAACTGTATGTTTTCTGCCTCGGATCGTGCTAACAGAATTGAATAGAAAACAAAGTGTTAAAGACATTCATAGAAGTGAGTTTGATCTGTATCAGATTCTGTAGGATACAAGAAAAAAATCCATAGCATGTTTGACAGAGGACCATATTTGTCAGAGAATACTCGTTCCTATCGCCATTGAATTTCATGTAATTTTCCCCAAAGAAGACTGCATCCAAATAATAATAACGTGGTTTCCAGCTGTGTCTTTTTGCACCTCTGGTGGGGTTTTCAGATGGCTGGTGAGGTCGGCTGAGGTGCCAGCACCACCTTTAACTGTGTCTCAAGTCAGTCCTCTTAGAACACCCTTGTCCATGGTAGCCATGGACACGATGGTTTCTTTGTGATGCAGATGCTTGTTTTCAGAGGGAAACGTTCAACTCTTTGAGCCTAGTAATGCCACGTGTGCCATGGAAGGTTGGACATGGAAAAGGTTTTCTTAAGGAAATCGGTAGAAAACATCATCCCCTTTGGAAAACAAGCTTCCTGAGCACAGCCCTCGTCCCTGGGGATAGGCATCAGACTTGGGTATCTGTGTGGGGTGTGATGAATCCCACCCAAAGCCGATAAATGCAGGCAGGATCATCCGCAAACCAGTAGAAGAAACACCAATCCTGCATGCACACAACTTTAGTACCCCAAATGCACACCCTGCTCGAGAGGGGAAGGGCAGCGAGCGTGGCCAGGAGAGCTCAGCCCCTGGCAAACGGCACCAGGCAGGTCCTCCTGCTTTTTGAAGAAAGACAAGGGGAAGAGGGGGAGGGTTACGGCTAAAGCTAAATTGTCCCATAAAACATTTTACTACAACAAACCGATTAACATTTGACTCTGCTGTAGAATGCTGAACAATGCTACAGGCTGCAAAATGCCTCTCTGAAAAGGCGATGCCAAACAATGCGGTCACACAAAGAGCCCTTGGGGAGGCAGAGGGGCCCCTCTACGGCCCCACCACCCAGCCCATGCCTGCTTTCATCTTCACGCTAGCTACCCATGCTGAAAAGGCACAGGAAAGGTGTTTTGTTTCAAAGTAAAATCCTTCTGTAGGAAGCGTGTGCTGCAGAAAGGCAGGGCACAGCCCCCGTCACGATGGCGTTCTGCTTTCACCGCACTGACGGGAGGCGTTCATTCTTGCAAATCAAAAATACTCCTGGTGTCCTGCTTTCTGCCTTCAAAGCTCTCTACCCATGCATGAACCCCAACAGGCTCAGCCCCGGGGGTCCCTCCTGCCCCACTCGCGTGGAGGTCAGAAGCACATGGGGTCCAGGGGAAGCAACCGTGCAGCAACCCTGAGCTCAGACAGACCATTGCTCCCTCTCTCTTTTCTCCACCTCTGCTGGTACATTAATCTTCACAGAATCGCAGCCTGGTGAGGCTGGCAGCACCTCGGGGTCCCTCCATCCCAGCCTCTGCCCCAGCAGGGCCACCCAGAGCAGGGTGCCCAGGCCCACGGCCAGGCGGCTTTTGGAGCTCTCTAAGGAGAACCCACAGCCTCTCTGGGCAACCTTATACACTTATAACACTTATATTATACAACTTACATTCTTCTACACTACTGGATGAGTTTCCTAGACCTAGTGAGGAGATTATCCTGTGAACTGGACTGGGGAAGACTAAGTTCGAACTCATAGACTTTTGTAAATATATTCATTGTTGGAAATCAGCTGAGCAGCTACAAGAGTCTCTGATGTTAGACTTGATATTTTCAGTCAGCTATAAGCAATATATTTTCCTACAAACACATATGCACATAACACTTTTCATCAAAACTCTATTCATACCTTTCCTCCTTTTTCCTTTTTTTCTGCTTGCTGTTTCGGATCACAGAGCTGATCCCCACATGGGTATTGCCAGTAGCCTCTGACATTTGGGGACCCAACAGGAAAGCAACAAGTGGCTGATGTGCTGCCATTTCACCCACCTTCCAAAACACAGCAGGCTCAGGTGTCCAAGAATTTCCAAGGAAATCCACACATATGGCTGACATCCAGGAGCAGCAAGCCATGGCCATGGTGGGCACAGGAGTGTCTGAGAGCGGCTGCCATCAGAAAATCAGCATCACTTGGGAGCCTCCTGGGTGGGAAAACATCAGACCCGCTTGTTTGTCAGAGGGCAAAGGCTGATGAAGGCAAGTTTCTTGATGTGTTTTACTGGGGATTTTTTTGTGTGTGTACTCACAAGTAGAAATTCTGGCTTTATCACAGTCACGAGATGCCTCTTGCAGAGCATCCCCTCCGCTCCCCCCAGGCAGGCAGCAACCCAACAGCGATCAAGTCCAACCTACGGCTCCAGGTCCACCAGAAGCAACCACCATGTCATGGGCAGGTCAAGCAGCACTGGATGGGGGCTTGTTTTCAGGGCTCTGTGTCTGCAGGAAGGGGACTTGCTGTTCATCAGGAGGGAGAGGTACCCGAAGGAACCCCCTCCACCAAGTGGTGCATGAATAGCCACACAGGTCTGGGGTGTTTAACATCAAACGGAGAGGGAATTAAGGTGCTTGTGTCTGTGGCTGCTTTACACACTAACTTTTGACAGGATGAAAACATAACCCCCTGTTTTTGCCTTTATAAGCGATACTTGGCTTTTTCTGCTCCCAAGTTTGTCTACTGTGCAGCGTATTTCTTCTGCTGATAAATATTTATGCTCCATGATTTTGATTTATACGAAGGGCTTAAATATCATAAAGCTGGATATAACCAGCATAAAATAACATAAAACAAAGCACTAGTATCCAGAATGGGGTGGACTAAAAAGGCATGGCTCCCATGGCAGCCAAATTTTGCCCCAGAAATGACCTCTTTCCCCCCAGGAATGGCACAACTTGGCAGCTTCCCGCTCTCTGCATTACAATTGAGATTCCAAAACTGTGTGTATCAAACAGGAAAGGTGTTTGCAGTATTGCCAAGGTTACTAGAGTGAAAACATTGCAAATGTCATTTGCATGATTGTACTTTCAAATCCTAACTTGTAGCAACAGTGCATTTTAAATGAAGGTGATTTATAACTCCAACCAGAACACTAATCATATTTTGGAGTAATAGGATTTATTTGTTGGTTGTTTGGTGGTTGTGTTCTTTAAGCTCAGAGACAACAAGCTATGTTCATGAAAAGGGACATGGCTGGGCTTAAACCCTACCCCAACAACATTTTGAGAGGATTAGAAAATAAACACAAATGAACTCTATTTTCAATATGCAGTTCAGAGTCTGGGTAGTCTTTAATGTTTCCTTGCTATGAGAACATCCTAAATTGCTAAGCAAGTTCAGACAATTTCCATTTTAAATGAAAAACTCAGATTAACACAAAAAAGAAGTCGTCGTTTGGGGATCAAGAATGGATGTTTAACAGCGCCCAGCTGTTCTCCAGCTCTGAAACTCCTTACCCAAAGCACACTGGGCTCATTACAAAGCAACATTCAGTCCTACACCAAGACTAGGATTTACTGCTCAATATCTTGACCAAAGCTAAAGCTGGAAGCAGTTGCCATGTTCTCTATGACACTGGATTTTTGGGACTGACCGTTAGGTGCAGGGGCACCTATCTTTGAGTCATGCAGTATTTATGGGGAGAAACAGCTTGTTTAGGCCATAATTTAGGAGGTGCATTAAATCTCATCTCATGGCCCATATCCTTACATCGAACAAATGGATTAGATCAATATATACCACCCAAAGAGCTTGACTTTAACCTCCATGCACACCAGACTTACAGGAACAAAGGTGCTCCGTGAGGGACTAAAAGTTACAAGAAATAGTTCCAACAAATTCCCTCCCACACCTTTTTTAAAAAAAAAAAAAAAATCTTTTCCAGACATTTCTGACATATCTCTGTAAAAAAAAAAAAAAATGAAACAACCACATTTAAGCCACCTTCTAGGTCTTGTTTTAATATAACTATTCTCAGTGGAAGCCTGTTAAGCTAACCCGGTAGACGTGGGAATCCAGGAGTGCTCACGTGGTCTGTTCATGCAGCCCAGCCGAAGGGATGATAAACTTCATCTGACCACTGGGAACTTCATAAAACACGCACTAACGTGGCCACTTAAACTACATGATCATACACTTATTGGCAACTGAGTTTGGGCTAGTTAAAGGGGTTTCAAGTTAAACATCTAGAAACAGTACCTAAAGACTCCAGTTGTGCTTGGAAATTTTGACCTTGAGTATGTTCACACACACACACTGATTTTATACAGTGTGTATATATATATGTGTGTGTATATATATGTATAATTTCACATGTTCTTATACCCACATCTATAAATGAAAAAATTAATCTAAAATATGTCGCCCTGCAATCTGTCAAATAAAGCTGATATAATAAATATGTCACTTTATTTAACAACTGATGCTGAAGAGAACGAGGCAGAATGAAAGAAATCAAGACAAGGCTTAGTAAAAACACTGAGGAAGGCAGAAATTAAAGCAATCAATCACATTCTCGTGGAACGTCTACACCACTCGAAATAATATTTTATTGTCTGCTATTGATTGGATGCCACTGAACAAAATTGCAAACAATGAATCTGGTGTTATAAGCAAGAATCACAATAAGAATAACTTATTTCAAAGCCTCGGCCGCACAACAGTTTGCAGTTCCAGGCATGGAGCATTGGACTTCTTCTTGCTCTACCACTTAAACCTAGGAGAACATCCCGGTTCATTAACTACTGAAAGGTTCTTCTGCAACTCTGCCAGAAATAAGGGCACATTCCCCTTTTGCTCTCCTTTGTATTTTGTATGTGAACATGCAAACTGGCAAACTTTGGTAGAATTAGAGGGAAGGACAAGGAAGCCAGGGAGAAGTGGCACTGCTTTTTCAAATGGTGAGCTCTCCATTCAAGGAGGAGGAGGAGAACACCCCGAAGGAAAATACACTACGAGAGCAAGGCTTGGCTGTGGTGCATTCACCAGCAGCTACATAGTTCAAACCCAGGCAATTTTGTGGAAATGAAAATTTCCATGGGCCTTCCAGCAGCCCAAGTCCCTTCCCAGGTGCTTTGCCCTTCCTTGGATGGGATGCTGCCACACTGAGCTGTGCAGGATAAAGGGATGCAGGCAGGGACTTGGGCTCTCATTCAACCCTGACGGAGAGAACTGGGTGCAGGACAAGCCACAAGAGGCCATATCCTCTCGCTGCTAACCAAGACACACAATTCTCATTGAACACCCCACCTGAAGCCACCAGGATGACCCAAGAAGGTCTGAAGGATTCAGCTCCAGAAGGGATGAGTTGCCACAATGCAGTGCTTTACAGCAGCAAGAAGTACATCCAAAGCTGGTACCCAAACCCTTCTGAGCTTGGCTTGCTGTAAGGTGCAGTGAATATGTGGCAGGGCTTTTTGTGCAACAGGGAGAAAGTCCCACTTCATTCTTTCCTCTCAAAACTCACAGCCTGTGCCACCTCTACGAATGGTTAAACAGAGTACAACTCACACAGCTAGGAAAATCAAAGGGGGTGGTCTCTGTGTGTGCCATCCAATCCTGATAATATCCAGACTCTAAAACAAAGGCAGGCAGTTGTGAATGCAATAGGCTGGACGAAGGAGCAGGCAGCCAGGCTGGATTAGGAGGACACATCCCTCCCTGGGTTGTCTTATGGTCACGTTAGCCATTTGCATACACGTGTGAATGGCACGAAAACACTGGGCCAGATCCATCCACGGTGCAAACTCATTCAGTTCCAGTGGCTCTGCCCTGGGTGCTAATTGACATTTTTGATTACATCTCATATCGCGTGTCTAATTTGCCCACAAGGAGTAAGAAAGACGTAACACACAGATTAGGGTCTGGCTCCAGGTGTGACAGAAACAGGAGGGAAAAGGAAAACCATCCCCGGACCTGTGCAATATGGCCAGAGGAAGAGGTGGAGGCTTCCCCCTGCTGAAGAAGCTCTTTACTCTGCTGGTATCCAGGAATCAGGTTGTTTCTAATTTACTGTTACTCAGCTGTACCAACCCAATAGATTTTACCCACCCCTAATATATTTAGTCTCTGCAATTACAACAGGAGTGGGAGTCCCTGTGGGCATTCTGGGGGTAAAATCTCTGCTTGGTATTTGGGGGAGTGTTTGTGCATGGGCAGGAAGGATTACAGCTTGGGGGATTTGGAGTTTAGAGCTATTTTCTCCTACCTCTCTCGTATACTCCCCCTTCTCTTTCAGACTCTGTTTCGCATTAGGAGACAATTGTGCACCCATGGGGATCAGCAGCAGCAGTGCCACCTTTGTGGGGGCGGAGAAGTATTCCCAAGGGGCTTCCAGTTAATCTGGAGGAGGTTTTGGTACTCTCAATACACCCACAAGCCACTTTGGGAGGAAAAGCTCTTTCCTAATGAATTATAGTTACTTGAAAGGTTGCCTGGGACTTCACAGTAGTGTCCACAGGCAGATCCGTGGATCCCGGTGAATATGGACTGCGGATGCTTAGGGCCCAGAAATCACAATAACCTCAGGCTGTCGGAAAAGCTAAGGGGGAAAGGATACCAGTGGTTGAAAGACAGCATGCAAAGTGGTTAGTGATGGCTCACTCCCAAACCTGCAGAGGCTTGCCTCAAATCCGGGCCTGGCCAACATTTTAATTGATGCCTTTGAGGAAGGGTAGAGAAAATGTTTGTGAAATGCGTGATAGAACCCAGACTGAAAGGGGAGCGAGTGCTCAAGAGGTGAGGAGCAGGACTCAGACCAACCACGATCTGCAAGGCAGCAGTCTGGGAGAAGCAAGGAGAAATGTAGAGGGGAGAGCTGAACCTCCTGCCCCCCGGGAAGGACATGTCCAGAGCACAGGCATGAAATGAGATGCTGGTTTGTGGTCTCAGGGCAGGCAGAAGGCCACAAAGAGCCAGCCATGGGAGTGACAACCCAGTGAGAGGGCTGCAGGGAAGGGGTACACGGGAGGCAGGTGGGGTTGGGGGGGGATAGCCCCAAACCTCCCCAGCGGGAGAGCTGAGAGCAGCTGCTGCTATTCCAGCCTCCGGGCTCACTACCCAAGCCCAGGGATTACTCCTGCTGTCAGATCAATGCACCTCCTATGATCAACACGATTTTTTCCGTGCCCGCCACCCAATTCCGGGAAGCAGCTCTGGCTTTCGGACCAAGCCAGCCCGAGCCGAGGAGGGCACCGCAAGGATCTGGGGGCGCCCGGCGGACTCGCGGCAAGGCTGTGGCTCCTACAACGAGCTATTAAAGAGGGAGGAAGGAGCCAGCGAGGTGCACAAAGCCAAACCCCTCCAAACCTGGGCAGGGGTTTGCGTGCAAGGCAGGCGCGGAGGGAAGCGATCTGGCACCCTCTAGCGCGATGCTCCGGGAAGCGCTCGTCACCCGGCACCCATCGCCGGGCCCCAGCCGTGTCCCCTCGCCCTGCAGCCCCCCAGGCAGTCCGAGCCCATCTCTCCAGCCCAGCAGCCCCCTTTCTATGCCATCTGCTATCCCAAGGCACCCTATCTCCCCAGCAGAGGAGGCGCAGCTACAGCCGCCCACGAATATTTTGCCTTTTACGACTTGGCTCTCGAGCCATTGGAAAGGAAACAGCTTTCTTCCCGTCCTCCTCACCTTCACCGTCCTCCGGTGAACTTTTGGGCAATGTATGCTGCGTCACCGGAGCAGCACCAGCCTGTGAATGGCAAACAGGCACCCGCACGTTTCCCAGGAGGACATCTCACATCATCTCCAAAGCCGAGGAGCCCGCACGAAGCACGGGCAGGAGGAAAGAAGATCACCCCAGCCCAGGGCACGCCAGTCCCTCCCAGGGATTCAGACCAATTCCACAAAGCCTCCTGAACAAAACCTGCTCCTTTCCCGTGTTGTCACAAGCAGCATGGTTTGAGGGGCAGATGGGGGGTGGTGGCCTCAGCATCACCACCTGGGAAGGTGCAGGTGGGACCATGCAGAAGCCACCACCACCAGGACAGCCACCTCTGTGAGCCCTGAGACAGGGCAGGGCCAAGCCCCGATACGTTGCTGCTGGTAAATGTTGCTGCTGGTCTTGCAAGCACATAAATGCGAGAGCTCCCCTTGGACCCGGAGAGCTGGCACCTCACCAACCTTCACGTCATTGAAAAACACCCTTCCTAGTTACCTAGTCACTGACATTTTTGTTGAAGGTTTCTATTATCTGGGGAGAAATGAGTATTTTGTGCTCAGTGCAGGGCAAGCTTGCCATCCCAAAACACACAGTCCACTTTATCAACCCCTCTTCCATGCTCTTTCTTGTCCCCTTGGTCCAAAACCAAAGGACTGCTTGGGCAGAAGGCAACCCACGTATCTCCTGCCCCACTCTCCCCCCAAACCTTCCTCCTCCAGGTCCTGTGCTCCTCTGCACCAGCCAGATGCTTCCCATGAAAACCAGCTGCCAGTAATGCAAGCCACGGGTCTGGCTCAGCTCTGGTTCAAGCTGGATCTGATTTTACAATATTCATCTCGCAAGCAAGTTCATCTCCTATAAATAAACATAAAACCTGGGATGTTTGCCTGGCCCCTGAAACAAAAGGACTTTTGCTACACAGCTTAAATTTTTATTGCTAGTTAGTGTAAGAGAGGGGGAAACACAAAAGCGAGGACTGAGCCAGGATCTGTGCACGCTTTTGCAGGCAGACCAGCCAGTGAATCCCCTTAACGACCTTTAAAAACGCTTCTTGCCTGTCGTGCTAATTGCGTGGTCACTTTGTGATGTGGACACATGTTCACAGGATACTCAGCCGAGACCATCAGCGAGACAGATTGCTCTCAATTTATGCACATATTCTGAAAAGTGTGATTTTTCCCTCTTAAAGATGTAAGAAGCCTTTTTAAAATCAGCTTACATTTCCAAACCATAGACCCACCAAACTGAATAAGCCGAATTCAGCGAGCCAGAGCTATCAGCGAGGAGACTTGAGCCCTGGTCAGTGTGTTGGGATTATGACCGGATCACTTGCCCCCATCAGAAGCAGCAATATTTATTTTTTGGAGGCAGGGCAGAAGGATAAACATTAAAGCAACTCACTCACACTGGCTTTTCCACTTGCAAACCACAGCTTCCGCGGCACGTGCAATGCTTGCATCCTTTTAGAAGACCACAGAAGGATTCAGCATTGCCATAAAACCAGTACAAGAGCAGTGGCTTGCAGGAAATTACTAAAAAATGGTCTTGGCAAAATGCTAAGGGATTGAGTATTGCCTTCCCCACTGCAAAACAGCCAGCTAAGACTGTTAAATCAGGTTGCATTTTTTAATTACGGCTTACAGAAGACACAAAAGGAAGAGAAACAGGGGCCCGGGCAGGATGCTTGGTCCCCGTTTGAAGAGCAGGGCAACATCGTACTTGTCCGTGCACACAGACGTTAAGTGCAAGTGTGGTGGAAAACCTAATGCAATAATACCCAAATCACTTGAGACGCCCTGTGCTCCCCCCTCCCTTGGAGCTTTAAATAAGAAGCATTAAATGAAAGCCGGAGGGCAGGTTGTTGCTCGGGGTCAATCGATGCTTCTCCCACGCGGTCGGTGACGTTGCAACTGGCGAGGGCTCGGCCCCGGGGTTTCAGGGGCTGCGTTGGCGAGAGCAAAGTCAGAGACAAGGAGAGAAGCAGCCTGGGCTGTGGGAGCACCGAGCAGCTGAAACGACCACCTCTCTGCCCATCCTGGGGAAAGAGAAGTGCACGAGCAATGGCACATATCTGTGTTGGCACCATTAGGGGGAAAGCTTGAAAGTTAACACATTATTTCTTGGTTTCAAATGATAAGTGAATCATAAATGGATTTTTTTCCTAAATAACCCTATTACCCTACTTTTCTTGACTGCTCTTTAGTCATTACCTAGTTAACTCAAACTTGCTGGTGAATGTACTCACATCAATGCTGGTCAAAAAAAGCATTTAGGCACGTGCTTAACTCAAAGCAGATAACTAAGGTGCATTCAGTGAAACTCACCCATCTGCCTCAGTGTTTTTTTTTCTCTGAATAGGGCCCCTCCGTCGTTTTAAAAGCTATATTTCTTTTCAGCATAAAGTACTGCAGCAGCGAAAATCAATGCGTCGTGCTCCATCAGTGTGCATCTGTCACTCAGCTCCCAGCGCGGGGAAAGGAAGCAACGCACGGAGAAAACACTCACCCTGTCCCCTTCCTTTAAGAACAGCCAAGAGTAAAAAGATGCATAATTTAGTGGAATGGCTTTATTTGTGTATTGGGTTATATTCAACGTCAGCCGAGGTTATGTTCTTGTCTTCAGTTGCTGCTGGGTGTTGCTTCAAAGTCATTCTGAGTCACTGCTCTCCGTCTTCATCTGCTGATGGGCCCCCAGGTAGTGATGGAAACATAACTTCCCTTGACATGGATAACCTCCAATAAAGGAGTGACTTCTCTTTTGACATGCTGATTAGAATAAATGGGGGGAGGCTGAAGGGAGGAGGAAGGGGGCCGTAGCTCTTGGAAAGCAAAGAAAATGGGTCACATCCTGCTCTGCCTCTGTGGCCGCAGATTCACTCCGAGCTATTTGCAAGGAACTCATTAGACTTACTGCTAGGGCTATTGATGGAAATGCAAATCTTTACCTACAGTACCTTATTCCACAGCAAATGAACAGCAGCCTGGGGAAAACCAGAGAGCTGTAGTCTAGGGAATGCAAACCTCCCGGTCCCAGAGTCCGGCAGGTTGAGGCATCACCTCTCTTTTTCAGATCTTAGCCTGAAAAACAAACCCCGAGGTCTGACTTCACTCAGATTTTCCATTAGCTGTGTCAATACTGACTTTAAAGAAATTCCTCCAGGTTTCCACGAGCCTCAGTAAGGTGAGAATCAGAGCCTGAGCATTCGGTAAATCAGCCTTGGCTGGTGCAAAGGGAAAGGGCTGTGCTCAGAGGGACGCGGTCTGGCTGGCACTTTGCAAGACCAAGGGAAGTCTCCTCTGGAGCCGAGCTTTTGTTTCAGCCTGACACGAGGCTTGCCAAGGCCAGTAATTCTTTCCATTACGTTCAATGGGCTTTGGGTCAGGTTGTTTACAGTGAATTCAGCTTTGGCTGCCTAGAGCAATACGTTGTGAGATCAGCTCGCTCAGAAACCAGGTGGGAGGCTTCCAGAAAAATCCCACCCTGGTCTTCCAAAGGATCCTGCTGCGACAACGACCCAGTGGCTGTACTGGTCCCAGTAATGCTACCTGCAATGGGATCACACGGCCAAGGGCTTCCCCTCTCTAGGAAAGAGCATTAACGCTCCCCATCTCGACCCCTCAGTGGGGTCTGCACTTGCTGTCACATGCAGGCTTTCCACCGAGCACCAAACATTGTCATTTACACCTATAAAAAGCTGAATTCAGCACTCTTTCCATAAAACGGATCGTGAACCCTTACCACCACTTGCCTCTCCTTGGAATAATAAATTATGAGGACAAATGGCAGAATCATTATCAGTTTCAATACCCAGTCATAAATAGTCTTGTAAGAACACTGAAATGATGGTGTTTTATTGCGTTAGATATCACTTGCCATTAATTACAGCATGAAACTTTTGTACTTTGATGAAAAGCATTTTAGCCAGCCCAGTTATAAATTTAAAACAGCCTTAAAACAAAAGTCACCTCAAGATGTGTTGGTCTTTTTTTTTTTTTTTTTCTCTCTCTATAGATCTAAACCCGAAATAGCATTTTAAGCTTGGACAGACACAAAAGCAAGATTTTATAAAGCTATTTTATTGCATGCACATTCAGCTTTTGCATTTACGGCAAACTAACAGTACCCATGGCTATTTTTTACAGTAACATCGTTGGCAGATGGATTTCACTGGTGCAGATACTTCACACTTGGCTTGGTTTAGTACGGGTTTTCTTCGTAATGATCAAGTGCTGTTGTGAATCAACGTGATCTAGTTTACATTTCTGCCCTGTTTCTTCTGTTTGGATCATTTCTCTTCCCTTCTGTAACTGTACCCACAGAGGACAGAAACAGCTGAGTGCAGAGCAAGCTTGAAGTCAACAGAAGCTGGTGGGTTCAGCTCCTAACAAATCTGGGGGACTCCCAAGAGCTCACATAAAGAAGTTGACTTCAGCCTAACTTTAGCGCAACAAACCACAGGAGTGAGGTTAAAAACCTACATTTTCAAACATTTGTGGGATCGGCCTTTTTGATGCAGAGGTCGAAGGGCTTCCTGCTGTAGCAGTTTAAGTCGCTGCCACCGTGGAAGAGGTTATCAGCCCGTGGCATTGATCCCATTTTGCATTCGTTTACAGAAGGGATTATTCCACCCCGCTTTGGGATGGGTAATCTTACAGACACTGCAGCCAAATCCCACAGAGACCAAGATTCTGTCCTAAACTAATCCCAGCGGGACTGCTCACGTCCATACGCGAATTTACCTTGCCTAATCCAGATGCGCAGCACCATCTGTACCGACTCCCATATTTTGAGTAGACTTGGAGAAGACCTTGGAGAAGACCTCTTTCCTTTCCCAACCCTCCACGGTGGATGCTGTGAGGCCCAGAATTTGAGTTAGTCTCATGAGACCTGGCAGGCCAAGGTTTGGCTTTTGCCCTGCCAAAGGCTCTTGTTTTGCTCAGGCACACCACAAGAACCTCCTCAGAGGTATGGTGGGAATCAGCTCAAGTTTAAAACAAGCCTAGGAGTCAAATTGCCTTGATAGTCAATGGAGATGTGGTCCCTGCATTCAGCGGTGTCTTCTCGTCCTTCACATGCCTGGAAATGGCTCCCAGGAAGATTTGCTCTGTCACCTTCCTGGAGACAGGTGGAGCTGACCTGCTTGCAGTTCCCTTGCTCAGACACATCGCTGTCTGATCCCACACACCCACGTGTGCCCATTTTACTTCACTAGCCCCTAAACTGACCCTCCTATCCTATAGGTAATGCCCATCTTCCCCAAAATCTGCCACTGAACCTAAAGAGGCTTAGCAGCATATCTTGCCAGTAAAGACAAAAGCAAAGCTTTTTCCATGCTCTTTCTGACTAGGTTGGCCAACCCAGTCAGCAGCAGATCAATATATTTCCTGATTTTCCTTTTTCTGATGATTTACCTATAGAAAACCTTATTCTTGCCCCTCGCATCCCTCATCATCAGTTTCAACTTGCTTCTGGCTTTTCTAATTTCATCCATGTTGGACGATATCTGAGCTCTGAGGACAAGTGACATTCTCCAGGACTGATGAGCACCTGTAAAAACAGATGTCATTATAGCAACTGAACTGTTGCTTGAAATGGTGACCATTTGCTTTTTGACACAAAAGTGAGAAATTGGAAAAAGAAAAAAAACCAACAGCCTAATTGCTCATTTAAAGCAGCCTGTTCTTTCCCTTCTGCTTAGCCTCATTTGACAATCTGAGAGTTTAGCTCCCAGTGCTCTTGCTTAAAATATAACAGATGGCCTCTAATAAGTAAATTGAAAAGTGCAAATAAGGTTAAAACAATTTTTCTTTATTGAATATCATTAACTTCAAGGCTGTCCACTTTAAAATGCTAATTAAACCTCACTTCCTTTTGCAGGGTTCTAGTGAAGAAAGATTGCCACGGGGTAAATTCCTCTTGCTTGCAGAGGACTAACCCAGCAAGCTGATAGCAAACGGGGCTGTTACGTGCCCCACTGTTACGAAGCAGAGTTGGAACCTTTCAATTTATCTGCCCCTTCCGTGCTCCTTCCTTCCCACAAGTCTCATGCAGTCAAGAGGAAATTCAAAAAGAGGTGTAGCGTGAAACCCCGCTCTGCCCACACGGCAAACAGCAGTTTCTCCCAAGGTCACTTCTGGTCCAAGGCTAATGCAGGTTTCTGCAGGAGCAGGGGATTGCTGACACGGTGCTACAGCCCTGCCACGCGTCATGCTGCAAGCACGCAGCTCCGTGCTGCTGGCACCACGCTCAGGGTACGGGAGGTCCTCCAGCACCTTCCCCCTGCCTCGCTCCTAATTTCCAGTCCAAATTTATTCCCAGTGCGTGTCGTTTGCTTGTGTGCCAGCACTGTCCTTTGGCTTGAACAGCTCTTCTCCTGCTCTTTACCCCCAACCTGAAGGATTTATGCTGCACGATGGTATTACCTCTCAGCTTCCACTTGGTAGGTTAAGCAAGCCAAGCTTTTAGTCTCCTCTGCTAGGACAGCATTTCTCTTCCCCTGATCAACACATCAGCCCTCTTCCTCACTTGTTCCAGTTTAAATTCTGTCTTGAACACAAGAGAATCGATTTGCAAATGCCCTCCCCGATGGGGTCCCACCAGTGCCTTGCACGAGGCAATGCTCCTACCTCAACTGGAAAGGCGCCCAGCTGAGCTCAAGGACAACACTTAACCTTCATGGCCAGTTCACACTCTATATTCTAGTCACCATGTGGAAAAAAAAAAGAAAAAGAAAGAAAAAAGTATGTCAAAATCTTCCACTTCCTTTGTCACTGCTGAAGGCTGAGCTCCCAGTCCAACACGAGGCCCTGGAGACACCACAACTCCACGGCCAGCCCCATGTACACTGAAAGCAGTGGCTGTGGGGCATTCAGCCTTTTGGACAACAGCCTTGAGGTGCTACCCCACCACTGGGAGCTCTGATGCTACCTCTGCCTGGTGTGTTTGACCCCAGTTCCCAGTTTTCAGGCTGGAGGAAGCTCAGGGAGGGAGCCATGTCCACATCCCCTGGGAGCCTGGAGCACTGTACAGAAACACAGCAAGATGCATCAGGGCAGAGGAGGGGTCCCCTCCCCGAGCAATTCCCAAATCCCTCCCCCTCCAAACACAGCATTCTCACTCATCTGAGAAATTTAATTTACTTCTTCATTTAAAGACTCAGAGCGTAAATTACAAAATGCTGAACTTGGTATACAAAACACAGAACTTGATACAAATTACCTGGCCAGTCTCACCTCAGTGATTTCTCATCTAGACAATCTGGCTCGCCATCAGCACGCGGGCGTCCACCCCCTACTCCAAAATACTCATGCTCTGGACAATCCAACAGTGCCTGTCCCCTGAGTTGCAGCAATGTTTCTAGGCCAGGAAAGAAGGGAAAGAGTTTTTTGACGTTCCTCCTGGCCTGAACTGTGAGCACTTGTCCCAACGGTGGCTCTTCTTTTTTGCTATGGAAAGCCCATGAGTGATAGGAGTGACTACTGACAGGCAGGGGAAGCTGTTAGCAACAGTTGTTTAACTAAGAAGCATGCCAAAACTGCACACGGTACAGATCAAAGTCAAAAATCTACATTCACTGGGCAAACAGCAAAAGGAGACTTTGCAGAAAAGCATTTGGGAGAGTTTGCCACGCTGCAAACACGGTGAAATAGAATCAAATAAAACACCACAGACATATCTTCTGAGCCAAGAGTCACTGTGAGAAAAAAAAAATGCATTCACGCCAAAGGAAGTCTTGAAATGCAGTTTATTTGCTTATTCATCCACATGAACTGACTAAATCACGTATTGGATTAGCTACATTCAATGCCTTCTTTCTCCCTCTGCTTAAGTAGGCATTTCTTCTAAGGGACAACAATGGCAGGCACCAGAATAATTAAGCTGAGAAATTGAAATTAGGGAAACGTATTGTTGCCTTTCAACAGTATCTTTCTTGATCAAAAGGGTCTTTTTGCAATAAGCAACTGTCCTCAGGTTGAGTCATTTAGGGCAGGAATCTAACAAAGAAACGTTATCGGGAGTGACAGGAGAATGTCCCGTCCTAGCCTAACAAGCTATGGCAGCAGTGCAAAGAGATGCTCTCAGGAGACATAAGCTGTGACATCAAAGTTGTGTGAGAATCCTTTGCTCCATATTTGTTTTCTCTAATGTGTTTTATTTTAAGATGAAAGTCCTCAGCTAAGAAGCAGCTCCGTTTCTGCCCTGTTTCTCTAAGCCCTTCTTTTATGCAACGTGGCTCAGGCTGTTTTCAAGGAGAATGCCATCTTCCGACACACCGGTACTGGAACAGAGCTGAGGTTTCAGGAGGGTAGTGCATACACGTCAGTCAGAGAGTAAATATTGTCTCCCAACAGCAAGTTGAACAGAACTTTGTTTTCCTCTGTAATGCTTGTCTAAGTCTTAAGGGAGCTGTCTTTTACTGTACCAGAGTACTGAGCTTGCAGGCATAATACAAATGCCTGAAAGAGTCCAGCTTGAAGGGATAAACACGAGCAAGGGCATGCAACAAAAGGACAAAAAGCAGAAAGGTAACAAAGCTCCCAGCCCACGTCCGTTGGATATCTCCATGCAGGTGTACAAAGAGTGCTGCCTGAAGGGAGCTGGGGAGGTCAATCTCATGGATTTGACAGTAAAAACAGAGCAGTCCTGGAACAAGAAAACTTTCTCGCTGTACAATGGCAACTGGGGACAACTCCTGCCTCCAAAGCTGAGAGCAGCTTTCAATCAAGTCTTCAAGAGTTTTGACACAACCTGAAAAACTGGCTTTTTCTGCCCTTTCTCCACAAAACTGCCTTTCTACTCCCTGTGCCAGCAGAGAGGAAGGGCTCACTCAGGAGACAATTCACCTGATCTCTTGTAGACATCAGCTGTAAGATAAGAAGAGCAGCAGTCAAGAACTCCTTTCCCTTGTCACCCTCTTCTTTGATTACAAAGAGAGCCCCTATCATAGGAGACAGATGTCTCCTATATCTGGTCAGACAAATCCCACCCCAAACATAACCAAAGACCTCTGTCTGATCAGATGCTAAGAGGGAAAGGACAACCAGAGAGATGCATCCCATAGGACTAAGACACAATTTACCCAATAAAAGCAGAGTTTGTAGCAGCATCTTAACAAAAAACATAGCACAAATTTCTGTCATCCAAAAGTCTCAGAGCAAGAAACGCTGCATGCATTTAATAATATCCTCAGTTGTTCTAAGGGATAGGTTGAATTATTGAGAACTGAGGCAACCAAGATCATCTAATCTCAGAAAACCAAGAGCAGAAAACCAAGTGAAGAGTGTTGGGTTGACTTTCAGCAGGAGACAAGCTCAGTCGGGAAAGTACCACGTAAGAGAAGTTCTTAGCATCCCTCAGAAGTGGAAACAGCGGTACAGGCAAACCGTGTACAAGAAAAGATCATATCTGCTCCTGAAGGAATGAGGAAAAAAAGGGTTGTATGGAAAAAAAAAGTCTAAAAATCTTATATTCTTGTAGTGTAAGCTTTGATGACTGAAAGCTAAACCACTTGAAGAGGCTAACCAAAGAGATTTGACCTAGGCTGCAATCAAAGCACAGAGGGTGAGCAGGAGCTGTAACTGGTCTGAATAACCATGCTGAAGATGTCGTATTAGCACACTTCAGAGACATACTCAGAAAGAAGCTGGTTACCAAAAAAAATCATCCCAAATTCTTTTGCCTGGCACATCACATTGCAATTTTGACCTGCACCAAAGAAACAAAGTAATAAGATCCTTTGGTGCAGATATGATTTTATGCCCAATTCACATGTGTGAATTGTACTGAAACTTCACTGTACTAAAAGTTCAAGTCATGCGGGATTAGGACTACAGTCACCTCTAGTGAAGCTTTGTAAGGAAACACTCCTCATGGGACAGTGATCCCCTGCTATCAGAGGGAATATCCACCCAGCTGCTCATCATCCCTAGCCATATTTTTAACCGTTTCCCAATTTCAACCCAATTTATCCAAGGGTTGAGATCTAAAATCCAAATCCTGACGGTCACATGAAAAACATCAGCGGCTGAGGAAAAGAAAAATCAGAATTAGCAGCTTTCAGATAGAAAGTGGTTACAACTTGGACGTGTATTCATGACATGCACCAAAAGCAGAGAGTTTAGTTCTCTAAAACAACTGTGCTTTTCTTCCACACCCTCTAAGCTGCATACAGAAGTCTGGGGATGACAGCAAGAGAAATGCGGATAAAAGAAATTCTGCTTTGACTTTTTGCAGCTTTAGATACACTGTGCTGCTCTGTGATCTGTGGTGGTAGCCACGACTCCAAAGGAAAAGAAAGCTGAAAAACAAAAAGGTCCCACCGGGATCACACACGGCGCTACTCAGTTCAATTACTTATTAAAGCACCGACAGAGCGTGGACTTTTTCAGCACATCACTTATTCAATCAGAGCTCCAGCTCTCTCAGACCGATCCCTTAAGAAAACCCAAGCACCTTTCCCTGTTTGTTTCCAGTTGCATCACAAAAGACTTTAAAGACTTCAGGCTGCCAAGAAAAGTGTCTCTGGGTCACGGTACACCAAGAGCTTGTGGGCGAATCCTTTGCAGCTCTGACTGACTGACGAGGGCACAGGGCCATCGAGCTAAGGAAGCTGCTCGGATTTTTCCATGTAACTCCACGACCCACCTGCAACCTAAAGGGGCTCTGCTCCTGCCAGGTGGGAGCTGCGGATCAGACAGCACCGAAAAACTTCCTTGTGGCTATCGAGTGTTTTTCTTGTTTTGTTTTGTTTGTGGTTTTTGTTTTGTTTGTGGTTTTTGGTTTTTTTTGTCCAGCAGGTGAGATCAATCTTCCATACAAGTTCCAGCAGATTAATCTGGACTGGGAATAGCTCAGCAGGTCTTTAAACACAGAAGCTAGCCTTTCCTCTAGACCAGGTGGGGATACCTTGTGGCTAACCTTGAAGAACAGCAAGGCCCCTTGTTGCTAACCTTGAAGGTCCCTTGAGATGGAGGGAGGACATCAACCCACGAAATACGTTGAGGTAGAATACATTGCCTTTAGATTTGTGCTCACTAAGATGTTAATTAATTGGGTAACCTCTTTACTCCAGCCAGCCAGAACAACATGAGGTAGACAAGCTGGCAAAATGAAAACAAAACAAACAAACAAAAAAACACTTGATTTTTGAAACTACAGTACACCAGAGTCTTCCATCACTGTGGGCTCCTTTACAGGGATGTGCACATGAGAGCAAGAAACCTGTGGTTCCTTGACAGGCTAATGTGCATTTCTAGGAAAGACAAAAAGAAAACAGTGGTAGAAGTCTTCACCAAGGGAAAATCGTGTTCGACCAAACCGATAGCCTTCTATGATGGCATTACCAGCTGGGTAGATGGGGTGAGAGCAGTGGATGTCATCTACCTTGACTAGCAAGACTTTTGATACTGTCTCCCAGGACATCCTGCTACCACAGCTGAGAAAGTGTGGAATAGATGAGTGGACAGTAAGGTGGGTTGGGAACTGGCTGACTGGCCGAGCTCAGAGGGTTTTATTGGGCAACGTCAGTGTGCCCTACACGATGACCTACACCTCTGCCACCTTGCTGGAGCAGTTTGCGTGCTCCTAGCGTAAAAACCCGTCTCTTGGAGGGCCGGGGGGCAAGGCGAGGCAGAGCTGGAGGTGGTGTCAGGGAGGCCTCAGCCCTGGGAGGCCGGCACCGCCCTGCAGCCTCCTGGAGCCCACTGGGTGCCACAGCTCCATGCTGCCTAGCAACAAGCGCAAGCTGCCTCGCTATTGGCTGCGCCCAGAGGCGCCAAGGCGGGTGGCCAATGGGGCGGCGCCTGGCTGTGAGGGAGCAGAGGTGTCACAGGGCAGGGTGGGTGGCATGGTGCTGGGTGTGCTGGGGCTGCGGCACTCCAGTGATGGCAGCGCGCAGGCGAGGCACGGCCGGCGGGCTGCTTGTGGCCCCTGAGGAGTGCTTCTGGGGGCAGCTTTTTTTTTTTTTTCCTTCACTGTGTTTTCCTGAGGACGTCTTCACCATGCAGCTTTTGGGGTTCTCCACACCAGGTTTCCCCCAAGGAGTGCTTCATCATTCTGCTTTTAGTGTCTTTTTTTTTTTTTTTTTTTTTACTATGGCACTTCAGGAGTCATTTTTCGCGGAGCTTTTTGTGTTTTCCTCACCTTGTGATCCCTGAGGAGTTCTTCATCGTGCAGCTTTTGGGGTTCTCTTCACTTTGGGACCCTGAGGAGTGCGTCATCATGCAGATTTTGATGTTTCCTTCACTACAGCCCTGAGGAGTTCATTATGCAGCTTTTGGTGTTTTCATCACTGCGACCCTGAGGAGTTCTGCACCGTCCAGCTTTTGGGGTTCTCCTCACCATGTTTTCCCTGAGGAGAGCTTCGTCATGCAGCTTTTGGTGATGTTTTCACCTTGTTGCCCCTGAGAAGTGCTTCATCTTCCAACATTTGGTGTGCTGTTTTTTTCTCATTCCAGGCCCTGAGGAGTCCTGTGTGCAGCTTTGGGTGTTTTCTTCACTATGGCCCATGAGGAGTTCTGCATCGTCCAGCTTTTGGGGTTCTCTTCACGACATTTACCCTGAGGATTTCTTCATCATACAGCTTTGGGTGTTTTCTTCACTGCAGCCCTGTGGAGTTCTGCATCGTCCAGCTTTTGGGGTTCTCTTTACCACGTTTACCCAGAGGAGTTCTTCATCATGCAGCTTTGGGTGTTTTCTTCACTGAGGCCCTTGAGGAGTTCTGCACCATACAGTTTTGTAGTTCTCATCACCACGTTTTCCCCGAGGAGAGCTTCATCATGCAGCTTTTAGTGATGTTTTCACCTTGTTGCCCCTGACAAGTGCTTCATCTTCCAACTTTTTTTATTTTTTTTTCCTGAGGAGTTCATCGTACAGCTTTTGGGGGTTTTCCCCACACCACGTTTCCCCTGAAGAGGGCTTCAGCATTCAGCTCTTCGTGTTTTCTTCACTATGGCGCTTGAGGAGTAATTCTTCATGGAGTTGTTTGTGTTTTCTTCTCCTTGTTGCCCTGAGGAGTGCTTCTGTGTGCAGCTTTTGGTGTTTTCTTCACTACGGCCCTGAGGAGTTCTTCATTGTGCGGCTTTTAGGGTTCTCTTCACGACATTTACCCTGGGGAGTTCTTCATCATGCAGCTTTGGGATTTTTCTTCACTATGGCCCTGTGGAGTTCTGCATCGTCCAGCTTTTGGGGTTCTCTTCACTACATTTACCCTGAGGAGTGCTTCATCGTGCATCTTTAGGTGTTTTCTTCACTGCAGCCCTGAGGAGTTCTGCATCGTCCAGCTTTTGGGGTTCTCCTCACCATGTTTTCCCTGAGGAGAGCTTCATCATGCAGCTTTTGGTGGTGTTTTCACCTTGTTGCCCCTGAGAACTGCTTCAACTTCCAACATTTTTTTTTTAATTTTTTTTTTTCCTGAGGAGTTATTCATCGTGCAGCTTTTGGGGGTTTTCCCCACACCACGTTTCCCCTGAGGAGGGCTTCAGCATTCAGCTCTTCGTGTTTTCTTCATTATGGCGCTTGAGGAGTAATTCTTCGTGGAGCTTTTTGTGTTTTCATCTCCTTGTGGCCCCTGAGGAGTGTTTCTGCGTGCAGCTTTTGGTGTTTTCTTCACTACGGCCCTGAGGAGTTCTTCATCGTGCAGCTTTTGGGGGTTTTCCCCACACCATATTTACCCTGAGGAGGGCTTCATCACTCAGCTCATTCGTGTTTTTTCAGCATTCAGTATGGCGCTTGAGGAGTAATTCTTCGTGGAGTTTCTTGCAGCTTTTGTGTTTTCTTTCTCCTTGTTGCTACCCTGAGTTTTCTTCAGTAGTGTAATTCGTGGAGTTGTTTGTGCGTGCAGCGTTTTGGTGTTTTCTTCACTGCGACCCTGAGAAGTTCTGCACCGTCCACCTTCTGGGGTTCTCTTCAACACGTTTTCCCTGAGGAGAGCTTCGTCATGCAGCTTTTAGCGATGTTTTCTCCTTGTTGCCCCAGAGAAGTGCTTCATCTTCCAACATTTGGTGTGGTGTTTTTTCTTTCTTGTTCCAGGCCCTGAGGAGTGCTTCTGCGTGCAGCTTTTGGTGTTTTCTTCATTGCTGGGGTTCTCCCATGAGGAGTTCTTCATCAGAGAAGTGTCCAGCTTGTTTGAGGAGTGCTTCTGCGTGCAGCTTTTGGTGTTTTCTTCATTGCGGCCCATGAGGAGTTCTTCATCGTCCAGCTTTTGGGGATTTTCCCCACACCATATTTACCCTGAGGAGGGCTTCATCACTCAGCTCTTCGTGTTTTCTTCACTATGGTGCTTGAGGAGTAATTCTTCGTGGAGTTGTTTGTGTTTTCTTCTCCTTGTTGCTCTGAGGAGTGCTTCTGCGTGCAGCTTTTGATGTTTTCTTCATTGCGGCCCATGAGGAGTTCTTCATCGTCCAGCTTTTGGGGATCTCTTCACCACGTTTTCCCTGAGGAGAGCTTCATCGTCCAGCTTTTGTGCTTCTTCACTGCAGCCTCTGAGGAATGCTTTGTTGTGCAGCTTTTGGTGGTTTCTTCACTACGGTCCTGAGGAGTTCTTCATCATGCAGCTTTTGGGGGTTTTCCCCACACCACGTTTCCCCTGAAGAGGGCTTCAGCATTCAGCTCTTCGTGTTTTCTTCACTACGGCGCTTGAGGAGAAATTCCTCGTGGAGCTTTTTGTGTTTTCTTCTCCTTGTTGCCCTGAGGAGTGCTTCTGTGTGCAGCTTTGGGTGTTTTCTTCACTACGGCCCTGAGGAGTTCTTCATCATTGATCTTTTGGGGTTCTCTTCACTTCGACCCCTTATGTTTGCTTTGTCGAGCAGCATTTGGTATTTTCTTCACTGCAGCCCTTGAGGAGTTCTACATTATCCAGCTTTTGGGTTTCTCTTCACCATGTTTACCCTGAAGAGTTCTTCATCGTGCAGCTTTTTGTGTTTTCTTCTTTATGGCCCTGAGGAGTTCTGCACCATCCAGCTTTTTGGGGTTTTTCCCAAACCACGTTTCACCTGAAGAGGGCTTCATCATTCAGCTCTTCGTGTTTTCTTCACTATGGCACTTGAGGATTAATTCTTCGTGGAGCTTTTCATCTTTTCTCCTTGTGGCCCCTGAGGAGTGCTTCTGCGTGCAGCTTTTGGTGTTTCTTCACTACAGCCCTGAGGAGTTCTTCACCATCCAACTTTTGGGGTTCTCTTCACTTCGGCTCCTGAGGAGTTCCTCATCATGCAGCGTTTGGTATTTTCTTCACAGCGGCCCTGAGGAGTTCTGCACCGTCCAGCTTTTGGGGTTCTCCTCACCATGTTTTCCCTGAGAAGAGCTTCATCATGCAGCTTTTGGTGGGTTTTTCACCTTGTTGCCACTGACAAGTGCTTCATCTTTTAACTTTTGGTGTTTTTCTCTCATTCCAGGTCCTGAGGAGTTTTTCATCATGCAGCTATTCGTGTTCTTTTCACTGCGGCCCCTGAGGACTTCTTCATCGTGCAGCTTTGGGTGTTTTCTTCACTGCGGCCCCTGAGGACTTCATCGTGCAGCTTTGGGTGTTTTCTTCACTGCGGCCCTTTTTGGCATCTGCCATGTCTGCAGCCAGACCGACAGCTCAGCTACATGAAGTGTGAAGAAGGACATTCTTCTGCTTGTTTTCAATTTGCCAACCGATCCTTTCATGTAGAGCTCTTTCTTTTTTGTACTAGGAGGTGTCATGTGTAATTCTTTCTTCTCCTGCTTTTCAGTCATGCTGCTATAAATCTCTTTCAAACCATTTATGAGTTCTCTTGCCTTATTCTGTTTCAAACCATTTATGAGTTCTCTTGAACAGGCTGCCCAGGGAGGTTGTGGAGTCTCCTTCTCTGGAGATATTCAAGGGCCATCTGGACGCCTACCTAAGCAACCTGCTCTAGGGAACCTGCTTTGGCAGGGGGGCTGGACCCGATGATCTCTGGAGGTCCCTTCCAACCCCTACAATTCTGTGATTCCGTGAATTCTTACAGCTGCATCTTTTCAAAGGACTTTTCTAGGGGGAGATTTATTGAGTCTTATTCTATCTGACACTAGTCAGTGAACATGTGCAACTTTGGTGAGCTAGAAAAAGAAAAAAAAAAGAGGTTGTCTATAAATTCTTATACTCCAGACACTGCTCCTCAGCGGCCAGCCCTAATAAACCCATCACCACAGCAATACTATAATTCAGTGGTGCTCAGCTCCTGGTCTTTCGGAGTCTTGCATCCGAGTCTTTTCGCAGAGACTCCTGCAGCAAGCACACAGTGCATCAGTTACCCTGAGGAAAGCATTTTAATGCTGACACGGTACACATCAGAGAGCCCCAGCCCAGCCCAACATGACTTACCGTGGCTGGGAATGGACATACGTGGCTGCAATACAGCCTTGAACACAGAGAAGAGCTCAGGCCCTGAAAGTAGCTAAACCACCTAAGCAATACCCCACTAACAGTACTGCTAATAATCTAGAGATGCTCTGACTACCAAAAAAAAAAAAAAAAGTCCTTGTGCCTAGTAGTACTGTGCTATGAGCTGGGAGACGTGAGCTTGCTTACTTTCTTCAGCTAAGCAAGGAATTGAATCTCTTATTTCACTGGCAAAGCCACAAAGCTGTACGAGGCATCAGTCTTCTCGCTCTGGTAAGCCAGCTGAGCTACTCAAACTGTCAGCAAAACCAGACAAACCTAAAACACCTCTGAAACCCACCTCTATCAATTAGTAACCAGCTAATGATTAATGATGACAAACTAGTAGGCATCGCTTAACTTGCATTCACAAATTCCTCGGTGCCTTTCCACAGTCTTTCTCAATGACAGAGCGACTGCTGAAGGTGGAGGCTTGTAAGAAGTATTACATGTTTTAGCACTGTACCTTGGGACTCAGAATAATAAGCACATAAAAGAGATAAATGTGTATTTATAATGCCACCTTTTAAAGCAATTGCTTAAAAGAAACCTACTTTAGAAACTCGGAAATGTAATTCTTGACCCCACTGAGTAATCTTGCTAATATCAAGCGAAGTTACAATTATTCAGTTATGAACAAAAAAGGCACTGTTCATACTCACAATGTTCCTACTCATATATAAAAGGGAGAGCAAAGGAGGAACGTGCTCATTCCCCCTCCCCTCACGAGGTGAGTCATTGCAAAGGGTTCCCACTCCCACCGCAGAGATGCGGCAGGGACAAGGTGAGTGCTCCTACCCCGCTGTAAGGTGAAGAACACAAATCTGAGTCACCCATCTCCAGCAAATACTCAATAGAGAGATCTCCTCCCTACAGCTCCCTGCCTTGCTCCCTAGGCACTTTACAACTTCTGCAAGAACAGAAGAAAGACTTCAGTCATTTACATTAAAACAAGCCTACTTTATTCCCAGAAGAAATTTTATCCTAAGGGAAAAATATTGGCACTGTACAATGGTGCAGTAAAGTGTTCCCACTTGCAGAGGGTGATTTAGGATGTTCACTCAAATTCTGTGACTTCCACACACCTCTGTAGAAAGATCTGTATTTTCTCTGAGATTTTCCTCAGCTAGCATCTACTTAATCTGGACTGAAACATTTGAAGTGGAAGAGTAGCATCAGAGCAAGACAGCTCAGCATTCTGCTCAGCACTTCCAAGAAAGAAAAATGGCATACTGCTGGTATAAAAAAATAAATAAATAAACAACAAACAAAAACAAACAAACAAAAAAAAAAAAACCACAAAACCGTGACCTTCCTGCCCTGTTTCTTCTGCACACACAGTCAGCATGAAACAAAGAACTTCATGGCCGTGACACCTGAAGGAGGAAAGGAAAACAGCGTAACTGCAAACAATTATGGAGATGAAACTGACTCTTTATGAAACAGAAAGAAAGCATCTAAATCTTTTCACATCTGACCCTTATTTTCATCTTTTCAAAACTGTTGTCAGATAAAACTTTGTGCAGCTATGTGGGCATCACACAGGGCAAATTCAAGGTGTCTACAAATGCCTCTGCGATTTCCAGTTTCTAAAACCCAGTCACATCACGTTCCATCACACAGCAGACTTTCCATAGTGTCAGGTAACAATAATTCCCCTTTTCTGAGGATCCCAGGGAGCGGTCAAAAGCTTTAATCAGCCTTCACAGAACACATCCCCTACCTACTGAAGAAAAACGGGATGGAGTATGCTTCAGCTTTCTGTTGGTATTATGTGGGCAAAGATGTAAACATAGATAAATTATGTAGGTGGAAGAGGTTGTGGAATTTAGATACTGTACTAGATGGGTACGTAGAGAGTCTAGCACACTGAACACATGGAATCGAAGCTGATGGAGATGGGTGGAGTGATTCGTATACACAAGGGACGTGACTTGGTCAGCCAGCTATTCCAAAACAGCAAGCACCATCTGAAAAGCGCTCAGGAAAAACTGAAGTCACACACACAGAACAATAAGATATTTTTTTAATTAGGGTTTTGATCACAATGTAACTTTTTCCATCAACACACTCCAACTCAGCCACTTAAAAATTATTCATCTACAATGAGGAAAAAATGATTTAAACAACTCCAGTAAATTCTGAGCAAATCTCTTTTGATCTCCTTGGGAGTCCACTGCAGCCAACGTATAAATTTTGTTTGCTTATTATTTCGCAGGACAAGAAGAGGTTGGGTTGTAGATCACCTTCTGCTCAAGCTCTGCATATCTTTTCAGAAGTGGACGATAGAGCTAGAAAAGAAAAAGAAACAAATACGTCTAATTTGAAAAATCAGATTTTTAAATCACACTGCAGTTAAAAATATCTTCAGACCTGAGAAATGTAGCATCTTCATAGGCACCTGAAGGTTTCAAGTCTTTTTCCCCCAATTTACCAAAGAAAACGCTGCAGCGTCTTCCTTCTTCAAATGTCACCGTCCTTTTTACCGTCTCCTTTATAGCCTAATTTTATGACACATGCATGTTGTTCTTATTGTGATTGCGTTCTTGCTATAAGCAGAAGTCATCGGTTCCAGAGGAAGCAGCTCTGATAAAGTCACCTCTCCGAGCCTGGCGTGCCCCCCCAGTTATAGCTGTCCTGACCACCCAGGCAGAACTCTGTCCTTGCCTCCCTCCCTCGGGACGGATCGCTGCCTCTGTCCCCTCCTCCTCTGCCTTGCTAATAGGCACGCCGCCACCCCCTAGCACACTGAAATACCACTGCAAAAAGGTCCTCCCTGGCCAATGTGCTGACTGGGGCTTTCTAAAGAACACTTCCCACTCCCTCTCCCACCCCTCTTGTACTCTCTTATCTCCTTCAGCTTCTCCTCTCCCTCACGCCTTCCAACACCACAGTCCTCCCCATCTACAATGTGCTCATGGCCTGGCTCCTTGCCCTGCAATCCCAGGGCACAAACAAAGCCCCAGCTCCTTTCCACAACCACACCGAGCATACGAGTAGCTTTCTCCTATTTCTTTAGCTGGAATCCACCAGGAATTTTTAGATCCAGAATTGTTCCGGCTATGAAAAGTACAATCAAGAATCAAACATATTCAAAACCCCACACTGAATCATGTCTTGGGCTTTTGGATATGGGCAAGATCCATGCTGGGATTTGCTTCACTCATCTCCCCCCCCCCCGCCCCTTTTATTTTTTTTTTTCCTTCTGTTTCAAATTCATCACAGGACATATCTTAGAAGATGAGCTGCTTGTACATGACCGGGTTACATAGCAGAAATCCCAAATAAAGCCTAGCCCTACTGTAGGCTCCAACCTAAAACTATGATGCTTCCAGATCTGCTAAATAAACCGCTTCATTATCTCCTATGTCTAGTTTTAACTGTCTAATAAAAATGTAATTTGACATGCCACGCCAGGACAGCTTCCCTCATTCACTGGCCTTAGCATAAAGAAGGGACAGCCAGGAGCCTGTGTAGGCTCTGGTACAAACTCGAGCAGTCCTTAGGAGGATGCCATAAGGTCACATCCCTGCTGCACTGCATCCTATGGGCCGCCAGTCTAGTCTACGAGCCCTCTGCACTGATGCTATACATAATCAGGACAGTCTCGCTCCTGGCTCCGGGATCAGAGAGGTTACAGAGCCACAATGAATCATACCCAGTAAACTGAATTACTGCTCTCATCAATAAGTGAGATCCAGCATTTAAAGGCATGTTATCCTCTTCCACATAAGAGCCACAACCAACAACTGTATGTGCATGAAAAATTCAGGAGGGAGATGTTTTGAGTGCAAACTGTGAGGCTGTAGGAGAAGACAGTGCTGCTCTTGCGGGGTTTTGTGCACAGTCCTGCACTGGCCTCAGTATCTGCACCAGTCATTTTCTCAGATGAAAGAAAAGAAACATGAAGCGTTTGCAGAATTTTCTCATCTAAGAAATAAAGAACTGGAGCGTTTTGTTCTTGTGATCCAGTTATATAATGCAGTTCTTGCTTCCCTCTTCCTAAAGGGTAGTGTCAGTCTGCTGAGTGAAACCTGGAGGCACTGCTTCAGTCCCACTTCCACCTTCCTCTAGGGCAGGTGAGAGAGACCTAATAGACACGTTCTGCAGCAGGAGCCTGTTTTGATCAACTTCTCCCTTTCGCCAACATGATGTCGCAGCAGGTAAAGTACATTTCTTCAACAGATGAAGTACATCAAGGGGAAGAAGAGAAGAAGCACGTACAGCAAGCAAGCACCGTTCTCTAGCCGTGACCTCTTCAGGACAGTTTTTCCAATCCATCTCACAGTGATTACCAGAGTCTTACAATGCCTTAAACTTAAGATTAAAATAGATTAAATTTAGATTAAAATAGAGAAATCTACTCCCTCTTTCCTGTGCAACAGGCTAACTCGGTGGCCTCGGGCAAGTCATTTAACATGCACGTGCCCCAGCTCCTCTTCTCTACAGGACAGTGATGTTGAGGCCCGTGGAGGTTTATGCAGATTACGGAGTTAGCAAATAAAACCAATACTATTATTAAATGCCACGTGACTCAGCATGCCGTTTTCAACTGACTACACGGGGACCTTCGGTGTTCAGTGAAGTACATACACATATTCTTTTTCATGTTCCCGAAGAATATTGTTGCTCCCATTTCTGCTAAATGCGCACATCACAGTAAACAAAATATTGAGCAGGCAACTACAGCTGTACCAGGAGTATCAGCATACCAGACAAAACCAGCTCTTTTATTCACTGAAGCATTTATAATCAAGCTTCGCTATTTCTTACTTTGCTGTTCTGTAAATTTGGAAAACCCTCGGTGTTTCTCAACAAGGTTTCAGCACCACAGAGATGCATGGGCAAGTGTGCTCAGCTGCTAAGAAAGGAGGCTCCTTATTACCTACCCAGCAGTGTTTTTACAAAATATACAACAGCACATTCACTGGAAGGTTGGGAAGTATTATTGTTAATACATCACTCTAAATTAAAATGTGTCAAAATAAATGAACAACCACGTTTACTGATAACAGTTCCTTTTCCTGTTTATTGGACTTAAGCACTTAGCCTGCTAATTGACAAAATTCAGGCATTGGCAATAACCTTCCCAGCCATTAGTGTAAATGAATGTTGCATTGTGTACCATCTGAAAAAAATGCAGACAACAACTAAATTCAAGACCATTTCTTGTACTCTATTTATTTTCAATTGGGGTTAGAGGAAAAAAAAGAAAAAAACAGCAGCACAGTTCAAAGGGCTAGCACAAAGTTTTAAATTCCTCTTCATTAGGGAATTTGGCTGCAATACCTCATGGCTGGTAAGGGCAGCAGTGCTTCAAGCTTTTCATAAGCTGTGCTTTTCATGCCAACCTTACAGCAGATGAAGTTTGGGGCCGAAGCAGCACTGCTCCCATGAAGCACATGCAAGAAATGCCAAAGCATCAGCTGAGAACCTGGCCTGAGCATGCAGCCAGCTACATTTGTGAAAGATGCATCTCCACATCTGCCACGACTGAACTGCCTCTGCAAAACCTCAGGCAACTCCTCCTAAGCGATTCCAGGACCCTTCTTCCTGAGGCAATTATATAGATTTATTTTTCTCATTGAGGTCCAAAGGGAATAAAGAACTCTCAATGATGCATAAAAACTCAAGTACATAAATTCCCTCTCTGTCATAGCTTCAAACCTAATATATCAGAGCATGATATTTAACGAAAGTAATTACATGTATCACAACATGAACCTTATTATTGTCCATAATTTAATTGTCCTTGCTATATTATGGCCTTTTCTCCTGCTTATCTCTATAGCCTACTCTGCAACATTAGCAATACTCCGATGGCTTCATTTACAAACCCTAAACTTCACTCCTGGGACAACTTGGCCACACTCCGACAATCCCACAAATAAATAAGAAAACAGTAATGATACATATTACATTGTGTAACAGAGGAAAAACTTGACCTGCCTTTCCTGGAAAATATGTTCAAATAAATGTACCTTGCTCTCTAGTCCAAATCAAGTATGTCATCCTCGTATTTTATCTCACCACAGTACTAGCCTATAAACTTAATGCGGCTGTTAATATTTCCTCATGCAACGTCTAGAAGAATGGGACTTTGTCCCTCTACAAGCAAAACCAGCTACAAATTATTACAAGTGACAATCCTCACGGATCCTTCTGTCTCCGGCAATGCTGTGTTAGCCAATGATTGGAGCAATTCAAAATTTACAAATTACAAAGATGATGCTGATGATTATCTAATTTTAATCTACCCAAGTACATTTAATCTACCCTGAATAGATTAAAATCAATCAGTCCCTTGCAAACACTTGCTACTTTTGATAGGTTCCTTTTTTTCTTTAAACCACGTTCAAATTACTTCAGCATCAGAGAATTGCTTAAAAAAATCAAGAGAGACAGATATTTTGTTTTTAAAATCATGGCAGTTGTTCACCTTTTTTAACACAGAACGAATATGCTTAAAGCAGAACGGATATGACAGTGTCTAGAAATACCCCGAAGACGACTCCAAGGAACCACACCCCAGTCTCTTTATCTACTTCATATATTCATTCTATAAGCATATCTGAATCAGTTTAACAGGTTAAAAAATTTACTGGCTTCACAAATCACTTTAATCAAACTTCCATCGATACCTATTATCATATTTCCATAGCTGCATTATTATTACCTACTTTGCACTAAATTACCAACCTACACCAATCCTGGAAAATAACCATCCCCCTCCAAAATCTAACTCAACAAAAAATATCATTATTTCAAATCAATAAATAGGTCATTATAACTTTCCTGGGTAACAGGGTCACTTCCATAAATACACACGCTTACAAGGCAGTTCACCAAAGTCAAGAAAACCTGTTAGGCCCACATTTTCCCACGTTTTTCCTCCTTGAATTTTTGTAGAATTAATACATCTCAGTACAGTCGATAATGTAATCAAAAAATACATATCCAGAGGTAGTGAACTGCGCCATGCCTTCCCCCTACAAAGCCCTACACAGTATTACAATAAATCTGATGCTATGTCACAGGGACATGGTTTGTATAAACACGAGCAATCAACTCCAGATAACCATGTTCCCCTCTCATGCTTTTTTGTTAATTAACCAACAAGCTAAACAACTCCATTTTAATAGATTACCGAAATACATCTGAATTCTAATGCCATAATAAGGCATTCTTTTGGTCTTTTAATATATATCTATTGCTCTAGAATCTCCTGGTTATTTCTGTCGTGCTTAGTGGGTTCTGATTAATCTTTTTCCTTGGGGGATGAGACAGCTCCAAAGAGGTGAGATGACTAATTTTTGTTGTTCTGAAAATAGGGAAGGAAATTCATCAGGTTAACCCACAGATAGCTGACTTCAGCTAGCCTGGTTGAGTCATGACCAAGGATTATTGGCACAGTGATTACCACCAGAATTCTTTATGACCTGTTTGGGTATCTACAGAATTCTAAATAAGCTCAAGGTGGTGAGCCCCCACACTCTACAAATATTCTGTGAAATCATGTTCAGCTAAGAGGCTTAGGGTCAGCCACAAAGAGGAATTTATCCTCTTTGGAATAGTCTCTTCCACAGCAAAAAGTGACATTTTTGCCAGACAAGTTGCAACTTACGGGACCTCGGTTTCCACTGCTATCTCACCACACATCACAAGCTCTCTACTTCTCATCTCGTGACTTTATTTTACCTGCTCATCAGCTTAACTGAACTGGAAGAATTGTTTTGTGTGTCCTGCTCCTCCCTTCAAAAGAAATCACTTTCATTATTACAAACAATCCTGTGGCAATCAAAGAAACACTTTTTGCGTTTTTGGTTCCTGAAAAGTCCTACTGCATGGATAAGCCTTGGCACCGAAGAAGCAGCCACATCAAACTGTCGCATTTGACCTCTGTCTATAGGAGGTTTTCCTCCTTCCAAGGATGTAGCACATGTTGCCTCCAACCTCCACCAGGAAGAAAGGACAAAAACCAGACCAGATTGCTGTGTTATGACTGTTTTTTCTCCGCACTGCCAAGATTTAGCTGTAGCTGTCCAGAAAATGTAGGGAAGTGGTCCAGGCAATTTCACATTGGTTAGCCAGACTCTTTCAGAAGAGCTCCTCAGTGAGACAGAACCTAACCTCAGGATGACTTTGAAGTTTATAAAAAGAACCGTCATTTAAGTGAAAGCCTCTAAACTCAACAGAATTAAATCGGAGGGACAGGGAGATGCAGCTCTGTAAGAAACAGAATCAAACTGACTCATCACATTATGAATTTTTACTGCACTGTTCATGCTAACACACTATTACTGACAGGCCCTCTGGCTTTCTGCAGTTTCACAGCCATGAAACTAGCCAGGGAATCCACCATCAACTGTAAAATTGTAAGACAGGAAGGAAAAAAATGGTGTGGAATACATAATTGCAAGAAGCTCCTTTTAATGGAAGGAAGCTGGCAAGCAAAGCTAAAGCAGAGGCACGGTTATTCCTTTGCATGCTGTTTGGTCACTACCTTCTCTATCATTCACTCCTATCCATTGGGGCAATAATTCACTGCTGTACATCATTTAAAACCAATAAAAAGATGTGCTATGAGAGCCAGGTTTAACCAAGTGGAAAAGGAGAAGAAAAGTATCGAGAGGGAGATAATTAACTCTTTTAGCTTCCAGGCCATTTTATGCAGACAGTAAAATAGAAAGAGGTAAATGAATTCCCCACTGATCCTTCCAGCTAGGTTAGCCTGGCCCCTGCAGGGGCACAAGGTGCTTGCTGCTCTTGCAAGGCCTCTGTGACTGACAGCTGTATTCCCTGCCCTTGAGCTTTCTAGCTGAAGCAGCACTGGGGGGTCAAAAGCAGGTCTCTGAGCACTCTCCACCTCCACCAAAGGCAGCCTGTCAGCTTTTCAGCAGAGAGAGTTTTGGGGGAAAACAAGGCAGCGAGAGGAAGCTGAACCAGACACCAGGGAGCTGCTCCCGAAGCCCCTGCAGGAGCCTTCAGCTGCAACACATGCGGCACAGGCCACTGCTGTTAATTATTTTATCTTTCAAAATGAGGGGGGAAGGTTGAGCAAATGAGATCAGATCAATCAAGTTTAAATTATTCAATGTCTTAATATTTCTGAAGGGGACTTCTATTCGATTACTGAGCTCCTTCATCTCAGTTAATAATTAAATAATATGCTGGCAGGCACAATGCAGCATGATCATTTCTATTATTACTCATGATGATATCTGGTGCTCCACTACACATGTAGCTGGGAGTTAGTACCTTTGGCAGATCATTAATTTCCCAGTTTAAATAAAAGCTTTAAAACCTTGTTGCCTGTAGTTAGGGCACAGCCAAATCTCATAAATGAAGAGTGTAAGTGTCTTGATTTAAAAAGTTTCTACACAGCTGAAGATGGGGGCTTTCTAATTTAAACTCGAATTCTCTAGGAATCTTGCTATATCCTACTGTTAATTTATTATCTGGCTTTGTATTTCAGAAGCTGTTGTAAACTAAGGCCTTTGGCACTCAGTAGTGAGAGGTACAGGGTTGCACTGGAGGGCCCAAGACTGAAATTCCTTCCTTGGCAGGGATATGGGCAAGAACCGTGCTGTTAGCAACAGTGACTGTTTTGCTTTATCTCTGAAGCACAAGCTTCACCTTCAGATATGCTGAAATTCCCAGGGTGGGCAAGCTCCCAAGAAGACCTGTGACTACTGAATCCTCCCAGCTAGCACGCTATTAGCTGTTCCAACTTCAAGCGACAAGCAAAGACACAGAATTGCTGTCCTCTCTTTCAGACTGGAAGGGTTTTTCTGATGTTTTCCACCACCATGCTTTTTTCAATGCTGCTTGCTGCAAGCAAGTAAAGACTGTTTTGTCAATTATTATCAGTTACAACCTGACCTGTATCTAAAGTCTACCTATTCTATAACTTTTTCTGTCCCTTAAGGAGCAGATTCTGCTCTCTGATCACACCCAGTTAGGAGAACACGTCTCAGACCTGGATGGAGTGATCACGCAGATTACTACATTGTTACAACACTAGGCATCTCCCAGAATGAAATCAATCTTTACAATAAGACCTGTGCAACAAAATAATTCTTAAATTAATCTATTGTATTAGAAAAAAAATTAGTTAACGACTACATTTTGAAGCAGACAGGAAATGAAAAGGAAAGTGACATTTCCAAGCTTGCTCACCTCCTCAGCCCCGGTGGTTGGTGTAACAGCCAATCTAGGCTCCGGTGCTAATTTCACAACATCAGCCAAGGACACATTTGTCTCAGCTACAAGTCCTGCAATGAGAATCACAATCCTGATCAATGCAAAAAGCAAGATGAGGGATGTGCCTTGACTCCCTGGCAAATTAATACTTTATATTGATCTTCCCTGTTCAGGTCAGCATTCAGGATTGAAGGATAAATGGCGAAAGATCTTACATTCCAATGCAGTGGGAAGTAGGGACTCTGTGATTGAGGTTTTTGCCAATCACTCAATTCGTACCCTGGAGAATAGGCAGGCAGCAGAAACACTACTCAACAATATCAGTAATTATTTATGGTTACAACAATACAGTAAGCAGCAGTGGAAGTATGTGGAAGCAAGGGATTCAAGGACAAAATGTGATCCAAAAAAAAGGAAGTGAAAACAGCGTCAAGAAAACCTGCTACAAGTCATTAAATATATTGATATATAACAAAGCAGAATAATAGCGGGGTCCCTCTACCATAGCATTTGGCTTTGTAAGTGAATCACAGCATTTCAGGAGTTCCTTGCTGTACCTGCTAAGAACCCCAGGCTAACTGTGGAAAACCCTGCTTGCAGATGTACACTCTAATGTTATTAAGGAGCCCCTGTCATCAATATTTCATTTATATTAACTAGTCTTTGCTTTTACCCAATTCCTTTGCCTGGCCAACAGTGAGTCAGCTGAAGGCATCAATCAAAAATGCCATTTAGAAGCACACACAGCATGCCCCGGGGGCTTGGCTGGCAGAGTACCTGAGCGAAGGAGTCCCTCTGTCAGCATGGCATCCAAAATCTTCCCTCAAATGCTCTGTCAACCAAGCCCCAAGATTTCACATGCCAACTGGCAGAGGGAATTTACATCTTCCATACATATGAAATAACTGCAGAAACTTTAACGACGGCTCTGCAGCTCGCTTCTATTCGTGGACAAGGAGTTTGCCTGTGGCATTACGAACGGGAAAGATTCTGGTGGCTTCTGAAGCAGTAGGCAAATTTTGAGTAAAGAGTTTGGAGATTTGGCCCCCAAAGTGCAAAAAGGAACCCATTATGGCCTCGAACATAGCGATAACCTAACAGTAGTGTTTTCACAGTCCTGCCATACTTTGCCTGACAGAACCCTTGTGTCTTTTCTGGAAATAAAGCGGAGAGCATGCTGTTTGTGTTAAACACATTGACTCAAGCTTTTGGCTGTGCTGCTTTCAGATGCACGAGAGCATGTAGTCTTCAGATGTTCTAATGTGACAGCAGAATTGGCTTCTAAAATTAAAACTTGGCTGATTTTTCCTGATGGCTGATGTTATCTTTTCCATGCTTGCTGCAATGCCATGGATTTTGTATGAACCTGTGCAGAATCTATCCATTTCTTAAGGGTCAAATCCTAAAGCTTCTTAGCAGAAATACTGAGGCTAAACTGAGTTGGCCTAAACAAGGACTTTACAATTTGATCCACGTTCCTCAACTTGTTTAGCACTAAGGTATTAGAAACTTTTAAAAACACTTTAATAAAATGTCCCGTCTGGGACTGAACTCTTAAATGGCTGAGGGCCTACCCTGAACATACAACTGCATGCATTAATAAATACAACTTCATTAACCCTTCAAATCTGGGACTTGGACCACCGTGGTACAGTGAGTGATGTAGTACAACGAACAAAATGACTGCATAACCTAACATATCCCAAGATTTATTCTTTTACAAGACAAAGTGCACACAGTTGAGCATGAAGCCCAATATGCCTTGTATATCCTACGTCTTGACGTTTAAAAGCTGGAAGATATATATAGGTTTAATAACATTTACTCAGCTAGCAGTATTACTAGTCCTGTCATCCCTGCCCTCTTGGATCTTATTTGCTAGGATTGGTCCTTTGTTTGGTTTGTCCATTTCAGCAGCCCAGTTTACAGCCTGGTCCACAATCCATCGCTGCAGGAGACACTGACATCTTCAGATTGCTGTATTCTTCTTTGGAAAAGACACACGGAGATCATAACTTAATGCATTAAGCTCCTAGACCCTACCCTGCCGATCTCAGTTTCCAGGCCCTATTCCCCTGGTTGAGAAGCAGCCTTGAATCAGACTTGAATTATAATGTAAATGCTATTCTTGGGCCTGATCCAAGTGTATTAAACTAAAAAAAAAATACCCTTTGACCTCAGTGACCTTCCAGTCAGATCCACACAGCTTTATTCTCCCCTTTTTTTCAGTAATGTTAATCCCAAGTATTAACCAGCTGAAATTAAACGCCCAGACTGCTCAGAAGTATCTCCTTACAGTCTTACCGTGAATTGCTCTGTAAGCACTTCCCAAACAAGCAGAGTTGGCGGTATCAATAGTGTACACCGGTGCGTTGAACACGTCAGACAGGACCTGAGAAGTATCAAAGCTTCAGTTATGCATGCCCGTGAAAGACAAAGGATAGGCAATCCCCTATCACTGCATGGAAAAACAACTGACTTCTGTACACTCCAGCCAAGCATTTGGGTACCCATGGAAAGAGGCACCACAAGCAACGAGTCCTGAACTTGTCACACAATGGGGTATTGGTAAATCTGACCTAGAGGTGTAACTGCAGCCAGGAAATGAAGACCTATTTCTCTCCAGATCTCATTACTACAAGTTCAGAGGACTCTAAATTCGAGCATCATCTCCTTCATAAGCCCACACAATCTACCTGTGCCAAAGGCTTACATCAGGGCAAAGATATCCACTGAGGAACCCACAACTGGGTCCTCTTTTCCACCATCCAGTTTATGGCTGATCCAAGGGGAAAGGAAGGAGAGAGGAGCCAGTTGTATCTCCTCAGTTCTCAGCTTTAATACAACAAAAGCTACAGCAATATGAAGGTCTACATTTGTCATCTTTGCCTCCAGCACTCCCACCACATTATGGTTAGCAGGAAAAATGACACAGGAGCTGGTTACACAGGCTTTACACGCACTAGGAATCCTCCTGCACTTGTGGAATCCTTAGCTACGAAGACAAAGCAAGACTGCATGTTCTCAACTTTGCTTTGCAATACAAAGAAAATTGTACAGACAAAGAATTTGCTATGATATCCGACAGACACTACAGTTATTCCACCACGCACCATTCCACCCACTGCACTGAAATCTACACCAGGCATCTCACATTTAATGAATATATGCTCTATTCCCCACAGCGTAGGTATAAGAAAAAAAGATACAGAAGAGGAAAAATGAAGACAAATGTGGGTAGGGACAAAAGAGGTTCAAGAACTCTTTTTCTGAAAACACTGCCAATAAATTCATTCCAAATTAAACAGACATTTTGGTTTCATCACCCTGAGGTCTGCAGGTGTCCCTCAGGCTAGGCAATGCAAAAAGCAGGTAGCAGTTGAGATTTAACTTGTGATGGTTATTACTTTTATCAAAGGCAACAGTGTATCACCCAATTTACATCGGTATATAAGAGGCTGAAATAAGGCCAGTGTCCAAGAATCCAAACCATTCAGATTCATCATCTGCAAACCCCAATCCAGGAATTAACAGCCCCACCAACCATGGGCCCTAGGGCTTCATAAAAAAATGAGTAAGGAATTCAATTCATATATGCTATAGGAAAAATTGCATATGACATTTCTAAAGGATTTCGCTTCTTTCTCTGAAAGGTTGGGTCAAATCTGCAAATCAAAACCTTAGAAAATAATCTATTTTGGGAATTTTAAACAAAAGTGACTTGTTGCTAATAGGATTCATTGAAAGCCTGAGCTTATACGCTTAACACTCATATATACCTAACTTCAGTTGCAAGCAAGCATTGAGCAGTATGTGAGCTTCAGTGCTAGAGGACAAGTAGAAAATTAATCACAGTATCTATTAAAAGGTCCTCTGGAAATCATAAGGCCATAGAGTGCTGGTTCCACTGCCCATCCTGCTGGCCAGTAATACTGTATGGTTTCAACATATCCCACATCTGCTTCTCTCCATCCCAAACAGGTGTTCCTTGTCTTATGCTTGAATTGTAAATTCCTGTGGACAACAGAGGTCTTTTGTTTTGCATAGCTGCAGAGCCTTACACAATGCAGCTCTACTCTATCCTGAATGCTAACATGTACTGTAATACTACAAATAATAACTATCTTGTGCCACATGATTATCAAATTAAAATTATTCAAAGTTCATATTTTTAGTATGTCATTTGAAACCATGATCTCCCTCATGAATAGTTTTAAAAGAAACTGTTAGAGGTTTTACTATTAAAAATATTTCATTGTGTTTCATGTGGTCATTAATCAAGCACCAGGTAAGTTATAAAAAGCTTCCCAGAACAGTGGAAAAAAGCTGCCCTACTATGGCTATATTTTTAAAGCACATTTTCCTAAGTTGCCTCCTTTACTACATAAAATATAGGAGTTACTGAATGTTGATTAATTAAATGATACTCTTTTGTAGCCCTGGAACAAATTATCCAAAATTGAACACGATAAGGGGGGAAGCTGTTATTCTTCATGCAACTGATATGGTTTCTGAGGTTTTGATTAAATTAAAAAGGAGGACCCAATTAACCAGTGATTGAATTAAGTGGATGACACTGTATTGATCATATTATTTTAAGACACCTCTAATGAGTTTTAAAAGCAGCTCCATTGTTACACTTGAAGAGCAAGCACCACAGCAGTCACTCTCTCATCCCCACAATTTTCAGCTCTGTTTTAAAATCCCATGTTATAAAAACATCCTGTTCTCTGCCTTCATTCCACGGCAAGGAGAATCCCTTGCACCTAAACACTGCTTGAAAAACAAACTCAAACTAAACTAAATTCAAAACAAACCCTACTAATTCGACCTCTTCCTTGACATACTCTTAGTAGAACTACTTCAGCAGGGACCAATGTTTTAAGCAATTAACCCATCAGCTAATTTCCCAATGTCAAGTTCCTGAGCAAAATAACCAAAGCAGAGGAAGAGAAGTGACATCTACAGGCAAAACATGCCAAATCTGTTGTGTCCCAATCAGCTCTACACCCTATGGTTATACAAACATGCATTTTAGATGACTGAGGAGAAAGTGAGCTCTTTGCTCTTCAACCTCCATTTATTCCAACTCGGGTTTCGGAGAATGGAGGCATTCACTTTGTACAACTGCAATTGTCAAAGACTGTGGTGCACAGCTGACTTGCGGTAGCTGATGGAAAAGGATTGGTATCCACAGAAAGCAAACACCCTGTCTCTTACTAACTTCAGGGCCAGGACTCAGCCCAAGACTAAGAGAGGTGCTTTTTGGTGCAGATGCCTACCTCCAGCCTCAGTGTGTGAGGCTCTAGTCAAAAGGAAGCTTGTCAGTGCAGTCAGTGAAGTACAGAAAGCTCTTTGGCTCACCCAGAGGGAGACACCTGCATCTGATAAGTTAAAACAGCGTTTTCTTTGCACTGTAACTGACTGGCTCTCCCCTGGCTATTACAGGATTTTCAGTGACAGACCGCATACAGACATCACATCACAGATGACTGGATTCGGGCAACATGAATCCTAACCCAGAGGTCTAATTCTGCAATAGCAAAATCTAGGTGAGAGGCCTCTCGCCATCAGCAAGAGGCTTTGCTAAATCTCAGTGCTCATTTCTGCAAAGTAAAAAAACTACTCAAATATGTTGTTAGCGGCTAAGTGCCCCCACCCTAAATCCAGTGCCATCCCCCTAACGCTGATTTCACAAGGGAGGCCAACAATTAAACAGTCTGTAGAGACTAAACAACCTTCCCATCCCTTGGGAGGGTCCCTACAGGACAGGGCCAAAGTGCAGAAGCAGAGCACGCAGTACTCTGCTCCCAAGACATCTTCTTGAGACAAAGGATCTTAACCAGGGCTGGACGTGCAGCAACTGCAGCAGACGAGGAAGGTGGGAAGATGGAAGAGAGACTATACAGAAGCATAGCCTCCCCCACAATATGTGACACACTGCTAATAGGTAACAGCTGCTCAAAACAACAGGGACAGGGTTTATAGCGTGTTTTGTTGTTGGTGTTTTTTTTTCCTGTTACTTTCGCTGTTTTTTTCTGAGTGTTTAGCACCAGCACAATCCCCCCCCAGATTAAATCTAAGGTCCAACTCTGACTTTAATGACAAAAACTAGAAAAATCTCAATTATCTTAGCAAGTCTCTTCTTGATTTCTTTGCTGATTGATTTGACGTAAGTGATGAGATCTGGAAATCACCAGTGTTCCAGATACACGTTCATCAAACTAGTCAAGTATAAAAAAAAAATAAAGTTCAATACAAAATTAGCACTGGGCTAACGGTCTCTCCACATTAAATCTGAGGAAGAATCCCAAAGACCTGAAGCAGATTCATAATCTCATACCCACACCTTCCTGTGCAGCTGCAGTGGTTTGGATTCTGTACATCAAAATAAAAAAGCAGATAAAACTGTGCGTTGAGTTCAATGGATTTAATTTCCTACTTACCTGTAATATCTTCTTATTGTGGGATGCACCACCAGTAGCCAAAATCCTTGTTCTGGGCACTGCAATGCAATACAACATATAGATCAGCCTGAAATTGCATATTGTCCGGATTTGCACTACCGAACCAAGCAATGAGAACAAGGTGGTGGGAGTCAAATGGCCTGGGCTCTCTCTCTGTACCTCTAATCTACTTTCTGTAAAAAAGGAGATAAGACTAATTACCCACCTTTCCAAGCCACATTAGAACACTTCTTTAGACGAGGCAATATAAGTTTTGCTGATCTATTATTATTATAGTGCTATCAAAGTCTGGGAGATTTGCAAAAGAGATATCCAATACGAAAGGCTGAGTGTTATTATACTACAGCTCTGGTTTGAGGTCAGATTGGTTTGGCTCATAGCTGTATATATACAAGCTGACAGATAACCTTTAAAATCAGCAGTATTTTCCAAACTTGTCTCCTCGTGACGTTCACAATCAGAGTTCACGGAAACCTGCGCAATCTCTATCTGCTTGAATGACAAGGAAGTGTGTCAAAAGGCAATTAGAGATAGTCTAAGTCAATTCAACAAAATAAAAAATGATCTGAATCTTCATCCAATTCAAAAACATAGATTTGGAGGTATTGAGAAAAAAAAATTACCCTGCATTCTTTAGTCTTTAAGGAAACCCACCCTTCCTCATCATGTTCTCGAATTTCTGTCCAATGCCTCATTATTTATTTGTGCGCATGCTCCTCTGGAGCACAACATGCAACAAGCCATACATCTATTCACAACCACAATTCAGCAAGGTGTTATAAGCATCAGTAGTCCACATATCTCACTGAAATTCTTTAAAGGCTTACAACTAAATAAATGCGTAAATACTTCAATATATTATATTTTTAAAAAAACATTAAAAAAAAGACATCGATTATCCTAATCCGTGACAATAATAACACCATCCTCCTGAAAGGGGAATTTTAGCGTGATATTATTATGTTATTTTAACCTCATTTTTAATGAAAGCTAAAGATAATTTATTTCACAGAAAGAAAACTTGGTCAACTTATACTGAGGCCCTAAATGACTTCTTGTCATTTATCTTTTCAAGTACCTTAATGACCAGGTCTCTGAAGACAAAACCAGCAACAAAGAAGATGCAGCTCACAAAGGTTCCTCATGCCATTTCTTGACCCACTACTAGATTCTCAGGTGGAGTCTAAGACCCAGCTGAAGCATGGAGGACCCTATTTTGCTGATAAATTTAATTTTATTTTCCTCTTTGGAGGATATTCAGAGATGCACAAATTGGGTTTTAAAAGCCATTAGGATCTCTGTCAATGTCAGTAAACAAATAAAACAAACAGCAGAGCGATTCCTCAGGGAAAACAAGTTTCAATTATACCAACACATAGTGACAGATCCCTGCCAAGATTATCACAACAACATAATAGCACAGAAACCAGTGAAAAATAACTGGTAAGCCTCTGTTCCTAGAGACCAAACTGAACTCTGAATGATTTGCCTAGTAGTTGCAATTCTGTCTTGCTAAAACCTTGTTGTGAATATAAATTCTTGCCAAAGTACCATATCCAACACGAAACCACAGTTCAAAGACAGCCAGCAAGACAGAATTAGAAATAAATGTTTGCTACACTTCACAGCGACTGAACAAACCGAATGAATGAGGCATGCTTACTACCCCCTGCCTCTGGAAAGGGGCTTTGTAAACTGCTGGGATATCCCCATCTGGAAAGGATGGTGCATAAGACATTGGTGGTAAAGCCAGGCAGTGGCCACCCCTGTGAAAACTGCAAACAAATCTTAGCTCAGCTGCTTCTGGTACTTCCACCTGCATGCCAGCTCTCTGTCTTAGGGCTGCTGCTACCCAACTTTCCAAAAGTTTGGGGGTTCTGTCAGTAGGTACTGCATCTTCTTTCACTGGCACAGTAACTGATAGGCCAGGTAGGGCTGACTTATGCCTTCAAGCTGACTTCAGTGTCCCTGTAACAGATAACATATCTGCATTAGGAATTGAGGACTGGACAAGAGACTTCTACTCCTTGCTAGGTCAGAAGATTCAGGTTTTGTATATGTTACCATTTTAGGCCATAACTGTATCTCAGGATATTTCTATATAAATGTTTCCCTAAGAAAAACAGGGGTAAAAAAAATAGGGGTAAAATTACACTACATGTACACTTCATTCTACAGAAACCACCCATGAACCTACATTTACCCTACTTTTAGTTGAGGTAAATACCTAACAAGAGAGGAGACAGAACTTAAGCCTAGAAGTGCTTAACACCCCGGATTATCTGCACACCTATCTTAATCCAGACTAATTCTTTTGTAGGTAAACACTAAGAATTATTTCAGTAAATGGCTAGCCTACTTGATAAAAGGAAATGATGTAGTTTATGCAATGAAGTTTCTGATGTTGGTTGGACATCTCAAGTTCTGAATGGGGTCAGCTTATGAGTACAAAAACACATAGCTACACAGAAAAAATAAATAAATAAATTCTATGCTGAAGCTACATAAGGGGCAAAACCATTCATTCTTCTCCACTTTGAATAACTAGGATGGTTTGCTTCACCAAAACATATCCCAGTAGGTAGCAGCCTAGTGAACCGTAGCCATCAATATCTGACAACAGAATCTGACCCAGTGTGCTGGTGGGACTGGTCCATCAGAGCACGTGGAAGACAGATCTCAAGCGAACCCGGTGCTCCACGCTTCCAGCAGCAGCTCTGCGTATGTCCAGAGCCGAGACGACAGCTTCACTGGTTGAGTTTTATTACAAACAAGAAGGTCCCAAAAGAACCGATCCGAATTCACTGAATTTTAGGTTTATTCCTTATTTCAATCTCTCCCTTGAGACTGGGGAAAAGGCATTGATCACTGATTTCAGGATTGCCTTTTTAACGCCAATACTGTGTGCTTTACTGAACGGTGGACATTTGCTCTGAGGTGTGTAATTGGATACATCTTATAAATAAATAAAGCCCATCATTTATGTATACAGGGGCATTAACAAAGACATCGTTCATCCATCACTAGTGGTGTTCTCAGCCAGCTGTGTTTGAATCTGTCGGGAGCTACCATCTATCCCCTACGGCAGTGCACAGAAAGAACTTAAACACAGTGCTACTAAAAAAAAAACCAAACAACTGTAGCAAACATAATTCATGAATTCAGTTCTTTGACAGTTGAGAGAATCAGTTTAAACATCTTTTAATTAAAAGCTCCCTGCATAGTACCTAACCAACCAGTTTATTTCCTTCCTATTTAAAATTTTATGATTTTTTGAGAGCCGATACAGATTTTTAACCCTGTCTAGAAAGTGTTCACAGGGCATGGTGTCATCTTGCAACATGCACATCTTCCACAGATCTATTACCTGCTGCGGAATGGGGTGACTAATTTAAGGAAATTCAGTTAAAATAGTAACTCCCATGGCAGCAGACAGAGCGAGGGGGAGAAGAGACAAGTAAAGAAGTTCATTTGCACAGCAAGATGGAGCATAAGGCACTTTCCCAAACACGACTGAGATGTTAGCCCTCTGAACGTGTTACTGCTCACACAACCACCCCCACTCTGCCTTTCAGAGATCCAGTAAGAAGAACTGAATGATGTTAAAGTTCACCTCCTGGCTCTTGTTTTCAGTCAAAATACTGTTTTCACTGAAAGGCACAAAGGGGAACAAAAATCTGTCACTGAGAAGACAGGGAAACTACTGTGGTTTGTGTTACAGCAGTTTCAGTGCTCCCCAAAAGACTGAAGTTCTGTACTGATGATGCCTTCCCAGAAAAGCAAGCAGCTTCATCGCATTAAGACAAAAAGCTGGGGGGTGTGGACAAAAAGTTTTAGAAAGTACAAACTCAAAGAGCATCGCCCACGTGGATTCAGCACGTGAAACAGGAACCAGTGGCACAGGGAGAGTCCCTCCAGAGCAGCCCAACATCCCCTCCAATGGTCTTGGCGCATAACCATAGACATTAAGAAAAATAATCACGTGAGCAAACTCACATCAATCAGAAGGTTAGCACCGATGATCAGCACAAAGGAGGCTGGAGGTAGAAATTCACTCTCCTGTTCCACCCGGAGCGGAGTCAGATCACAGCGCTAACAGGTCCAGGTGCTGAAATCGATGGGAAGACTCCTGACCTCAAGGCTTTGGCTGTATTTCAGCTGACAGCAACAACATGTCCATATCAGTCCTGAATTTCACTAGCTCATGCACCGCAAAGCCAGAAAGCAGAAGCTGAGGATGAAAACCCTCCAACTTTTTCACCTAAATTTCCATTTCTATGCCCAGCCCTGATTTGTACCCCAAACTCCAAGCGCTAGCTGACATTCAAAACTCCTAAAAGACATTTCCAAGGCTTCATTCAAACAACTTCATAATGTCTTTCTCATCACAAATGAATCCATAAATAAAACAGAACAATAGAACATGCATTCAAAAAGCAGCTGATTACGCACACGAACCCACGCCAGCTATAAGCATGATTGCGAATAACTGCAATTTACAATTTGTAAGCAACAAGAAAAGTGTCAGCCCCTCCTTTATTTCTCTGATTAACTCCAAACACTATAATTTTAAAAAATATATTTTCTTGCTTTTCATTCAAGAAAAACAAAACAAAAATACATCATTATTTTGCCCCATTTATAAAACCAACGTTCCAAAATCTTCCTCCTTACAAATTAACTCTTCAAAAACTCATGCTAATCATTCTTATTCAAATAAGCACCGTGAACTGAACTCCCACTATGGCAAAAGGTTTTTGTTGTTTATACCTTTTCAAATATGAAAATATTCAAGTTACAGGTTACCAAACGGCTCTTACATCCCTGTGACTTCTAGGATTGAGTCCAAATGCACTTGCTTCTCTACCTTGTTGTGCTCTGTTACTTCTGACATCTCCAAGCATTTCATAGCACAGAAGAAACAGACTGCCACAGTCTTCAGCACGTTAGACAGCATCTGATTTTTAACTTTTTTTTTTTTAATTTAGAGATCCGTACAACTGCCCCAGTGAAAAAAACTACAGGCTTGAAGCCAAATAATAAAACAAATTCATCCATCTTTGCAATACTAAAAAGAAGACAGTAATTCATAAAAGCTATTCAAAATCTGTTTTTTAAAAGGCCTTTTTACTTGTACTTTGAAGTGTCAGCTAATTTATTACAGAGAGAAGCAAGCCATATTTGCCATACAGGTTGGCCTTTTCCTTGCTTATAAGCAAAGCTTTCATATTTCGTTAAGACTTTTAATTTCATTGAGGGTTTCAATTGCTCAACTGCATGTTAGAAGTTTTCCAGGCACAGAATTTATTTTTATTTTTTTTTAAATGCAGTGCCTGGGGAAGAAAAATAACTTTTAAGGACAGAATTGATCATCAGCCTGTATGGCTACAGCTCCCATCAAACCAGCTGTAATTCAACAGGAGAAAATAAAAGCCTTGATTTTCTCAGCAGCAATGACAAATATGCCTAATATCTTCAACATTTACACTGCTTACATAGACAAAGTCTCTACAATGATGTAGGGAAGAACGAGCATGATTCTTCTTGATCACACTGCTGCAAGGCAAGAATAATACCACTGCTATGAGCTGATGTGCACATGCCTAAGTAAAACAGAGTAGAAATGTTACCCAGAGTCAAGATTCATATGCTACTGCTAGTCTAGATCGCCTCGTGTTCTCAAGCAACAATGTTGACTACTAATAGCAGAGATTGTTCTTCATGAAGATGCCAAATTCAGCTTTCCTAAGACCTTGCTTCAATAAAGACAAAACTTTGTATTTCACAACCTGAAACTGAAAGACACCAAATCACCTAACTCTAAAATTCTTCTTAATCTAACTCACTTCAGACAGGAAGAAGCCTTCCCCGTTTTAATGGATTTCAGGAAAAATAAACGTAGAAAAAACGCGTACAAAAATTATCTTTTTAACCACACCTCACAACATTGCAAATTACCCCAAAAACACAAATAGTCCAAGACGTACTATAGGGAACCAGAAAAAAAAATTTACGATACAACGCTACTGACAATTCAGCTTCATTGACTTCAGCAGAGTTATGCAGCAAGGAAAAGTTTGGTTCATGAACGTTAAAGACTTATTTGGGAACAAGCTGATCAATAGTCATAACAGCGCTATCGCATATACATTGACAAGTGCACTATGAGACCTCTGGAATATTTGCACTTCTTGTAGAAATACTGCAGAGCTCAATTGCTTATCAATTCACTGTGATTTTTTTTTTTTTTTGAAGACGTGGATCTCCATTTGACAGAGTATTTTCTCAAAGCCTGGGCTAAATTCCAAGTGTAACGTATAAAAAATATACCCACAACTCAACACTAGAGTTTACAGGAAGCAGTTAAAAAAAAAAAAAAAAAAGCAGCCGATTCAGACCAGAAGTTTTCATAGGTACAGGCTGAATAATTTGGAAAAACCTTCCTGCAGAAGCTTTTAAGGAAAGAGGCAGAAAGCAAACGAGAAGGAAACACTTAAAATCTATTTGGTCAAGACTCAAAATGTACTTGGGGAAAAGTCCTCTCCTGAAGACATTACTACTAGACACAATTTAATAAATACTTGTTATCTCTCTGACTTGTATAAATTCTTGGTTCTGAATTAATTCCTTATAGAAAAAATAAGTCACCAGGAATTAGTGAGGTAAAATGCACTCACCAACAGAACTCAGAACTGATTTACTTCAGCTTCAATGGTTTTTTTTTTTTTGGCACTCAAAGTTTTCATCTTTTCTTTAACCGAAGTTTAAATATGGCAAGAACTGTGGAACTTAAAAATAGTGTCTTGGGAAAAATACTAATCACCACAAAAACTGTTCAGCAGTTGTCCAAACATCCATGAGGTAGCCAAGGTTTCAATTAAAGGCTCAACAAAGTGTCACCTGCTTTGATTTACACCATGCCTCCGTTAATTATTCAGAGACCCTTGGCAACACCTCTATCTTCACTCCCCACTTCAGAATTGCTGTCCTTCAGCAGATAAACAGGAAATCTGGAACCAACGGGACAAACTAACTGATTCTTAAAAAATGTTCTGAAGCAGAACTTAGAGGAGACCAAACCTTAGAGGAGACCAAAGCTGCGTGTTTGAAATCTAGCCATTACATCCAGCTATTTAATAATCTACCTACAGAGAGCTCCAGAAGCGTTAAAGGTCAGAAGAGACCATCTGCTTTATCGAGGTCACACAACTTTAACACCACGATCCCACCATCCAACCCAGCAGTGCATTTGCTCAAGGACAGTAATGCGAAGAAGATACAGAGCCTCTCCGCTGAGAGAGGCAAAGTGACAGAGAATTTACTGCGACTACTGGCTATTTTCATGCTGAATGAGACTTTAAATATTTATACTTTTCCCATCATTTAGATTTTTATCTTTTAAACTTCTAGCCAGTTGATCTTTCTGGGTTCAGCCTTCCAATTAAAACATTAGTGTAGAGCTGGGCTTCCCCTTCATGTCTTGGCACTTATAGACCACAATTAAATTACATCTTGTCTTTCTTTTTTTGATAAGCTAAGTATATTAAGTTCTGCTACTCATTAAAAGGCATATTTCCAAGACCACAAACCGCTGATGCTTAGAGCCGCTGGTACGCTACCAGTACCTAGCAGAAATGTCTTCACCACTAAAACCACTAGAAAAAAAGAGCAGGGTCAGTAAGAGCATTGAAAACATCTACCCTAGAATTACTTGATGCTGCATGTTGTCAGTTTGCCTGGCCAAATAGTTAGTAGGAAGGTACCAGTGTATAAAATGGTTGTGCAGAGAGGTGGTGGAGTCTCCATCCTTGGAGATATTTAAAAGCCGCCTCGATGTGGTCTTGGGCAACCTGCTCTGGGTGGCCCAGCTTGAGGGGGGGGTTGGATGAGGTGAGCTCCAGAGGTGCCCTCCAACCACAGAACCATAGAACAGTTGGGTTGGAATGGACCTTTACAGATCATCCAGTTTCAGCCTTAACCATTCTGTGAAAAACTCTTGATTAATCAGAGAAACTTTTGCTTGAAATCTGCCAGGATTCTTGGGAGCATGTGCCAGCTTTGAAGGTGTGCAGCTCTGGAAGACGTGCTGTGCAGAGTACCACAGGAGGAGGGCAGGCATCCTGTCGTCACCGTCACCAGAAGCACCAGAGTTTGGGAGAGCTCTCCACCAATCCATGCAGCAGTGCCGCTGGGAACGCTGGAGATGCAAACCAAGAATTCCTACTGCTCAGTTCCCTGGGCCAGAGGCGAGACGTTCACCTACAGTCAGGACCATGCAAGATGTTCCCAGAAATAGGTTTAAAAAAGAAATAAGTAAATAAAGTGACCACTACTATGATTTTCTTCAATGTGCTCTGTTGCTAGCATTGCAGCACGTCTCAGTATTTCTTCAAAATATTCCAACGTACGAAAAACTCATGCCTGAACCTGAGCAAAACATATACCCTCCCATGCCTATCCCAACTCTGACGTGGGTAATCACCATGTGGCTTTAGAGACCACGCAGCAATGTATAGTGCTGCTGAGTTATTTAGAAACATAAACCCACCATTGTTTCATTTGTAAAAACTATTAGTCCTCACACACAGCAATATTCATCCTTGCAAATCTTTTAAGGGAACTAACAAATTACATTGGCAAATCAACATAGGACACCATCCATGGAAGGTTAAAATGGGAAAAGCAAGGAAGGAGATAAATGAGCTGCCCAAGGTCGCACAAAATCAGTGGAACAACCAAGAATAGAACAAAGGCCCCTTCATTACTTAGATCACAAATGCATTCGATTCTGCATTAGTTAATCTGCACAGTCTGCGCATCAGTAGCAAGACATGTCCACAGGAGAAAATATAATAATAATCAGCTGCAAGTTCAGCATTACCTAAAGCCACAGAATATAATTAAAAGGCACAGGGTGCGACGACTTGACCTTGAATGCCACTTGAGGGAAGAGAGGAAAGAACATCCTACAGGGTATTTTGATTTTAGAGAAACCCAAAGCATGATGAACTTTGGCAAGAAACGGCTTATGATCTAGATTTGCAAACCAGATCTCTAGGAGATTTCAAATCTACTCTGCTTCTTTACAAGTTATCTAAAAAACATTAACAAAGGCCTACAAACAACAGGAAAGAGTCAATGTCCAGGGATCATCTTATTTTTGCAAAGGATAAGCCAGATGAGGAAAAGAAAATATAAAACAAGGCAACTTCGGTGTTTTCTTCACAAGATATATAAAAAAAAAAGTATTATGTTTGGTACTCACAAACGTTGCCTGTACCTCTCATTCTCCTAGTCCTGTAAGACTGTTTTGTGCTGGTGAAGAAATTTTCTTCTTGATTTTTCCTTTTAATACCTCCTGTTCCTCTCACTAGATATAACCTACAGGCCATAATGGACTTCAGAAGAATAATTAATAAGAGGGGTTCACCTGCTCGCAAAACACCAGGCAAGTTTTCCGAGGAAGGCAGAAAATCTGCTTATTTGTTTCATATACCAAGAAGGGGAGCACACAGAGTGAGTTGGAAACAGTTTGTCCTTTTTCTCCCTAAGAACTATACAGAACTTACTATCAGGAAAAAAAATAATAATAACCAACACTAATCTTCCTTATATGACTATGGTGGGTCACTTCACAGCCCAGAACCTCCTCCTTTCCGTACCGACAGCACGCAGCACTGGGGACCGCTTGCATCGGCTGAGGCTCTGAACACTACTAAACTCCTCTGTTATTAATAAACCTCCTCCTTTCCGAGAGGATTACTTATAAATGAATTTTGTGACCTCTGGCGGACTGGAACTAAACAGAGAACGGAGGGTTTTTTTGCCTTTAACTATAAAATAAATGCTATAGGAAGATGAATAGGCAGGAGCAATTAATACTTCCTAATAATTGTCATAGCGAATGGGAGAAGCACTACGTTTCTCGGGGTTTCGGAGCAGAAAGGTTCCAGGTAGCTGTTCCTTCCCGGGCTGGGTTCATGTAAATCGGATGCAGTTGCCAAGCAACAATAGGTGCTAAGGAATGAAATACAGGCTGCAGAAACCTAATAGCCTGGAGAGAACAAGAACTACAAGCTGAGATTTATGGCAGATATAAAAGGAAAAGAATCATTCTCCCACACACAAAGAACACATATACTTTATTATCAATGTCCTTAGCATGTTTTTTCTAAGGCATAATTAAGTAATAAAATCCCCACTCCACCCAAAATCAAACAGGTGTGTTTTTTTTTTTTTTTAATGCTTTGCTCATTAAGCTTTTTCGAAAAGGACCTTGAGAAATTAGCTACCAAGACAAAAGCTGAAATTTAACCCAAAAAGCTTTCCTTCACACGAGAAAGATGTCAGCTACACAGACAGCGCTGCAACTGCCAATCAGCGATCCACGTTACCTTCTTGTGTTTTTATACCCTGCTCATTAACATTGCATCTGATCATCAGAAATTCTCTTTAAGCTTATTAAGATTTTAAAATATTTTTAGCAAGTTAATTAGAATACATTAACAGAGCTCATCTGTGTTCACCCATCATGCATATTTTATTTTATTCAGGCAAATTGCTTTTAAATGAAATATTAGACCCGGGAAGGGTACACTGTTGGGCACTGTACCAAGGGGTTGTACCGTTCGATATTCCATTCCCAAACACCCCCAAAACTTCATGCCGCTGGAAATGGGGAGATCTGGTGGCAAATGGTGGGGTTTTGTGGTGCCTGCTGTATCACATTCCCCTCTAGGTGGGGTGTGGGTACATCAACCTGATGGATCTTCCTAGTACCTGAACCATCCTTAGCTGCCATCACGTTGCTGCACAGTTTCCAGGGGTCAATATAAATTAAAGGCATCAAGAGAGCACTTGAATGGGAACCCAAGGCACACACGAGTGCCTTCAACCCCTCACTCTGTAGTGGAACTGCTCTTACAGATTCATGTATTTATTTTTCCTGTTGATGGTTGCTGAAGATGTTATTTTACCTTGAGGAAGGAGCCCAACCAGAAGCTCGGGCATGTAGCACAGGTTTCTAGCAGGCAGAGGTGCACATGGACTTGGCAGAATAGCAAGAAAAGCTCACAAAGAACAAGCCTGAAATATACTTTGCCTTAGCTGGAGTTATAAATTCTTCCCTTTAATGTGCACTAAATGTCACCAAATTCAATCACCTAAAATTAAATAACAGTTTATGAGGAAAAGGGAAACAGCAAAACCTACCTTGGGGTATTTTGGGCATGCCAATTCCAGATTTTTGCTCTAGTGAGATAAAATCCATCACCAGACAGTGAAAAGTATAATAATACTATAATAAGGCGTTCCTCAAGATCTGCTATTCATTCACTCAATCCAATCAAGTGTGACATGGTATATTTCAAATTGTTCCTTCAGACTCCATCTGGCCCAAGTCCTTCCCATGTAAAGAAGGATGGAGAATGTCACTAATTTCATCAACAGTTCTCAAGCTAAGCACTTACTTTTAGAGGTCTGCTCATAGAAAAGGATGAATGAAGTTTGCCAGCCTCGCGCTTGATCCAGATTTTGCACTCTCACCGCATTTCAATTAACCGACCCCAGATTGCAGAGCTGACATGTTTGATTCAGATAGTAAAGAAAACATCCTTTAAAAAGCAACAGGTCTGAAGCTTTTGATGAGTGATCGTACAATTCATATCAAAACACATATTTAAATCTCAGCCATCGCACATTTCAAGATCTGCGTCATTAACATGGCCTGGTTTGAAGGATTTCAATAATCTCGTTTACAGCCTATAAAAGTTTTTTTCTTTATCTCCAAGGCACTTACTACTTTTAACCAATTACCATTATTTAGGTACGTGTTATTCCTGTAACCTTTCCTGACACGTTAACCTCTTCAATTCCAGTGGCTGCTCTTTCATGAACTGATGCCCTATTCGCAGTTTTCTCCCACTGAGGAACCCCAAAACTAGATGCTTTTCATTTAGCACATGGCTGAACACATCAACTGTGCTGGCATAGGGAACCTGAATCACAGCTGGGCAATTCTATGGCAAGCTCTTCCAAATGCCAAAAGACAACACCTGTATGGATGGGTGGAGTCCCTTTTCTCTGACAATAAACCTATCGATTGCATTGAACCCAAAACTACCCCGTCATAACCTTCTCCTTTTATTTCTGTATTCATTAACTCCAACACCCAAAGCACACGCTCCACCCTACCCTTTCTCCTCCAGCTTGACTGGGCAGAAGTTTTGCTGTATGAAGGAATTCTCTGCTTCAGAAAGAGATTTCGCCTCCCTGCCACGGAGCTGGCAGCAGGCAGCTGCCATGGCCAACAACGCCAACAACCTACGCCTTTGCATTAAAGGACACAAACTGTGTTGGTTTATTTTGTAACATTTAAGCAGAAATATGCCCTATCCTAGGGAAAGCACCTACCTGGAAATCGATGCACGTTTCTAACAACACCTTAATTGCAAAAGAGTAAAACGAGAACAAGCAAGGAAAGCAAGCTGACATTTTAATGCCATTTGGAGTGACCAAAGACACTGAAATATGTGGACAATTAAAAACACTCACTAAAAAAAAAAAAAAAGCATAACTAGTAGACAACAGTAAAAAAAAAAAGCATAACTAGCAGACAACAGTACAATAAAATGCAATTTAACAAAGCACGTGTTGCCACTGGCCTACCCTGGCGAGCATATGCTGTTCATAGAATGAAATCTGTGGCTCAGCTACGCAGGCCAGCATGATGTTAGCAAAACCCTACAATAACCCCACTAGAGCTGCACCTGTAATGCAGCTATGCTCCAGTTTTGCAGCCTCAGGATTTAAATGAAAACCTGAAACCCTCTGGTGCTTGCAGAAACCTCCCTGTCAACCCAACGATCCCCAGAGCAGCTCAGAGCACATTACCCACCCCAATCCCCAGCTGACTGCCTCTCCTCCAGAGAAGTCCCAGCTACCTTTACTGCAGGGCTGCAAAACTCCTCCTGTCCATCCTCTCCTCCCCTCCTCCCAAACCCATACTCAGCAGAGAGGTTTCACGATCAGTTCTTTAGGTTTTCTTCTGCAGAAGCCAAAATCTTTTGCCACCAAAAACCCAGACCCACCTAAATATGCAATGTCTCTGCAACAGCCACTGACCCTATAAATTATTCCCCGGTCTGGGTCCGTCCTCGGGGTACCTGAGATGAGTTCACCACGTAGACTTGAACACAGCATATTGCAAATCCCATCCGCATTACATCCAACCCTGACATAAAAACAGCAGTCGCCAAAAACGCACGACGCCTTTTCCCAATTCCTCACCCTTAACACATCAAGCAGCAATAATGGGTGCAATGACTTTCCAAGGGCATGTACCTGTTTAATTATTCAAAAGCAAATTGACTCAGGCACCACGGTATGAAACACTAAAATATGCAAACGAAGGAAATTATGGGGGAAAGCAACAAAAGAGGGAAAACGATCATGGTGAGAGGAACACATGGGGGCCCATTCTGATCTCCTTGCATGCTTGAGTGTCTCTGTATGTTTCCACAGAAGAAGAAAAGGTTGTGAAGTAACAGAGTAATTATTATTTACTCCTTTCAGCACACTGACTAGGATCTCGAAACCAGCTAACCGTGCCAACAGCACCCTAAATAGAGTGACATTTTCACCTATAGACATGAAGCAATTTCTGAAAAAGGGAAGTTTACACCTTTCTAGGCAATCAAATCTTATTGCTGGGAAAACACTTCTTTCAACAGAGGCTGTATATATCAGATGCAGGATCTGATCCATCAGTGATTCTCGTTTATTCTATATTAAGGTCCTGAAATACCTCATTAAATAATAAGAACAGGTTAACTGAGAGATACTTTAACACAACTTCTAGTTATTTTTCCATAAAACATGAATATCCCATTAAAACAAAGAGCATTTGATTTTGGCTTGGACCGAAACAAATGTCTTTCCAATCAAGACCTCCAGTGAATTGAATGTCTCTTGTAAGCAGGTGCCACTGTGCTATATTTTCATCCAAACTGCTGAGAATAAGCTAGAAGAAAATGGCAAAGTAAATTGAACAAGAAAAGTGTCTGATCTTGATGAATAATTCAATGATGCAATGCAACAAATACGGATTTTTTTGTTCTGGTAAATGCAGTTTACAACTGTCCTTTGCTTAGAAAAATGACCTTCTCCTTGTAATTATGCTTTTGTCTTTAGGCACTGAATCATGGTCCTGGTAATACTTGCGATTCCAGTTCACAGCTCTGACTGATCTCAAAGCACTCCACTCCTGCTACGTATCTAATCGTTCTTTAAAAAAAATAATACAACGTACAAAGATCTTCAGCTATAGTATTAGGCACCCTGCTCGCTGACTGTTCTTTAATTTATTTGGTCACTTTCCTTGGGTCTTGAAAAGCATGAGAGTATCTTTTAACAGAGCTTGTAGAGTGACAACCTGCACATGGACTCGAGCCATGGTAACTGCAGTGTGATGGACTGGTCAAGGCAGGAAAGACGCCATCTGCCAGGGATGCGGCAGCTGAGCGGACACCTAACTTCTTACAGCAGCAGCCAGAACCTGAAAGGTGAGGATTTTGAGATTCATATTCAGCATTAGCTGAAGTCTACTAAAAGTACATTAAGTCTACTTTTGTCTGTTAAAAGGTTTTAGACCAGACCCACAGGAGGAAAGCAGAACCCAGGGCTGTTGGACCACATTTCTGCCTTACACCATCACTGACTTCTTGCATTACACTGGGCAACCTTTCTTCACCCTTAAGGGTAAAACTTGTACGCTTATAAACAGGCAGTGCTAACACTAAAACTAGTGGAAACATGATTAAAAGAGCATCCACAAGGAGAAGGGGAATCAGCTCTTCTCCGTGGAGAGAACAAAGACTGGCAATATTAAACTGTGGCATGCCAAAGTTCAGTTTGTTGTGAGAAAAGCTTTTTAAGAGTCAAGGTTGCAAGACGTGGGCATAGGTTAAGCACCACTCCCATTCCCCAAGGGTACTGACCTGACTCCTTGGATAATAGCATGAACAGACACCCATCGCTCTTACTCTTATGGAAAAGTCACCATGCAGACAGGACTGCCAGAGTCACAGGTCCAGAATAACCACGGCTACGTAGTCTAATACGAGAATTCACTGGGGAAAGACCTGAGCTGTTTGCGAATCTGTTCCCAGAAATATGTCCTTTACTGTTGACAATTAGAAAAATATAAATAAGAATTCACCTGTCAGCCTTGTTGTATCCACAGCAAAGACGGTAGCAGAAGAACCCCACTCGATGGGGAGGTGGGCACAGCTGGATGATCTAATAGCCACAGACCCTGAGAAATCCTCCTTAGAGCTGTGGTACGACACAGTGCATTCAGGTCCTTGTGTAAGTCACACCTGGCATATCAGCATTAGAAGTGGACACCACATGATCATGACTTAAAAAGACTCTTTTTGCCTTTTTTTCATTTATTTTTCACCATTTCTGCTGTATGACTCTTTCTTGATGCATAGCCTTATTATAACCAAAACATATAGGAAAGAATCCAGATAGACACAAAACAAAAACAAACAAACAAAATTAACCTTACCAAACTCTACGATACGAGACATATAGTGAGTAAGACTAGCTTAAACACAAGTAAGGACACAGGAACTCAGGTGCATATTTTCTGTCCCCTGCAATATATCAGCATCTCTTGCTCATGAATACTCAGATTGCATTTGGCCAGTTGGCAGCACTTCCTAACACCTAACAATCTAATAAAAATATATTTTTTCTCTGCGCTAGACAGATCTGCCCACCTTCAACCTCTGCTACCCATAAAACACACAATTTATTCAAGTACCTTTACTCAGAGTATAATTAACCTTTTCAACGTACAAAAGCTTCTGTGCCTCTTAAATGAACAAAGAGCTATTAATGAACAAAAATACTTTCCTGATCAAATGTTTAATACTAGTTCTGGGAATACAGAGTATAATATTACTACACACACATTGTATATTATATAGTATATAGTTCACACATTCTCTTCCAGAAGGTTTCTGTTTTCTGAGTATCATCATATTAGACTGATTTTTATACACCATGAGGATACTTCAGTCAGGTTACTGTACACACTCACAATATGAAACTGCACAACACAGTCATGAACAAGAAGTCTTATCTGCCTTAATTTTAAGGTAAAGAATAAGAATAAGATGAATTTGATTTTATTGATTTCAAGGTTAGACTGTAAGGAGCCTTAACATCACACACGGACATAAGTTTTCAAGGCACAGGCCATGAGCTCTTGACAGCCCATAATATAGAGAAACAGGCCTGTTGTGTAGGAGACTTGAATCTTCCACATAAGAGATCCAAGCCCATACTGAAAAATTTATGGAACTCACAAATTTTACGTCTGCAAATCAGTGACCAAGAGGAAAGAAGGCATGTGAGTTGTTCTCATCTTCTTTCCCTGGTGCTAATTTCTTACAGGGATGAGAGATCAGGATTGGAATAAAGGCTTGAACTCACCAGTGCCCCACATCTTCTGGTGTGCACGTTGTGCGCTTTCCATCAAGGCAAATGCTAGCTTTAGTTCTGTAATTTTAGCTGTGTTTTAAATGAAAAGATGCCCTGAATCCTGCAGCAATGCAACTGTTGATCACACTCTGTTCGGTAACAGAAGTCCTGTCAGATATTTAGCCTTAGTTACCAAAAACTACCTTCAGGGAGTACAAACATTTCCCCTCTGGCATCCTGTCAGTCACAGCGAATCTGTAAATAAACTGTCAAACTCCATTCCAATCATTCCTGAATCTGTAAGGGAAAAAGTAGTAAAATTGGTGCAGCTGGTTGGAGTCCCTGTAGAACAGGGCTGATTTCACAGCTTTAATATGGTTCACTACTTCACAGCAAGTCCGATCTGATATACAGCATGCAGAAATGAGTGACACCTTTGCTAATCACTTTCTTAAACTTATCACATGTGGAGGTAATAATGGATGCAATGACTTTTCAAGGGCACGGCCTGGTTAATTTTTCAAAAGCAAACTGATTCAAGTTCTGCAAAATTAAAAATCCACTAAGACACACTGTAAAGCTATATAAATTACGGAAAATCACAAGAATAAAGGGGGAAAAAAAAAAGCTCTGGTCACAGGAGTCTTAGACTCTTATACCAGCATATAGAAAGTAGGAATACAGCAACTGCATACAAGCCAAGGATTTAACTAGAGATGCTGACTATAGCAAAGACTAGTTAAATAAAAGGGGAAAACCCATGCATTATTACCTAGAACATATTGGCACCCTTGTTTTATAATTCATAACTTACGAAGTAGTTCTGAGAGAGCTGGTCAAGAATTTTTCTGCGAGATATTTTTTGTTGGACCATGACAGCTAATCAAAGAATTTTTCAGGGCCATGACAGAAAATTAATAACTGAAGAAAGATCAGAAAAAGAATAAACATTATCACCCCACTGCCCATGGACTCACCTAGGATGTAAATCACCTGATTTAGAGTAGGAACAGAACCTGAACCGGGGTCTGCTTTATCCCACAAATTTTCCTTCACCATCAAGTTATACAAAGTCACATTGTCTCTCTGGACCAGTGAATATTTCATAAGAAGTAGAATAGCCCCAAGCAGAAGCCAGGCTGACTCTCAGCCCAAAAGCAAATGCACTGGCTTGATTTATGTCAAATCCAGGTTCAAGACGCAGTCCTGTTATCAGTCAGAAAAAGGGATTTCAATTGCCATCTCCAAAAGGAGATGTTTCATGTTTCTTCACAAAAGCCCCCTGAAGTGTAATTTTAATTCTGTGACAGCTTGAAAACAGATTTTGAAAGCATAACTTCTTATGAAACAAAAAGGTAGGTATTTGATTGCACACGCTTCCTCAGCCTCCTGCTCTTGGGACAAAAACTTTTCATGGCAATAGCTGAACACACCAGAGGAAAGGATTAGGGGTAGTTGTTAAGGTCAGTATGACTGCAATGAGTATGATGATGAAAAAAATAACATCAGCCGCTTAATTAGGGTCACCGTATGTTCAGACTTCTATACTCATCCTGTCTTTTTCAAGCTCAAAAGTTGGCTGGCTGGAAAGAGAGGAATACAAAATGCATCATGATTTACCCTATGGGCCCTGGCCTCCTGTGTGCTACATGTGTCAGATCTGACGTATCAGAGACACGCTCACCAGGCAGACTACATGGCCTGTCACCTCCTAGCTCCTTTCATAACCTCCCAGAATAAACAATAGAAATGCTACCCCACATCCATATCCTACCTAAGTTTTAAGCAAAAGCAACAATTCAGCCCTCCAGAACCATGCAGCAAACTGGTTTATTCTCCTCTTTGTGCATCCAAGTATCTCATCCAAGGCACAAATAAATCACTGTGAACCTGAAAACATCAGTGACTCTGGACTAGACCTCTGTTGATGTACAGGGTCCATAAGAAGTTTTTCCATCAGAGGATTAACCACAAAAAAAAAAAGGAAATCTCTGACCCGAATTTTATTTCCCATATAACAGCTGAGCTAGTTTATAATCCCAATCTGATAATAAGCAATTCATCCTCAGAACACCCTTAACAACCAGGAATTATCATCGTCTGTATTTTAGAGGTAGAAAACTATTCACCTACATGAAGCAGGGCTGCGTGCCATGTCTCGTGAGCGAGAAAGCAGCACCCATATCACACCACCTTTTCACTGCGAACCACAGTCAATGCTTTGCTTTAAAATCAATGAGACATCAAAATCCAGCCTGTACACTTCTTTCCATCCAAACAAAGCAATATCGTTTCAATTTCCAATAAGAAAGAAAATGGTTTATTGGATTGTCCTTTCAGTATCAAAATAAATAAATAAATAAATTTACTTCGCATACCGAAGTTTCAGTCCTAAAAGCCAGCAGTGAAACACAATCCTCTGGCAGACAGCACAACAGCTCGTGACATGACATGACCCCTAAGAAAACAGCTGACAAAAAGGGGACTTTAGGTAAAAAGAATGAAATGGTCCCAGTGGGAGTTGCTCCGGGGCACCTGTGCTAACTCCCCTGCCAAAAGCATTTTCAACTCTCCAATGGCCACAAACGATAAGAAAAACCTATGATGAAAGAAAGTCCACAAGGCTACACCTGCGAAGTGAAGTATTTTCTCAAAAATACTTCAGATACAGAGGCGGAAGCAATCAAAAAACAAAAGAAAAAACGTGTGCTGCTGTCTTTGTTTTCACCCAAGCTGAACTTCCCCTGCGATTGAATCGCTGGCTCGCTGGGGCAGCTGGCCGGGATCCTGAGCCGCGGGCAGGAAGAGCTTGTCTGGGAAATCGGTGCGGGCCTCAGGCCTGCCTCTCTGGAGACGTGCCCACAGGGACACGCTCACCCAGCCTCGCAGACCAAGGCCTGCGCCACGCTACGCCAAACTGGACCTGGCGATGAAGGAGCAAAGCTCCCGATGCCTCCCTCACCTGTCTTTACTGCTAAGGCGTGCTTTCAGGTCCCTGAGACTGGAGGAGGGAAGACTTCCTCTCAGGGGAAAAGACCACGCTGGGGAACGTTTAAATAAACTAAATAAACATATATAAGGCCATGGGACCTCGTGGGATGCACCCATCGGTGCTTAGGCAGCCTGTTGGTATCGTTGTGAGGCCACCCTTGACCACCTCTGGAGGTCACGGCAACTGGGGGAGGCTCCTGAGGAGTGGAAGGAAGCAAATGTCACTATCTTCAACAGGGGAAGGAGGATAAAGGGAACTACAGGCCACTCAGGCTCACCTCGATCTTTGTAAGGTGATGGAGTAAATCCTCCTGAAGACCACTTCCAAACGTGATAAAAAGGTTATTGGGATTAGCAAGCATAGCCTTCTAAGGTGAGGTGACTGGTTTGGTGGGTGAGGGGAAAGCAGTGGACGTTATTTACCTCAACTTCAGCAAGGCTTTTGGCACTGTCTCCCACAACATCCTCACTGACAAACTGATCAAGTACAGACTGGATAAGCGGTCAGTGAGGTGGATGGAAACTGGCTGAGCTGCTGGACTCAAAGGTGGTGATCAGCAGCACAAAGCCCCGCTGGAGGCAACTCAATGGTGGTGTACCCCAGGGGTCGATACCAGAGCTGATACTGTTCAACACTAACAGCCTTAGATGATGGGACAGAGTGCATCCTCAGCAACTTTGGAGACCATACAAAAACGGGAAGGGTTGATAAAGAAGAGGGTTTTGCTGCCATCAAAGGGACCTCAAAAGACTGCAGAGAAGGGCCAACAGGAACCTCACGAAGTTCAACAAATGGAAATGCAAAGTCCTGCACTTGGGGAGAAACAACTGAGAGCCAACTGGCTAGAGGCCATCAGCTGGAAAGCAGCTTGGAAGCAAAAGGCCTGTGGTATCAGCATGTAAAAGAGTGGTATCAGCACGTCAAGGGAGCACTGCTCAGCACAGACAAGACATCTGGAGCGCTGGGTCCAGTTCTGGGCAAGAGCACAAGAGAAACATGGACATACTGGAGCAAGTCCCATATAGGGCCATGAAGATGATTATGGGATTGGAACATCTAACCTGTGAGGAAAGGCTGAGAGGGCGGGGAGTCTTCAGGCTGGAGAAGAGAAGGCTCCTGGAGGATCTTGTCAACATGCATTAATTGTGGGGGACAGGAGGAAAGCGTCCAGGCAACAAAGACAGATTCTTCTCAGTGCCATCCAGTGACAGGACAAGTGGCAAAGGCCACAAACAAATACAAGAAATTCAAGAAACTCCTTCCAAATTATTTTTTTTTGAACTGTATAGGTGATCAAACACTCCAATAACTTTCACAGAGAACCTGTGGAGCTGCCATCCCTAGAGATATTCCAAACTCAACTGGACACTGTCCTGGGCCATCTCCTCCAGCTGGGCCTCCTCTGAGCAGGGGATTTGGACTGGATGATCTTCAGAGCTCCTTTCTAACCTCACCCATTTTACAATTCTAACTACCTATAAGCTAAAACACAGAACCATGAACAGTTTAAAAAACCCTAAAGACGACTTTAAAAAAAAATCAGCCTGAAGTGTGTGATACTCATTTACAAATATTTATTTTTCATCATTAAATGCTTCAGTTTGTACAGATGAAATACTAAGCAGCACATAAAAACCTACTTTGAAATAGAGAAACTAAATAGGGAGAAGGGAGTAGCAGCAAAACAGAAATCCGGTCATATGCCTGTAATTAGAAGTGCATCTTCAGTAGTCAGGGAAGAACAAACTCGAGATTATAAAATAACTCAAGAAAGCACTATTATGAAGGTTTATTTTTGACTAGTAAGTAAAGAAATTCTTGAAGACATGACAACTATTTTGCAGAGCAGAAGCTTGTGAAGGTAGCCAACTCTGCTTTGTGGGAGCCTATTTGACCCCAGCTAAGCCACCTGATTTCAACAGGAATTGGATAGGATCAAGGCAACACAGCGCAACTTCAACTTGTGATAATCTAGCCCTAAAGACTTTAACAAGAAACAAATGTGTCTGAAGCTACAGACCACAACAACAGCTAATTTACAACTACAGAATTGAGATAACTTTCTATCCCTCACTACAAAGGCCATAGATGTTCCACTCAAGTTTTTTATATAAATTTCTTCAGAAAATAACAGTACATCCCAGCATACATAGTAATTTGTTTTTCCAGTGAGGAAAAGAAGAATATATAGACAGGACATGACTAAATTAATTTTGAAAAACTCCTGATTTTAAAGTGCCTGGTATTTAACATTGTGATAATTGCAGGGAGGAGAGTTGTCCCCGCGTATATGAGGAGGAGAGAAAAGGAAGCTCTCAGATACTGCAGAGAAAGAGGCAGACGGACAGATTTACTTGACACGCTCTCTCAAAGCCCTGCAGGCTTCATCAGCGGTGCTTGTAAGGCCTTTGAAGTGTAGCTGTTGCACAGCTTGTAAGTCCCTTCCTCTGGAGCTGCCGAGGTTGTGGTGTTATAAGCTACTTAAGCTCCTTACTCCAGATCTAAGCAAACGGCTTGACGCACTTACAAGCTTCACTCCCTCTTATTCTGAAGATTTTAAGCTGCTTAGCTTACTGCCTTCAACTTTCAAATTCCTACAGCCAAATCCTACCCATGCACCACGCACCCACCTTTATTAACCTGCTTCTCTTCTCCTGCTCAGGATCCTGACTCTCTTGTGCCAAGTCGACGGCAGAACAAAATCATCTTTTACAAGCTTAGCCCTCCCAAAGTCACAGCCAACACCTGAATCCTATTGTTTGGCAGCTACCACTCTGCATTTTCAGGATTCACGGATTTACTGTAAAGCAAACAGGTTTTCTATCCTAACAAAGCTTTTTGTCAAGGAAGTCTATTTTTTGGTTATGGTTTTCAAAAAAAAAAAAAAATCTGCACTGGCATAACTTTGCTCTCGTAAATGTGAGCTTTTACTGTTAATTTTAGATTCAGGAGGAACTGCAGAAGCTTTTGGAAGAAGGGCTGCTTATACAGGAGAGATGAGCTTCATCTAAATCAAGCTGGTACCAGACTGCTGGCATTTACAGTTAATAACATTACAGGAGAGCCTTTAAACTAAGAAGCGTAGTAAGGCTGGCACAAATGGACATGACACGTTTTCTAGGCCTGAAATCAGACATTAATAAATCCGAATAAGAAACCGCAAAAAAAAAAGTAATTCCATTTTAATCACAGCACAGAAAATAAGCTACTGAGCCAACTGTGTAAGTGCTGCTACACAGACACTAGAAATCTAAAAAATACGATAGAAAACCTTAAGTGTTTAGTTTTCAGTGAGGATATTGACAGAAGCAGCAGAGTAGTGAAAGGCAGATAATCATTGCCATGCTGTAAAATAAAAGAACAAATCTTATTGCAAAGCTATAGAAAATCACAGCAGTGAGGTTGTTGCTATACATTAATGAAAACCTGAAGCCTAACCAGACATGCAAGCTATCTGTACCAACTTGTAACAGCGTCACAGAGTCACAGGGATGGTCTGGGTTGGCAGGGACCTTAAGGACCATCCAGTGCCACCCCCTGCCACGGGCAGGGACCCCTCCCACCAGCCCAGGTTGCCCAAAGCCCCACCCAGCCTGGCCTTGGGCACTGGAGAATGCCCTCCCTTGCCCTGCTGCCCATGCTGCTGTTGGTGCAGCCCAGGACATGGCTGGCCAAGCACACGTTGCTGGCTTACGTTCAGTTTTTCATCCACCAGCACCCCTAGGTCCTTCTCTGTAGAGCTGTTCCCAATCCACTCATCTCCCAGCCTGAATTCCTGCTTGGGATTGCTATCCGTGGAATCCATGTGGTTTGAATATCACACCAATACTGGGATCATACAACAAGACCACTTGCCCAGAATGATGACAGTGACAAACACAAAGAGACCGGAGAGACTACCCGGACAGAAAATACAGGAACACTGAGAGACTACAGTTAGCCCTTTATGAGTTAGGGTAAACATCACACTCATGTATCTACATGGTATATATGCTTTGCGCTATGGTATATATGTTAAATATGCTACAATTACTCAAGAAACCTAGAAGAAGAAAAAAAAAGAGATGGGTTCAGAAAGTTACTACTCAAGAACCCCTTTGTAATAGTTACCGTGAAGTATTTTGGTATATTGGTCTAGGAAGAGCCAATAAATCAAAATAAATAAATAGAATAAAAACCCACAACAGAAATGTTATTTCAGTGAAATGGAGTACCATAAAAAGGAGAGAGCACATTAAAAATAAAAGCAGCAGACGAGAGCCTAAAATGCTCATAAAGTAACCCGGACTATTAAAGACCAATATATGAAGAAGCTCTTAATTCAGGATGTGTTTGAAGACATGTCCCAGAATGAGGTGTCAACGAGGGAGGCACAAGAACAAATAAAATAAATAAATGAGGAGAAATAGATAAGATCCTATGTTACCCATACAGAGGGTGCATAGGAATCAAGTGTAAAATTGTTAAAATGTTCCCTGTGGGAAATAAAACCTAAAGAAATGGCAAAGGGGATACAGGGGGAGGCCAGGAGAGCACAGCATTCAAGGGGATCAATAGGGAATAACTATTCCCTGTTTCTCATAGTAGAAAATGAAATTATCAGGGGAGATGTTCAACACAAAAAATAGGGGCTTCTCACACAATGTGCAGCTGAGCTGAAGAGCTCAGTGCTACAGGATACCACGGGTGCCAAAAATCTACATGCCTTTAAAAAGCCATTAGAGAAGTTCATGGGGAAAAGTTTGTCAACAACCATTAGTTTGTCAACAACCATTAAATGATAATTAAAAACACCCTCAGGCTCAGGATGTTGCTAAATTGCAGAATGATGGAAGCTGAGAGGATATAGTAGATGTTGTAGCCTTCCCCATGTATTAGAGACCGGCCACCGTCAAACGAGGAGTCTCACCTTGCTCGTCCTTTGGCCTGACTCAAGACAGCCTTTTTAACCTTCACATTTTTCACTCTCAAATTTTTAACCTTCGCATTTTTAACCCTCACTCATTTTTCCTTTCCCCATCACAAAGTCTTTTACGTCGTCCCCATCACATGAAAGTCTGTTACACCAAGCATTTAAAAAATCCACTATCAAGTCAACAAATAAGGCAGCCTCAAATCTTGCAGACACTTAACTGTACTGTGCCTAAATTTCCAGGTATAGCCATTTTCCCCTGGATGTGTTTGTTTTAAAAGTTATGACAAGTCTCACAACCTTTATTATATTTATCATGGTTCTGGAGATTGCAACAATCTTGACCTTTTTTCCCACATCCTAATGCAATTTCAAATTAATCTTCTCTGTGTAACAAGAGTTATCAAATGCCACGGAGCATGTAAACCACATCTTGACTGCTGAGAAAACATCTCTTAACAGAACATTATTTAGGCAAGCATTTAAGCTTCATTGACCTCGCAGGTACCTGAGCACTTCCTTGCATCAACCATTTCTAATCCTGACAGCACCAAGAGTTGATGTGAGCTGGAAGTTTGCACTTCAGCCGCGAGACTTTCACTCCATCGCATCCTACTGAAAGGGCGGCTGGTCAAGATGCAGTTTTGCCTTTTTCCACCGTCATGAAGGGCATAACACAATAAAGCTAAAAGAGAAAGCATTCTTTATTTGTCAGAAGTAATTAAACATGTCACTGACTTTCTGCAAAGCTCAGGAGTCATCTGGGAAAAGAGCAGTATGTCCCCTCATCCATCTGAGTGACAAGGTCAGAGCAGCCCTCACTTTCTTGGTTGCATCTCCATCACTGACTCTGTTCATCATGCTGTAAATTAATCTGTAAAAATTTGGAGAGAGTACCTAGTGTAATTAGCCCTATCTGTCCGAATGAGGCAAAACGAGATGGGGTGGCAGCTGAGGGCTCCAATTGGCTTGTGGCTGCTGAGTGACAGAACTAGGTCAACACACCAACTTGATTTGGAAAGAGAACAACATAAAATTAACTTTGAGTCTTGTTACATTTCTGAGACAAGGCTTCAAGACCTTCCGTTACCAAGAGGCCAGCGATAAGATGCTTTATATTTTTATTCCTCCTTGCGAAAATTTTGGTTTGCATATCCAGTTAGAATCCCTCATCCGTTGTCACACATTCTTCTGCCATGCATCTCAGCCTCCCTAAAGACTCCTCTTCTCCAGGCTAAACTACTCCAGCTTTCCCAGCCTTTTCTGCTCAGGGCAGCTCCCTCTAGCCCTCAACCACTTTGGTCACCCTCCGCTGCAGTTGCTCCAGTTTATCAATGCATTTCTTGTATTTAGTGGCCCAAAAGTGGGTGCAGTAACTCTGAATGTGGTCTAATACATGCTGAATAGAAGACTAGCTCACTTCCCTCGATAGCCAGCTGTGATGTTGATGCAGTCCGTAAGCTGTCAGCCTTCATTGCTGCAAGGAAGCATTGTTGGCTCTTTTTTAGCTAGACCTCCCAGGTTCCTTTCAGCAGTTTTTCCCCCCAGCCTCTTATCGATGCAGGGAGTTCGTGTGCCCCAGGTGCAAGACTTGACATTTTTCCTTGTTGAATTTGATGAGGCTCCTGACAGACCATTCCCCTATTTAACATGCAACTTACGTGATTTATTCAAGTCACAGGCATGAGCTTCTCATCATCATATCAGAGGATAATCCTGGAGATAGAGCTGAATGTGTAAAACAGGATTAAGTGCAGATAGGATGAAGTAGTGTGATGCACAGCTCACCTCTTTGGCCTTTTCTCATTATATCATAAGACCTTTCCCAATGTTTATATTCACAGCTACTAATACGCTACACTAATAGTTCTCAATTCTGAGAAATTTGGCCCAAGCTACATCCCCGTTCAAGGGATTTCTGCAAGGAATTGCTAAGCATGCACTGGATCACAAACGACATGACTCAGTTTTTTTGCTGGCTCTCAGCAGGAGGAGAAAAATTAAAGCTAGGAGCTCAGGAAACCACCTCAGAGCATGCCTAAACACAAGTAGCATCGCTAGCGTAAGCAAGACAGTGGGATGAAAATCTCTGTAGTTAAATCTACACACAAAAAATTAGTTGAACTAGAAATAAAGCCCATAAATAAATGCATACACTTTTTTTCCAAAGGTACTTTCTTGAGTCGGAGTTGGGATTGATGGGTAAAGAAATTTTCATTGCTCATGTCTGCACAGAACCTGTCCTGCAACTGAAGAAGCAGTTACAACTTCCACCACTACTGAGCCTGCAGAAAGTCTGTTTTCTCTTGGGTTTGTTTCCTTCTAAATTTTCTGTGGACCTTTGAGGGAGACAGAAGCAGTTCGGGACTGGCTGCCTGAACTGGTAAAGTCAAGTAAAAGAACATAGGGAATCTCTTTTTTATTTTTTTGGGGGGGGGGGGAGGGGAGGGGAGGGTCTAGAAGACTTACCCTATTACATATGAGAGAAGTGCAACTAAAATGACAAGTCAAGGAAGTGTATTTATTTGGATTTTTGTATTTATATAAACCTATGTATACTTATGGATACGAATCAAGTAGGTCCTGAGGTAAAATAATTTCCGCCTCTAAGATCTGAATAGCAGGACATCTGTGTAATTAAATAAATAAATAAATAAAAAGAAAAAAGAAAAAAGAAATAAACATACCAAATCTCAGAAGTTCTAAAGACAGACTTTTCACTACAAAAATGTTCCAAAACAACTTCTCTATGGTTATTTATTAAAATTTTTAATAATATTCATAAACTTGTGCATTCCTCTTTGAATCTTGTCAATTCCAATATATTAGACAACTGGTACACTTGCCACCCAGAAGCACTTGGGGTTTTCATGTATGAGTAGCACTAGAAGGTCAGGGAGAAGTTCGTTTGTGGACACAGAAAATGGATTTGTTGAGGAAGAAGAGGAGGAAACACTGCACTGCTGCGGAAGAACATGGCATTTCAGCACACAAGGATACACCAGCTATTTTCTTTCTAGGCAACACGGGAAGCGCACTGCCTGATGCTCCATATCTTGGCAAACTGAGTGTTATAATTTTCACAAAACACAGAAGGGAACGAGGGAATCACTTCTCAGTACAGTGTGGGATTTGGTAAAGGATGAGCTGCTGTCCTCTAAGGGTCTGGACATGCCTTTTTTCCTCTCCTGGTTACAAAACAATTTTAATCACGGTGGGAAGGAAACAGTTATTCCATCCTGTTCTGTAGCTGAACCATGAATCAAGATCTGAGCTATCAATTTACCCTCAGGAATCCTTTGTTGCACAAGTTAATTTACCTCTCCTCTTATGTAAACCTGGTGTCACCTTACTGTTTAATATTGAAAGTTATTGACAAGGGAAATGCTGATTCATGAAAGTGAGATTTTGTTCTAATGCATTCATGTGAAAACAAATGAGCCAGCACCGTTACACGGCCGTTCCTCTCGCTCACATTTCATTCCAGCCCTGTCAGAATTTCCAATGGGGTGAGCGAATCCTGAGCAAATCCTGCGGCAAGTTCTTCTCAGTCAGGGGCCAATGAATTGGATTTCAAAGAAAAGCTTCGTCCTTAGTGCAGTAAGAGCTGCCCTTGGAGTGTAAAAGGGCACTACCGCTTACAGACTGCAGCTGAGCTATCTGAAATTGGGGAATTTGTTTATCTAGTTAGTTTCCTATTAATATTTCCTCCTGTCTGGTGACCAGAGATAGGATACAAGGGAACACCATGAATCAGAGGAGGGTCAGGCTGGGCGTTAGGGAAAGGATTTGCACCCAGAGGTGGTCAGGCACTGGGACAGGCTGCCCAGGGCAGTGGTCACGGCACCGAGCTGCAGGAGTTCAAGGAGCATTTGGACAGTGCTCTCAGACACAGGGTCTAGTTTTGGGGTGGTTTTGTGAGAAGCCAGGAGTTGGACTGAGTGATCCTTGGGGGTCCCTGCCAAGTCAGGATATTCTGTGATTCTATAGAGCAAAATGTGCCATGTTATGTTTGCTGTAGCCTAATCCTGATTAATATTTATACTCTAATCCAGCACTACTTATCCTCACTATTCATACACCTGCACTGGGCCCAATCATAGCCTACCAACCGCTTCAGCCACCCTGAAACCACCCAGCCATTGCAACATGAAATCCTCAGGTGGCCAGAGGACTACTCAGGAACTCTAGACATCCTCTGACAGTAAAAAGATTCACAAGTCTGGAAGAAGCACCCGAAAACATCTATGTAAGAGCATTTTCAAAATCTTCCAGAAGAGAAGCCCAAGTACCATCAGCCTCAAAACCACAGCCCACCTCCTGCCAGGGAAAGCTCTCTGTTCCTAACCCAGGAACTCCCCATCTACACGCCACCACTGCAGGCAGGCACTCAATAGCTGGCAACACCCTCTCCAAAGGGTGATGTATGGCAGGTTTTTGAGCTAGAATGATCTCATTTTTAGACCAGGCACAGAATGAGGACCCCAATGGCCAAGGGAATGGAGGAGCATAGATAAAGTACACCGACAGGCAGAGATGCTTGAGGGTGATGTTCTGGAGCCATGTTCTAAGGGTTTGTGAAGTAATGGGTATGAGAGCAAAGTTTAAACAAAGGAAGGAAGCGTTTTGCAAACTCTACAGTAGCAATTATTGAGCAGTCAAATGTGTGAAACAGCACCATGGCATGATGGTCATCATCATGGTGAGGAAAAAAAAAAAAGTTTTTTCATTCATTCCAGTGACTAAACATTACAACCTCTTTCAGTGCCTTCACAGGACTATCTTCAGTGACTCTGGATGCAGGTTGACCCAGAGACTGGAATCCCATCTCCCAAAGCCAAGTAGTACTTTGGTAGTCCAGCTACATCCTCCAAGATGTAGGGAACGAGAGACAGTAAACACCTCACAAGCCTCCGTCACGTCGCCTCCAACAGTTATCCTGCCAGAGACAGACAGCTTAACCACCGACTGAAGATGTATCAATCTGACTCACAGGGATGCTAATGAAACTAATAGTGCTGCTTACCTCGTACATTGGCAAAAAGAAGCATCTATATATAGGGAAACCAGAGCAACAGCTGTAAGCATCAGCATCTCCACTGCTTTGTCAGCATCCCACTTGTACGGTTTCCTCACCGAAGTCCAACAGTGCCTTCCAAAAGGTTGTAAACCAGTGCTGAGGTCTCATATTCTCTCTCAACACCCTGCTGCAAATGCAGCAACGCCAGAAACAGTCGCAGCTCATCCACTTATGCTAGACCCATGCTCTGACACTGCTGGAATAAAATGAAGCGAGGAGTGTGCTAAGCTGAAAGTATTTTATCCTGGAGTACTGCTAAGCTAGGAACACTTCAGTATGGGCGCTCAGAAGGGCAGCCAACTTCTTCCACAATACAGGAGGATACGATTCCTCTAGCAGCTCAAACACGAAACCTGAAGAATACCCCAGAAAGATTGGTAATTACATGTTATCCAGGGCAACGCAGCACCAGGACAGATGCAGGGGCACAGGCACGAATCATACCCAGCTGTGCAACGCAGCACTGCCACGTGTGCTTGGCTTACCCAGAGCTGCGCTGGGCCAGCCACGCAGCAAGGTGTGCTCTCCCTCTACGGTGTCCTCTCTCCAGGTGAGACTGCCACAGGGCAGCTTTGACTACTTGGCTCCATTTCACCTCTCTGGATGAATTCTGAAGAAAACACTAGCTTAAAAATGAAAAATGAATGTTTATACAGATGAGTACCCTGCCTGTGCACAAAGCGGGCTAGCCCAGGATGGCACCCAGCCTTTCCTCTTCCTTAACTAGATTTCTACTGATTTCAGTCTGTTTAGGATACAGCATCTTCAAAAATACACACCAAAGCATAAAGAACAACTCGGAAGGAGCCAGTTCTGGTGCTAGAAAATATGCTTCATTTATTTTGGATGTTTTAATCACACGGGGAGATAAATCATCTGAAACTGGCATTTTCCTCGCTAGCTACCAGTATTTTAAGTAAGCATAGCAGAAGCCAGTGAACATTTATTCAGGTGAACTCATGTATGTAATGGAGTTGCCTTTAGCAACTCTCCCTCGCTTGTGGGCCTCCTGTGACTACGCTGCCTAAAGTTTACCTTTATACTTCTCTGATGATCACAGCTGGGCAGGATTTGTAGAACTTCAGACTAGAAGGCCTTGCAGCCTGCATTATACACAGTGCTAAGAGGCCAAACGAAGAGGCAAAAGCGGCAAGAGGTTTATTGTAACACTGGTATTTTCCTAGCTCTTATCGAGCACAGCATTTAATCTGATGTATTACACTTAATGAAGAGTCAGGAACTTGTACTGCAAATAACAGATCAGATATAATTGGAATTTGTTCCACACCACTAGCCTACATACATCAATAAAAACAATAACCACATTGGATTTTGGGCTCACTTCATTTGCATTTCTTAATTTAGTGTTTAACTAATTTAACAATAGTAATGATTTAATTCAAATTAAAATCTAAGGAAAATAAAACAATTTTAAAAAGCCATTAAAGATTTCATTAAGTTCCATCTAAATTAATATTAGCTTTCTTAGTATTTTCAGTAAATGATTTTTTTCTCTCACCGCTGAAACAAACATGAAGTTTCCTCTGTGCAGTCAAGCTTTAGACAAACCTTGTTAGATTTATTGGTATTATTTCAAGCAATTAATTAATATACATTGGAGTTATTCAGAGGAAAAGCACAGAAATGGCAGGAAAATGGATGAAGCTGTTTTTAAAACACAGCGTTCAACTTAGATAATTGTTCTTTGAGCCTTTTATGCAGAGCTCTTAGGTATACACCGTCTGTTAGATCACATTTCCCATACATTTGCGGTACTGCTCCTAAGCAGCAGATGCACAGGAGTTATCCAAGCCACACTAGTTTTACAAGACATTTTTCTGCATCTCCACATGCAGCAGTCACTTGCACACGAGTGGCTTTTCAGACAAAAGAATTCATTACAGGAATACGTCAGTTATACTAATTAAAAGGGAAGTTCTGTAAGTATCCAGTCCTGCTTCCCAGCCTCTACATGGTACAGAAAAGTTATTTATATAATACCAGCTATATAGATTACCAGCTATCTAAATCTATATAGATTTAAATAAATAAATCTATTAAAAAATCTAAATCTATATAGATTTAGATAAATCCATATAGATTTAGATAGATACAGATATACAGCACATCTATAGAAACTTTCCTGTTTTCATCAGTAGAATAAAAACACCAGTCCTAAACGTATTTTTGCTCTTGCAGTCTCCAGGAATCTGCAGCTGATTTTGGAGAGTTGGATGTGCCATCACGAAGGATATATGGAGGAGGTAAGTGCAAGAAGTCAAACCAAGACCTCTCTAAACCAGAACTGCTCACTACTTCAGTTTAATCCCTTGGTTAAAGCAAAAAATGGTGAAATGCTAAGGCCTCTGAAGAGCTACCGAGCTCATTTTCAAAGCATATAGAAGTGTTGGAAATTAGGTTTATAGTCCTGCACTCTCCTGGTTCTCATGATTAACCTTTATTCATGCAAATGGCAGCAGTGATATCAACAGGAACACTCCTGCAGTGATTATGCTTGCAAGTAACAGCTTAGCTAACATTTAAAATTTGCACTGGACTGTATTACAGCTCATAACAGCAACTGTAGTTGAAAGAATTTATTAATACTCGTAAGACCTGAGTAAAAAAGGAGGTTAAAAGAAAAATAAACAAGAAGCCTTAGTCCTCCCAATTTACTTAAAAAGACTATTTCACCTTTTCAAATAGATATGCCAGCAGTTTTTTATTCTAATGTGCCACACTTCAGAAACAATGGCTCCAGATTTTCACCTGCATTTCCCTGGGTATCAGGCTTTTGCATTCAAAGACAAAATTAGGTAGGAAATACAAAGCTTTGTATCACTTTCTCTGAAGCACAAGTGTTCACTTGCAGGTAAACTTAAGTCATCTAACTAGAAGTGCACTTAATTTGAAGAGATTACTCAAGCAGCTCTCCACTTGTACACTTGTATTACCATTATAATTAGAACTACTTCAAAACAACAAAAAGTTCAATTTTGACCACAATAAACACAGAGGAAAAAGATCAAGAGCACCTTGACTGAAGAGGATGAATGCTTCTGAAAAATATCCTTTAAAATCCCTCCAGCTCTGTGACCAGTGACCGCCTTCATTCCAACGCTACTTACAGGGCTGCAACTACACAGGCTAATATATGACATTATTTTCTGCTGTTTTGTATGCTTTAAGTAGCCATTGAGAGGCCTGAAATACATCACTGATTGGCAACAATGCTGAGTGCCCTCCAGCTTTCCATAATTACCACTTCTTGAGATGCATACGTGAAAATTGCTATGTACATATAAATATTGACATTTACCTGTTAGGTAGCAGATACCAGCAAGGGAGAGAGAAGGAACTGAGTAACTGAGTAACCCAGCCCTGGAAAAACTGAGGAAAAGGTCAAGGATGTGCTGGAATAGAGCTTTCAGAAGCCTTCCTCCATAACATGAGTACCTCTCTGCAGCAGCCTTGAAGAGCAGACCACCAGGTGCACAGTGACAAACGCTGTGAAGAGCAAGTCTCAGACCTACAGGTTTCATGGAGAGGAAAACACCAGCTCCAAAACTTGCCTAGAAGACAAACTGCGCACTGTTTTCAGCCAAACTCTCTCTCTGCTCATTGATCAAAAGGTCTAGAGGCTTCAGAGCACTAACATTAACTTCAGTTCTTGTCTTAGGAAATCAGCTGCAGACTGTCCTTTTGGCATGAAGCAGTCCTTTGAAGCATGTCTTTTTGGCAGTGCCTAGTAGGGTCAAAATATAATCCTAAACCTTCTACCAACTAAGCTCACAAGAGTAATCTTTATCTATTAAAAAAAGTACATGAGAATGTCCTGAAAAAAGCTTCTATCATCGATGGAGGACTTACCTAAGAACACTGAAACTTTGGCTACCAACTTTACGCTAATGAAGTCCAATGTATATTCAGGTCAGTTAATCTGTTGTCCAAAATATTACTGGCATTTTATACTGCATATATAATACATCTGTATTGTTTAGCATTGTTACCTTCCATGACATTGTTGGCTTGTAAAAAGAAAGAATTCACTATTACGTGTTTGTGCATACCAAGCACTTTCAAGTGGAGTTTTCCAGACAAGGCATTCAGCTCGGTCACACTCCTACGCAGCTGTTCCTTTCAGTTTGTGTTACTGCAAAAGTAAAAGTACAAAAGCACGCAGATTTGTATTTCAGTAAGATGCTAGCTGATTTCTACAACCAGGAGTGAGTTGAACTTTCCTCCACCAAAGCTTCCAAAGACTTCTAAAAAGTATGCATTTCAAAAGAATCGACAGAGATAAGCACACCTAGAGGTGATATATTAAAGAGTTAAGTCTCATTTCAGTAACATTTCATATAGAGATTAACAAGCACATTTATATGCAGTAGTTATCCTCTAAAAAACTTCAAAGTTCATTCTGAGATACTACCAAAAATAAAACCATCACAAGTCCACCCTCTGTTTATATATATGTGTGTATATATATACACACACTTCTATTTTCAATTTCAAATTTCCAACTTTCAGAAATTTCTTGATATGATCTTATTAAGCTTCAAATATTGTCAGATGGAAAAGAAATACTTCAAACCAACATTAGTGATAGAGAAGAGGTTGTTTTTAAACTCACTCTCTACTTGAGTAGTAACTGATGAACAATGCTTAGCAGGTGCTCCTGGATTTAGTTTTAAGTCTGTCAGATGCTGTACAATCACTGTAAGATTGTCTCTTTCCTGCAGCTTTCAGATTCAAGCAAACTTTTTTCTTTTTGCTCTTTTATCTATTCTTTAGATTTTCCAGCTTGGAGAAGTATAGCACTGATGAGCCAAAGGGACACTGCAAAAGATCATGAAGTCCAGGCTTTCAAACATTAAAGAGAGAAATTATATCACTGTCCAGAAACTGGGATCAGGAATTTCATGTCACCTACCATATCAGCAGTGGATTTAATTCTGTGGATGCTCTAATCCCACTCTTCTGCACATCCAACCTTCCTACTTGAGGTCAGTTTTGTCACTGATTCCAAATTTCAGTCTTTAAGTGCAAAGCTAAAAAACTTTCTGCTCCTATTTTCAAAGTTCTCTCTTTGACATGAGTAAGTACTGCACTTGAAACTTATTTTCACGAACTTCCCATCCTTTGCCACACTTTACACTTGGACTAAACCGGCACTGTGAGAGCCCTGGGGCTGAGACTTGTCACTTCACGTGCACTATGCATACCTGTTCTAGTGCATAGATTAGACAAAACATATACAGGCTAAAAAGCTGTACATATACAGGCTACATTTTAAAGGTGGAAAAAGAATACCCTCCATATGCATTCTTAGGATCCACAGACCAGAAATAAGAAAGAAAAGCTGCCCAAATTAATCCTTTCATGTCTCAAGAGAATTAGGTATACAAGTAGACTGCAAAATTCCACCTGTCCAAAGAAACGGGAACTTTTATTTGGTTTTTACTTACACAAGAAATTGGGGGAGGGAGTATTTTTTTTCTTGATATCATTTAAATAAGCACTGAGTAACTGCCCTCTAGAAATCAAAGTCTGGAGGGAACCAAAGATTTAGATACTTAAAGCTGTTTTAAAAACATAGGCTCTACTCTGTTTTAAAGCAGGTTAAATCTGTCTTGCCTAACCTCATCCAACAAACACAATCATAGCTAAAAAATCACCATACATGTAGGCAAATAGAGTAGGTAGGGAAAGAATGACTTATCTAGTAGAACCCTGTTAACGCTGAAAAACTCGAGTGTGGGTTGATGCAGCTGAAAGCATTGAGACACTTAGTGCTCAGAGCTGATGCATAACGTGAGATGTGCAAGAGAAGCTGAATCACCTTAAATCAGAAAAAAGGAAAGACAGGGTCTAGGGAATCTTGGAAGAGCTGATTAGAGTTCGCTAACAGGCCTGTCACATTTGAGCAACAAAAAGGAAAATATGGAAAGACAGAGAGAGAGAGATTTAAAATAATAAATATCTAACATTTGACTCAGTGTTAACAAAGGCAAATGTAGGATTTTACGAGCAGAATGATCATCAAAACAGGGGATCACTTAGGGTGATAACAGCATTTGGTATAAATGATTAATACAAAGCAATGTTTGGATAGCTATGAATCAGATGAGCTTCCCAACAACTGCATCTCCTACAGATTCACATTTCTGAGACAGAACGAACAACTCTGATCCTTCAAACTCACCCTTCAATAGCATAAATGATCCCTTTACTAAAAACAGTATACCTATTTTTAGTAAAAAATCCATCTTGTTCTTAAAACTGTCAGAGCTTCAGAATCTACTATCACACTGTCAATTGCTGCATTGTTTGATTTCAGTCTCTGTTAACAATCTGCACCTTGCTTGTCATTTGAGGTTTGCCTACCTTCAGCTTCCAGTTATTGAACCATAATGTTTCTGCCTGTAAGGCTCTAGAGTCCTATACTGTCAAGTTTCCTTTCCCAAAGAAGGTACTTAAGGACTGCAATCATGTCATTCCTTTGCTAATCTAAATGGATTTAAAACTATAGATCAGTCTCAAAAAACAAGTGATAGAAGGTGATTTATTAGATAACCCGACTGATCTCCAAATCCCTAGCTTCTAGAGATCCATGAAGCTCTAACAAAACCAGTCAACTGACAGCTTAACTATTTTTCAGAATACTGCTTGAACAGTACATCCACTGGAACAGCTATAAACAATCTCTCCCCCCATCAGGGTACAGGAATTGAACCATTTAAATACTTGGTCTTTTGCTGACCAAACATTAAAAGTGATTGTTCAAACAATGACAACATTTCATCATTGTGTCAGGAAAGAAAGACAGATAGTGCCCCTTCCAACATTTTTATTAACTCTTCGGATTTTCTGTCTTCATTGTGTTTCCTGTATATGTATAACAACAATAAAACAAACTAAAAGCAAGACAATAGCCACTACATGAAAAAGCCTAGAGCACGTAAGCAACTTCCTTATGGCATATTAGGTCATTTCCTTCAGAGACACTTTATCTAACCCGTTTAAAAACTAGCTAGACTAATACTGTACTCTCCTGAGCCAAGCAATAATAAAAAGCCCTTTTTGTAAAAGACTTGGTCAGGGAGTTGGTAATGAGCTAACCAACCTCTCACTCCAGATCACTGGCTTAAAACCAAACCTTGCTTGATGGTGCTTAAAACCAAGCCTTGTTTGATCGTGCCTAAATGCTTGGCTGCAGGACGGCGACGCACGCCCGATGCTCTGTGGGAAACAAGAGGAGCTGCAATAAAGTTCTTGGCAAGGCATTGCCCATCTCAGGCTGGCATTCTTTTCAGCCAGAAGTTTCATCAGAAAATACAAATATCCTCTGCAGCAGTATCAATGACTTATCTGGGAGGAATATCCTGCCTTTGATGAATTCGAAAGTACTTTTTTGAGCCAACACTCCTCCCTCAAATATGCATGCCCAGTGGCACAGGGTGTTTACACTTTGTACCACATACTAAGCAGTTCACTCTGCCCCATCACTATTCATGTATGTTCCAAACTGACCATTACCACCATTCACTATTATTTTAAACATAGGACTTCAACCTCCTGTCAAGGGCACTGTCCCCTAATTATTTTTAAACTGTTTTCACTCACTTGCTGAAGCAAAAGGCCCCTAACAAAGCCATCACCCTCGTGCTGCTGAAACCCCATCAGCACTCTTGGCAGCAAACATCAAGAAACAAGCATGAAGCCAACACAACATTTTAGTATTGATTCCTCTAAGAAATTTAAATCCCGTAGGGCATAAACATCAATTTAATCTGTATGCATCTACAAAAATGCTTCACTCGCAGCGTTCCTCATTTCGGCCAAAACACTGCTACAACTCGAGTAGAAACACACTCAGCAGTGAAGACAAAGACTGACAGAACAAGTACCCCAAAGCTGCTGCTAATTTGTAAGAGAATTGGAGACTACAGCCATAGAAGCCATTCCTGTGAGGGTCCCAAAATCCGTGGCACCTCGCCTTGCCAAACCGGAGAGCCACTTATCATCAAGCAGACTAGTGACAGCCTCACGCCTCACACCTTTGGGCTGCTGTGCCTCCACCTGACAAGGTGAACAATGAAACACAACAGCTCCACGTTACACTAATTGATATTTTCTGAGGTCCCTTCGCTCCATTAGACTGCTCTCCCTGCAGACAAAGAGGCACACATTATTACTACCGTCAACCTGCTGAAAAGAACATCAGATGAAAACATCACCCGAAGAAAAAAGGAAATTGGGGAACGTGGAGTTTGCCCTTGTGCAATCTTAGACTGAGCTCTTCAGAGTGAGAACGTATATTTTCTGACTGCTGGAAAGTCAGGCCCAGCATGCTCTGACATTTCCTCATTTTTCTAGCACTGTATGACTGCCGTTTTGTGTAAGGATGCATCCCATTGTACACGTGACCAGCAAGATGCATTTTCACACGCTTGAAACAGCAGTAACATACGGCACTTAAAGAAAAAAAAACATCTCATTCTTCTAACGGTGCAAAAACACAGGCATGTCTGCGTCACCCCAGCCAATACACAGGCACCAAGTGCTGTCAGTAGAATTCAGGGCACCACCGTTATTTGCAAGTGATGGATTTATGTACGTAACAAACTGTAAATTCCATAATAAACACGGACGCAGGATTTTATGGACAATGCTTTCGCTTGTAAAACTTGGCACCTTCTATCCATCTCTCCCTGCTGATGGTAGTTAGGTGGCAGAATCAGATTCCTGAAGGTACAAACATGACACAAACAGCACAGGGGGCACCTAAGAGTATTAAGAACCCACCAACGGAGGTACACACCATGAACACTGAGAGCCATGCCCAAAGCTAGCAGCTTTTACACACCCGCCCCAGAGAATTTTTTTTACCTACAAGGCAGGATTTATTAATTACTGTTGCAGTTCCACGGCTCTGGCACAGGTGACCTAGTATTCATGCACAGATTGCCATCAACACAAAGGTTTCTATACTACCAGCACACCATTTCAACATCTATTGGCTGCACGTGCAAACACCTACTTGTGTACTGCCTTCCTTCAGCATACACAACCCACACCATGGCAATGTTTACTTCACCCACCGGTGGCCAGCAGGGCAGATTTTGCTCCCAAAAATAATCAGTTTTGTAGGTCTTCACCAGGACAGCTTCACTGGGTGCGAGCAAGGACCACCATAATGTTCTCTGGCCAGTATCAACATGAAGTTTAGGACTGCTTGGTCAGGAGTAGAATCAACTCTGAAGTTTATTAACGATTATTATGAAGATTATTAATGCATGTACTGGCAGATCACTCTAAGCCACTGACAGTTTTATAGCTGCTGTGATCACCTGTGTCACCGAGCTGCACACACCGTCATTTCTCTGTAAAGTTGCCATGGTTTTGACCAACGAGGATGGGTATGTTCCTTACTACAATAGGTCCCCAAACCAGGCAACAAGCATGTTTACACAGTCAGCATCTGAATTCCAGTTGCGAGCTTAGCTTTCAAAAAGGGATGGCTGTAAGCACAAGAAGGAAGTGACAAAACAGAAGGTGTTTATGATATAATCAAAATCCAGGAAAATAAAGGCAAAACAGCAAACCTTCCCCCTTATCTGCATGAATCTCTGAATGAGAGGATGTAAACAACAGGCACAGACCAAACTTTGCTTGTTTGTTTCTAGATCACAACGCTCTATCCAGCCCTTAAGCAAAACAGGATACAGGGTGTTACTGAATGATTTCCCCTGAAATCTGATTGAGAAAGATTAGAGCAATTAGAGCAAAGTGACACACACTTTTAAAAGCCTTAAATCACGATTAATGTACGGTCTAACTTTTCTCTCAAGGATTATCTGGTGACTCTGAGCCATTTTCGGAACAAGGCTGACACACACATTCCAGCCTCAAAGAAAAAAAAATCATGAGGCAGAATCCCCTGCCCTCTACTGGCACACGAGATGCACTGAAGCCTGTGCACACACCCACAGCCGAGCACAAACACAGCAGCTGAAAAGCTGTTTTAATTTTTTTCGTACTATGATTTGTAATTTGTGAAAGATCTATAATGTACCGGACACACCAAACTGGCTGCAAAACCATACACGTGAGATAATATTTCGGCATCACTGCACTTCTTCCTGCAGAGCCGGGCAGACCGAGGAGATTTAAAATACTGCTACTAGCAAGATAATACATTCTTTAGCCAAAAATAAATTCTAAGGGATTATCTGATATTCCTGATGCTTGCAGTGCATATCCAAGAACTCTGAAAAACAGAAATATATTCTACAAAATTCTCTTCCACGCACATGGCTTTCTGGCTTACCTGCTGCCTTCCAGATCACTGTCAGCCAAAGAGTGTTTGGCCCAGGAACTGAGAGGCAGGTTCATGACTCTGCAGAAAGGATTTTCCAGCACCTCGGTACCAGAGCTAGGAAAATTCTCAGCCATGATTCTGGCTCATTTGCACCACTGAGATGGTACCACATAAACCTCGGGATACCACAGGGAATTGCTTGTTGTGACTGACCACGTCACTTCCATCTTCTGTGCAGACCAATTTAATAAGTATCATCATGTAACTTTCTGGATCTTGTGAGCAGTTATTACTGTATTCTCTTATTGGTGAAAACAACAAACAAACAAACAAACACACACAAAAGGTTTACACTGCTGTACTTATATTTTTGAATGCAAATCTTGATTTCTGGAAAAAATAAATTGCCCATATAGACAAAGCCTAACAGGAATTGAATAAACACAAGGGTCCTGACTGTATCTTTCATCCAAATGATAAATAATCTTTTAAATCACATTAAAAACAAAAAAGCAGCCTGACACAGAGCAGCTATTAAACAAGAGAAAGTCTGGTAATATCAGAGTAATTCCCACAATGCTCATCCGTACCCTGAAACACGTTCAGAACACACCCTGTTTTCAGAGCTGTCACACAACAAATGCAGATGTAAGCCTGCCACCACCACACAAACAACAGAATATGACATTTAAATAATACCACTAAGGAAAAGTGGGAGATGTATCCAGCCTACACTACGTAAAGCAGTTCTTTCTTAAAGCAACTCATCTGTTAGTTACCAAATAGCTAGACCCTTGGGGATGAAACAAAACAAAAGCATACAAGGTTCCAAGGAAACTACAGGAACACAATGCAATCACACCCATCTCCTTTTTGCTGTAGATACCTACAACACTAAAAAAATAAAGCTCTAGAATTTTCTTTATTTTATGAAGCCACATCCTAAAACTAGTTAGGTTTTCACATGTTCTACTAAGCTTAAATGTATTTACAGATCATTTCTACTCATTTGTTTCTGTGTCAGAGTTGCCTGGTATCTTAAATCATTCTCCTCCTACTCTGGTGTTTGTCTAACCCCTGACCATTTAAAAATTACAAATGTATCCTCTTCAGCCATGAGCTTTCTAGCCTATATAAGCCAATCTTTTGGTACAGCAGAATCTATGATTGAAGGATAAACGGGTATTTTAAACATGATGTATTTGAATCTCTGTCTCCATAAATAACCTCCGCAATTAAATACTGTTTCAAGTATATAAGAAAACACATAACAGGAAAATCTTTACAGTGTAAATTTATGAGGTGGTGTTGCCACGCCTTGTGATTTGTTCCAGTGTCTCTATATTTTCTTAACTTGCAGCTCCTGGAGTTCTCTCTTCACAAACAAACAAACAAAAAAAAAGCACTGTCTTTCATGGTTATGAATAAAAGTAAGAGATTCGAGCAAATAAATGGCTCAAAGCATTAGGTCAGGATTGGCTTGTAAATTACATAAATAACCAACATTTTATTTTGTAAAATCATATGATTTCAAAAAGCCATCAAGAAAAGGTATTTCAATGTTTTTAAGATGCCACTGGCTGACATATTGGCAGACAAATCCAACAAAACAGCTTACCAGATCTCCTATTTTTTTTCCTAGAATTTCACATCACACTTATTTAAGTAAAATGCTATCCTATTTTGCTGTTTCAATGTGCTAAAAACTATATTATTAATTCTGGGGAGCAGGATGTCTTACTTTCTAAATCACAAGACAGAGAAAGGGCTTCTGCTTTATTAACAGAAAACTATGGTGAAGAGGTAAGTGACCATTTTATGGCAGGTCCAGGAGCTGAACATAGATTTCAGATTTTCAGAGTTACGGTCTTGTGCTTCAGGCAGAAGGCTGTTCTTCTTTTCACTTAACAAGCTATCGAAAATCCAAACTCTTATTTAAAAATTGACAATGCAGCTCAGTAACAATGAAATAGCAAGAATACGTGAAAAGAAGTAATCAAAGCTAAATCACCAGTCCTTCTAAATTTAACATCTGCAAAAATTTGTCCCCAGCATACTGTCAAAAATGTTTCCAAGAGGCTAGTTTAGAATTCATACCACTTTCTGTATCCGTTAGGGCATGAATCACGATACTGACATTACTGTCAGAACTCCTATCTTTGTGTTTGAACTCTAGTGCCATTAGTTCTGCAGCTTTTTCATCATACTTACTGACTTTATATCCCAGCTTTTCAGCATGAATCCTCTTGGCCATGAACTGCCCTTCAATCAAGGCTCGTATTTCCACCTCCTTTGGAAAGTCTGAAACCTGTATCAAAGAATGAATACATTAAGTTAACCAGCACCTTGCACAGTACACAATGCCAAGTCGGAGACAGGTTAAAAGTACGAGACAGATTTATAGTTCATTATCCTTGTCTTCACCCTGAAGTCAGCTTTCAACTAGGCCCAGCTCTGCAGTCACACACAAAAGGCACACCTAAAGACTCAAACGCAACCCATAACCGCAGAACTGTTGGCAAATCCATCAGTCTTGAAATCAATGCCGGATGGATGGGAAGAGGTGCTACTGTGAGTTGTAAACTCTTGGCATTTCTCGGCACAAAAAGCTGCTTAAAGATCAGTATCTCAAAAACGTTAAATTAAAGCAAGTAGATAAAATTCAAATGCATTAAGCAATGTCACAGGAGTTTAAATCCATTTCTGTCTGCAGAGAAGCAAAACAATCTTTTCATTAATTGCTATTTATAACATTTTTCTGTCCTTCTGTTAACTAGAAGAAAGGCAAAAGAGGTAGGAAAATGCTGAACTACAAACCAATACAAAAAACATCTCACAAAAAGTTGAGTTTTTTCATACACTACAAAAACAGCAAGAAGTGACTAAGCATTCATTTAAGCAGTAAGTGTTTAAAAGACCAGCGCTACACTGCAAACACAAGATAGTATCAATCTCTGTTCACCTAAGTGAGGTCTAATCAACGGGGAGTCATGATTGATTAGAAACATCTGTTGAGTTCCAATACCACCCAGAAAGCCAGGCATTTAAACAACATCCATTTCTCAAAAGAAAAAAAAAATACGAACATAAAAAGAACTTTTCATAACATAATTTTTATTTTAATTCCTGTTGTACTTGAGCTTGTGTTTACTTACTTACCACCATGGGGCCTGTAGGTTAACCAAAGACATGCAGGACAGCCAAATGAGGTCTTTGCACTCACATTTAGAGCAAGATAAAAGGAAATACTATAGCCCAATGTTTCAACACATTCTTATCTGTGTCCAAAATTTAGAAGCTGGGGACTAAGTGATACAAGTTTACCAAGCTCTCAATAACCCTAAAGCTAACCTCTTTTCAAAAATAGCATTGGCTTTAGTAAATCCACATTTTCTAGTAAAAAAAAAAATTATATTTCCTTAAAAAAAAAACAACATTTAAGTTCTAGTTCCAACTTTGTATTGTGGATGTTCTCTAGCTACAAACCAAACCTTATGTAAATCATCCCTTGGACTTGCATCAATCAATGAAATTCAAAAGCAAGCATCTCAGACCCAAAAAAAATAAAAGAAATGATAATGGCAAAGGTTTTGAGCTTTGAGAGTACTCCTTCAAGCTTTTGGACATTAGATTATTACTACCTTTTGGTTGTCACTGTTGAATCTGTGAATCCCAACTGCTTCAGGAGTAATTTCCATCACATCAAAGTAGAAACCTGCATCAAGGAACATTAAAGAGTGTCATGTTTTCTCCTAGCCCAAAGTTGTAATCTTATTTCAGCACACAGCTAAAATGATAATAAATGCATGTCATATATTTGGAAAGACATTTGAGACACCGCACAGCTTGTTTCTTAACTCATTTCAGTCCAGATACTTACTAAATTTAATTACTTTCAGTTTACAAAATAAGAGGATCTTAAACATATCTGGCTCAATGCCTCTAATACTTCATTAGAAATCCAAACAATATAATAAAAGACAACTCTACAAAAAAGCACATGCCCACCAAAACATGCACACATGCAAGTAATATAGTAATAAGATAATATATAACATCTCAGAAATAGTTTCAATAAATTATGTGCAAGAGTGAAAGAAAAAAATGGAAAAAGTGAAAGGTTAGTAAGAAGAGTACAGGAATAGGGGAACACTTCATGCACTGGATAAGATTTCATGAGTTTATTAGAGAACATCAGATATTTTAAGTCATGAAGCAGAGCTGGTCTCTGAATAATTTTGATGAGATCTAAAGAAATACAGTAACGCTTTGCAGGCAGCTAGACAAAAAGTGAGAAAAAGATTTCCCTTGTGTTGATGGCAAGTTGGTCAGAAAAGATATTCAAAAAAAGGAGACAAAAAAAAATAAGAAAATGAGAACAGAAAAACTGAACAGAATAGCTAAGAAACTAAGGGCAGTCAGCACAGCCTGTAAGACTCAGATCTTGGGAAGAAGACTATGCTGCCCTAGCAGCCCCATGAGTATTACCCCTCAAAAAAAGAAACCCACAGAAAAAGCACTGTGCTTTAGTGCACACAACCTTTTTGATTAAACATTCTGAAAGCCTGCCAGCAAGGAACACTGTGGGTTACAGATCTGCAGGCCCTACCAGGGAATTTATATCCCGAAATTTCCTTCTTGAACCTGCTGCCACCTGGCATATGAGGTGTTCGGGTAAACTTGCTGTTTTAATAGCTTTCTCAGGGACCTCCCAGATGTGACAGGACCTTCGCCTGTTCACCACTCTTCTTTCTCCATTTGTTACCCCCGTTACTCTCGTTATCCCAGCCTCACCCTAGCCACTGCCTCCGCTCATCTCCAGATCTCCAAAGCTTCCAGTGGCATCTTCTTGCACAATAAAGGGTGCAGGGAACAAGTGTCAAAAGGGAGGATGTCTAACCAGGTCCTTCTTCACTCTGCTTCCCTCAGGAACTCGGAGATTCCTGTATTTTTACGTGTATACTGTATCTTCAAGTAACACAGAAGTTAACCAAGGATACCAGTTATTGAACATGACTTTCAGGAAACAAATTTTTACAGGGTACTGAGTTATCCGAAGGAATATACAATAACACAAATTTTAAGACTTAAAGACAGTGTCCTGGTATCCCTGAAATCACTAACAAGATTTCCATCAACTTCCAATTTTTTACTTTTTTTTTTTTTTAAATATTGTCTAAAGTGGCTGACTTCTGGGTTTTAAAATAACATCTTCCCATTTTCTGAAACACCTGAATCGATTTGTCTTCTAGCGAAAAGAGATGCCTGGCCATTTTAATACCCCACAGAGACTGGATTTGACAGACAACATAACAGAGCATCTAAAAATGAAAACAGTGCTAACCTCACTCTGTCAAGAAACTCTGTCTTTAATTCGCTTTTCTAAGGAGTAGAGTCTTCTATAGCTTAATTATCCTACTTTTTTTTTTAATTAATTTTAACATATCAATTCAGATCTAGTATGATTGCAATGATTTCAAATCCAGTTCTGCAATGGTTAAATTTTAATCTTGATTATGCTCACCTTCCAATAACTTATTTCAGAACTATATAATACACCCATGAAATGTTAAGCCTTAGGAAAAAAATAATGTAAAACTACAAATACATGGATTTATTAGTATTTTTTAAATGTTTGCATCACCGTTTTACTTCATTCACTTAACAAAATGTGGGAGAAAACAGGGATGAAATGACTCTGTGACATACACTGGGGAAAATGCAGGACATCTGGGTACGATTTGATACTTCTGCTTTGTTCACATGCACAGAGCATGATTCTAGGGTAATGTGCAGAGAGCAAAACCATTGAAGACAGAGAGAAACAGCATGGAGCTACTTAACACACTTGATTTGAATTTCAGCAAAAAGCAACAAACTTTCATGAAAGCCTCCTTCAGAAATTAGTAGTTCTAAACATTCCTTAGATAAAATGCCACTAACACCTTTTCAATGACCAAAAGAGCTCTATAAATACCATTTTCTTATTTAGTGAACACTGTAGAAAAATACTCTTATGACACCCACCACCAGAGTATTTCTGAGTATACATTAGAAATTTACCTTGCTTGGCTTAATTCTTGGCCTTTATCACAACCCAAATAAAAAGTAGGTGCAACTCCCACCGAATTATGTCTCCAAGCAAACCCTGGAACTCCCAGCCCTGCTAAGGCTCATACCCAAGTTTCCGTTGTTTCCAGCAACAGTAGATGATAAGGCTTTGGAGAATTCATCCCAGGAGCCTGAAGCACAGTCATCTCTGATCCTCTCTCTCATCAGAGAGCCATTCTTAAAACTAAAACACACAAACATACCACATGCATTTTTCAAACCATTTGGCTATTTTTTAAGCAACTTGATGTTTTACTTAATACTGCTGTTCGTTGTATCACCTGAATACAGCCAGGCAAGCAAAAAGATACAATCATCTCTTCATTATGGAAAGAAAGACAGAGGAAGGAAAGTAAATAAAACAACCGTAACAAGACATGCTAAGGAAAACAGCGCAGAGATGCTCTTCTACGTAGATCTCTCCAATGAGTGAATGGCTTAGATCTACTCTGGCAGGCCATGCCAAACACAAGCTAGCTCTGAACAGCTAACATCTCCCCAGAGCTCCACGTGCAGGAGTTGCAGCCCAGAGCCTGACTTGTTGCAATTTCCTGGAGCCCAAAGCCTTGAAGAATACACACCGTGCACTGCTGGAGCAGCAGCAGGAGCTCCAATCATGCTGGCCGTGAAGCAGGACCCGTGGAGCTGCGTTTCTGCTCTGTGCCAGCACTCTCATCAAGGGCTTCACTGAGTCTGGTTGCACCCAAGAGCAAAGACACACCTGCTTTTGGACATCCCCCAGCTGGACCCAGTAACTGCTTTCAAGCGAAACGGTCCGTGCCGCGGCTGCAGAGGTAGCACTCATATGCACTGCCAGCAGTACTCTGACACAGCACTGAAAGCTCACTGTGAGATGGCTGCAAGGAGGAACAAGAGCATCTCCACACTGCATTACATCATTTATGATTTCAGGAGCCAGCTTGGGTCCAGTAAAACTTACGAGGTCTAGATCCGTGCCAGTATCTGGCGAAGGGAAGCAGCACAGCTGCATCTACACGGTTCTGTCCCAGAGCCAGTAAGACATGCTGTAAAATATGCATCTGTTGAGTGTGCACGATCTGTGCGCCCTTTATGCCATCTCCTCCTTTGTCTCCTCTGTGAATATAACACTCCTGCAACATACTGCAGCACTGGACTCAGACCCGAAGGAAAGCAGTCTGAATACTCTCCAACACGGAGTTATCACACCAACTCAGCAGGAGAGGCACAGAAATATCCAGAAAGAGGGCAAGGAAATTATTGAACATGCTCCATAGCAGCAACTGAAAGCATTCAAGTTTTCTATACGTATATTCTGCCTGGGAGTTCAGGCACTTTTCCTACTAAACCAGGCAAGTCCCCTATTAATTACACTGCTCCATTAGTAAAGGGGTGCCAAAGGAGCAGTGTCAGGGCAGGACCAGCTAGACTGGCAGAACAGGAACTCTTTACATCTGCATGGCTACAGAAGTAGCCTGTGTTCTGAAGGACAAAGATTTGGCCCTCTGCGCGTGCTAAGCTGCAGTAGAAGAATGACAGCAGAGCAGTTATTCAGAAAAACGTCTCAGTGCCTCCTATTACAAACAGGTTGTTTATAGAGCTCTTTCACACAGCAACAGTGGGAAATAGAGAAAAATTGGGAAAAAGGAAAACTTGAATGCAAAGCTTCAAAAATAACCAGCTGCTGGGAAATCACATTATGAAACTCAGTAACTTGCAGCTGACATCACCCTTTTAAGCTCCACTTCACAACACAGTTCCCACTGTCATCTACAGCATCCTTTCACCGTAAAGGTAAGGCTCAACATCACAGCTAAAAGGCAGATTTGAGCTCTGTTGAAGTTTTCAGTTACAAGCACCTACAGTTTGATGTCGTAGTGTTAGAGATACGAGGTAATCTCAGGATCCACAGGGAATGGGGTGAGTTAATCACTAATGCCATCAAATCTCCGCTTCGGAAAATGCTACCTTATAGATCTGATCATTTGTAATAACTGAAACAATATTACTACTGTGACTTACAAGAGACAGTCCAAGCAGGGGAAAAAATAATAATCCCTCTTAAGTCCTTAAGAGGGTTTTATGTGCACACTCGTAATTAACAGGCCTGTTACAGAAGTGCTGTCCACTTCCGAAAGCCTTCCCGAGGAACAGCCCTACCCATTCCTGCCAATAACTGCTGTGCTGTGCTCTGTGCAATCCCAGGGATTTAGACACTAAATGTATCTGTGTATTGTGTAAATATTTGCCTCTGACTTCTTTTGGAAGCTTTTCTGGTGAACACAGGGACTCAGTGAAGGACAGCGCAGCTTCAGGCCTTCCTTCCACCTACTTGGCTGGCGAGGGGCCAAACCATTCCCACATCACAGCAGCCAAAAGCTACCAAGAGAATCATTCTGTCAGCTGGGTTTCTTGAGATCTCAGTATTTTCCACATGCGCAGTCTAATATGTCCCTGAACAGCACTGATTATACTCGTCTATGAAAAGGAAGTCTTCACCTGCCCCATTATGTCCCCTCTGGACCACTAGAAGAGCACCGAAGTTACACAGCCCGGTCAAGCTTCTGACATTTCAGATTATTACATTTCAGAAGACTGCTACTCCTGTACATTAAATATATTACCTTCGATTCACAGCGAACTGGCCCTATGTATACATAAAAATAATTTTGTCTTTTTATCGCCATGAGAATTTATCCTTCACAACTCTGCAGTTACCCACACTGAACAACGGGAATGCCATAATCTTGATGCAGATGTTTCAGCAATAGGTTGCCATATACCGTACAGAATGCTGAACATTCTTTTCATTAACGTTTTGCAAAAGAAATAAACCACTAATACAAAGAAAGAATTATGTTATTGGTCCCAGATGTACAAAAAAAAATGGTATTACCATAAAAGTGCCATAAATGTTTGCGAATCAACAGGATTGCAGAGGATATGACCTTCTAAGGCAGGAGTCGGTTCCTGGATCCACAGAAACAATGTGTCACTTGTGCCAAGGCTAATCTGGAAGGAGAAAAAAAAAGTAATTGAAGCGTTATCACAACGTGCACGGAAAGCAATACAGAAATTAAATTAAAACCATTTGTTATTACCACTAATTGTTTTTAAATTACACATTAAGTCAATTGGATTCGTATTGAAGCTAGCTCTGACTTTTAGGTTGTCACATCAGTGAAATACATAGCAGACAGAGACTTGGGCTTTAGGGTCTAGAGCATTAGTTAAAAATAGTTGCAGTTTACTTAAAATCTTTCAGGCAGCTTGCAGATTGATAGAAATAAAACAAGCATGAAGGCAATAAAAAGAAAATCAACACTAGCAGATTAATTTAACTGATAACCTACAGCTATCGTCCTTGTTACCATTTCACATTTCATGTATCCCATTTATTCAGGGATACGGACGGTTTTCAGGAATGTTTTGACTTACTGCAATATCTCCTTCTTGAAGTCTCATCCCTGCCAATGATGCTGAAAGCAGAAGTCAGAATAACAGAGAGAAAGTTACTCATATGACTTAATTTTAGCATGCCACTTGGCACATCATAGTACACTGCACTCACTGTCTCAAAGTAGAAAAAATGGGAATTATGTTCATGATAACCTTGGCCTATACGTTGCAAAAGAGGAGCCAAGAGTTTGGGTGAGAGAGTTATTTTTAACACTTAATCAAAACGCTCAAAACAAACAACTGCAGAACTACAGGATTCTCTGAAGTTTTGTATGTTCGAGTTTGAAATGCTGCGGACCCTTATTTAACAACACACTTTTTAGTACAAAGCCTCCCACCTGCATCAGACTACTCACATATTTATTGGACTAAACCGGACTCGAATTTCTAGAGGAAAAATTTGACTTTCAAGAAATTCAGAGCTTAATCATGCCCCATAATACACATGGGAAACATACCATGATGAAGCCTACATCTTTATTCAAACCTGAATATGCTACTTTTATATGGATAAGTATTTTATTTTCATATTCTTGAGAAAAGATGACTGCTCTGCACTGAAACAGTCATGAGGATTCCAAAAACTGATCCTAAATTAACACCTTTCCTTACACTGGGATATATCAGTCTGACAAAAGGACAGCTCTAATTCTTAGGGAAAGGCTCTTTGATTCAAAAGATACAACAGCAGGTTTTGAATTCACATTTCCTAAGTTAAAAATGGAAGTAATTCGTATTACAAATAGTTTATTCTCTTAGGTGGAGACAAACCAAAACCTAAAGTCACCTCTAATTACTAGGCTACGGGGAATTCATTTGCAGTACCCAGCTTATCCAAGATGCCTATACCTCAGAAGAGCCAGTGATGGATGGCTGTTGGAAAAAGCTATTAATGCTGATAAACATGATATTCTTTCGCTGTATAAGGGAGCATCTGAGAATTAATGAGATTGATCTAGAATTTCAGTACATGCATAATGATATTCACTGAATCTTATACATTTAATCATCTCACCTGGGTTGTCTCCTGTAAAGGCTACTACTTTACAGTCTGGACTAAACCCATATCGCTGAATATAATACAGAGAAATGGACCCCTAAGGAAAGAAATACGGAGTGAAAAAAAAATGCTTAAAAAATGGAAAATGATTTTGCAATGTATGATACAATTGGTTGTAACGTAGAGCTGAAAAACCCTGGAGCAGCTGCAATAACCATTTCTGTATATTTAAGGCAGGAATATTTCATAGATTTTGAATCTTTTTTTTTTTTTGTCGGAGAACCTCATAGAAATATCCCAAGATTAGATTTTGAAATACATTAAGTAAATAGTAGCATTTTAGCTCTGGGTCACTCTGGAATTATTCACATCAAGTGATATAAACATATCCATCTATTTTGCACAGATACATGAATATTAATACATAAAAATTAGAAATTCAATGCAAACAAAAGAGGAAACAACATTAATATACATCACAACATTAAATGTGAAATAGGACATCTATTATTTTAGGGGTCAAGAACCGTATTCTTTTAAGCCACAGAGAAAACATAGGAGAAGAAAACTATCCTTAAAAAATACATGGACATTTATGCAGACTTTTGATTTGTTCCTCTTCATTACACATGATCAGCACAGGAATCATAAGTCAGCTACTTCACTAGCACTGAATTGAGAGGGATCAGGTGACAGATATCTACCCTGTTTTACACATGTACCACCTAAAGCAGTAGCTCTTTCTGTGCTGGACGGTAAGACTAAATTCATTTACACTAAGAGGTGCGGGCCTTGATTTCATCGTTCTGCTGCATGAAACGAGGAGCTCTAAACATCCCAAATGATTCAGGAAGATTAACTTATTAACTCTACAAACAGTATAAAACAAGGTCCCTGTTAAGCAACGCAAATGTTGGGTTCTGTTTCTGCAGTAATAAATACTGTGCATAGTTTTGCAGTCACCAGGTACTTGTGGGCATATGGGAAGTCGGAGGGAAGAACCCCAGTGATTCTTATCATTGCAGCATCTGCCAAAACCTTTATTTTCATAGCCCAGGGTGTGCGAGAACCCCAAGTGATCCATGGTGAAAACTATGGCAGATACAAGGTACCAGTTTTCAAAAATGTCCATTTCTGCTCTGGCATATGCATCTGGAATATCAACTAGCATAACTCTCAGGGTAATTGTACATGCATGCACACACACACACACAAATATACTCTAAGAAAGTACCATCAGCAGGACTCTCAGCACAAAGCCCTATTTCTTCCAGTAAGTTTGTGGTTGTTTTTTTTTTTTTTTAACTCTTCAAGACGGGCACATACCAGGACTGAATGGGATGGTACAGGGCTTCCCAGTTTCTCTTCCAACCCTGGTGCACAGGCATCAAGGCAGGACGCTGACCATACCTTTTCCCAAATCTGTAGCAGATTCATACCAGAACCTACAAGACACAGACCAAACCAAGAATCATAGATCGTTAAACACAAAACTAGAGTAAAGAAAACAAACAATATTGCATCAGAAAATTCCACCTTGTTACAGGTAACAGAAAGTTTACAGAAGTATATTTTACATTCAAATAGAACAGTTTCAGCTATTCTAAGCATAAAGGATACTGGTTATTCAACCTCTAGATAGCTTTCACCTGTAAAGTTATCAGAAGAGTCTTCCCCGATGCACAATGCACCAGACAAACCAGTTATACCCACATGAAAAGCAAAATAAAGAACACACACTTCCCCATCAACTCCCCCTCAACCTTTCCACCTTATACAGAGACTTCACTACAGCTACTAGAGGTGACGCAGCACTGTCACTTGCAGGTGTGCTGTGCTCATCTGAGACCTAAGCCTCTAATTTTGGGGCTAGCTGCGAGGATCAAGCTTTGAATATTAAAGTCGTGATTTTCAAAAATGCTGAACAACCCACCCGAACCCTGAAACACCTCCAAAGTCTAGATGCTGTGAACTAATTACCGGTTGCAGAAATTCAGATTTGGCCACCTAGGTCCACACCAGAACTATCACTGAATCTGAGGAAGAGCTGGGCATTTTCTGTTTCACTTCCCACTGCTTTTTTGTCACAGTCTCATTTGCGTTGTCCTGGTTTATAAAGTGAACTCAAGTTGGTTAGTGGCCAAATCTATGTAACTTCCTGAGCACTCCACATCCCTTGCTTGCATTTCTAAGATGCATTTAATTGCACATTTCATTAGACTTGAAAAATCCGTGCGCACTTCTGGTTAGTGCTGTTCAGGGACATATTAGTCTTACTCTGGATTAACAACATTTTCATTTCAAAGACTGTTTAGCCCGTGACTTATTTATCCCAGAAACACAGCCACGTTCTCAGCCGAGCACGGTGGAAAACTTCAAATTCACTTCAATTCAATACATCTTTAAACTCAGCGTAACACAAAGAAGGTGAGGCTGACCAACATGTAGAGTTTGTGGAGTACGGCTACGCTTGCAATGCTGGGACACAGAGGAAGAGAAGGGTCATAATTACATCTCAGCCAGCACATTACAAGGCTCTAGCAGAACTCTTATTCTCAACAAGAGCATAAGCCTGCCATATTCCCTGCACATACCCTACTGTTGGTTACACACGCACAAATAAGCTTACACTATCAATTCCCAGTAGCCTTTTTCACTTAATAATGAGTTTAATAATGTTTATTAACAAAATACCCATCTGTACAGTCGAATCCTAAGCACCAACAGCACGGTCTGGACCCAGTGCTTTGCACGGCGCTGTAAATAGAAAAAGTGTCGCACGCTCCAGCTGAGACACCAGAATAAACCAAGCCAAACAGCAGGAAATTTGGACTATACTTAGTAACACAGAAAATAGAATTACATTTATTAAATTCAATCAATCCCATTTCATGCAAATTAAACACTTAAATTATGCACTGGTAAATTTGGCCTGTGATGCGACAGCAGGAATTTGACAGAGCACAAAGCGTGCTTGCTCCCACAGGCAAAGGGTGCGTTTCCCTTTTCTGCTGCCAAAGTCACTACCAGCAACAGGAGAAGGAAAGATGGCAAGATTTAGTCCAGCTTTTCTCAATTCACTCTTACATCTAGCCACCCTCCTGCCTCGGTAAACTGTGTCCAGAATTGTTATCTGCACTTCCAAGACATGGAGCCTCTTCCCAAGCCTCTCCGGCTTAACGAGGCTTTCTATGAGAAAATATACGAAGCTAGAAAGTTTACTAGAAAAGAGCCTAATGTAAAAGGCCAAGAACACCTTAGCCAAATTAATCAGTGAGCAAGAGAGTCTTTAAATAAAGAGGAATTTCATTAGAAAAGGGTTAGCTGTTGTTTTTTCTTCTTTTTTTTGGTGGTTTTCCTTGTTTGTTTTCTTTTAAATCCTTCATCCCCACATCCTGCAAGCCTAGAGAAGCATTTAACCAGTGTCCTCCAATGTAATTCTGGAAGAATAGGCACAGCCTCCCATCTTTCCTCCTTAAACCAGGCAAAACACTAACCTTTGTAACTGAAAAGGTCTAAGCTTATATAGAAGCTGAAACAACACTTCAGTTTTATTGACTGGTAGATATAGTTGCAAAGAGACTTTAATATGCCCTGAGAAGAGAAAGATGAACTAATTTATCCCACCCTCAAAAACTCATTTAAAAGACGTGAAACAACTATTTTACAAGAACTACTCGTCTGTTGCCCTGGATTCATCCTATCCAGCTGCAGGCACGTGAATGAGAATCTCTAGTCAGCAGAAAACCAAGACCAGAGAGCTGAAAGCTCCCTGGAACTGCTTCTCTTTCTCCTTCAGTCACACAGGGAGCGATGCACAGTGAGTTCCTAACTCACACATGTCCGGTCATGCATGATCTATGCCGCTTCTAGAAGTTAGTAAAAAAAAAAAAAAATGGCTTAAGCACACCATTGTGAGTTTAACATAAAAATAAACAACAACCTTAGAACTAAGATCACAGGAAAAAAACAAAGGCAGTCTTTAGACTCGTCACTCCAACTAGGTACCCCATCAGCAACGAAGGTCAATAGCCAAGCCCATGGTCTAGTAAGGATTGAGGAAAGGATTAACACGTGGATGAGTAGGATTCAGTATTTCACTGCAAGCATCGCTGACTTCAAGTGACCAAGGAGCACAACTGGGACTTGCTAATATATACTGCTTATACAAAAATATAATTATTTCAAGACTGGAAAAAAAAAATCATTACAAAGACCAAAAGACACTGACTAACTGGCTTTATCAATCAGCAAGCTGAAGATCAATATTTGCATCCATTTAGAAATGGGTAAGTGCATCTATATTACAGCATTCTGGATTGCCTTTTCAGTGAGCAGTGCAGCTCTGCTGACACCAAACAAGCTACAGAAGGAGTAAATTCAGCCCAACAGGCTTCCTTCTGCAAAGGCTTCAGTTCAAAACAGCCTTAGTTGAGACAACAACAGAAACAAATATGCTAAGCTATGATTTGCCTAAGGCTCTTGGAAAATCATTTCAAAAGATAAAGCTTCTCTAGGTCAAGAGCTGAATAGCTGTTCTTTAAGGCGTCTTCTAAAAGAAACAATGCCTCGAGTGTTCGAGTTATTTAGGTCCCAGATGTATCTTACTTTTACCACCTGCACAATATAAATGAAAATCATTCTTCGTTCCACCAGAACGTAATTTGATTTTTTTTTTTTTTAAATCAATCACACAAGGTGCTCAGCCATTCATAAGCAGTGGTTTGAACCTTGCAATATTGGACCTTTAAGAAGAAAAATTCCTGAAACTGAGTAGCACATTTCCTACAACAACCCGCAAATTTAAAGAGAGAAGTTATTGTGTAGAGCTAAACAATTTGACAGGGTCTTTTAAAGACGATATGACCTGAAGTTAAACCTACAGAAATGAAGAATAGGTCTATTATCTGAGTATTATTTTGAGATGCATTTCAAACTACAATATACAGGTGCAACGTAAAAGATCAAGTGAATTGCAAGAAATCATATATGACAAGAAAACAGGTTTTTAAGATGGATCCAAAAAACTATTGCATGCATTATAATTACATTTTATTACTGGAATTAGAATTCGCTCTCATTATGTTAACAGAAGAAAAGAACGTACAAGACAAAATATAGCTTACAACACTGAAAAATCTGTTGTCTTGTAAAAAGAACTGTAACATCCTGCTTAGTTCCCTTATCTTTTTTCACACAAAAATTTAATAATCTTACATGCTCTGAACAGCAGATAACATTGATTCAAGTTATGTAAATAGCCAGAGGTGTAACAGAACAGGCTCGCCTTAGAGCTGTTTGAAAAATGCAACACATTTTCTATGAAAGTTTTCCAACGAAGCAAACTTTTGTTTTGTTTATAGTTTAAAATGTTTTGGTTTCCAACCAAACTGAAATGATCATGTTCCAAAACAGAAGAAGCACAGATCTCCCTCACTCGCTTCCAACTAGAAAAGTCAGAGATAGCATTACCAAAAAAAAAAAAAAAGGATTTATTATTTGCTTGTGTTTTAAACAAAATTTGAATTAAAATAAACACTCCCTGAAAAAATATCAACAACCAACATATTTCTTTGTCAGAAAAAAGGATCTTGGAGCTCTCACCATCTCTATTTGAAATACAGTACATAGAGCTAGTTCTGTAGGTTGGTGAGTGGCCGAAATGCTCAGCACTTGGGCCCACTGAGGAGCAAAGTGCAACTCTCAACAGGTATTGTGGGCAATAATTCATAAAAAAAAAATAAAATTTAGTTGTGAAAATACATGGCTAACAGAACAAGACCAGAAGACAAATGTAATAATCTCACAATTGCTGCAAAATAAGCGTGGATTGCCTTGCAATTTTTAAGGTCTCAAATATAAATGGGAAATCTAGTATTGAATAAGTTGTCCATTACCTAAAATTGAGGTGTCTTGCCTTTTCCTGTGAGCTTTGATGGAACAATGAAGGAGAAAAAATAAGATCGTCTTCAGACATGGGTGTCAACTATGGCTCTATAATGCAAAATTTCCTTAGAGAGCCTTGTTATCTAACCTTTCAGCTCTGAAATATATCTCCTCTTATTTTCAGAGAAGGAATCAAAAATGCTATTTAGATATAACAGCACAGCTCCCAGGAAGAAGGTATCCCTCATAAAGGCTGTTTAAATTTGCCATTTAAAAGCTGGATAGCTGAGATAACACACAACAGAAAAGAGAGACACGTGTCTGGTCACTTTTTGGTCTTTGTTATGATGAATGAAGAGATAAAAAAAAAGGTTAGATTTTATTCTTTTTAACTGAGCTTGCTTGTTTGTTTGTGTTTTTTGTTGTTGTTGTTGTTTTTGCTTTGTTTTTTCTGGCTTGGCTTTGCTTATCCTGTCAAAATGAACCAGCAGAAATTTCTCTTACAGATCCTTACTCCAGTTAGGTGTGGGGGCGTGTGGAATAATCACAGTATACATCTTGTTTGCATCCTGTGCAACTCAGAGCTAAACCAGCAAAAACAAAGAATATCAGAACTATGAAGTCTACCTGGAAATCCACAACTTTTTCATGCTTTTAAATAGATATGTCAACATTCCTTTCACATCAGAAAGTAATGAAAAAGGTACACTTTCATTTAAGAACTTTTTCTCTGGATCCATTTTATAGAAATTGGAATCATGGCATGCTGGGGATAAATAAGCAGAGCTGACAACACTATCAAGAGTAGCAACAAACCAAAAGGAATAACTTAGTTGAAAATCTAATATACTTGTAATTAAAGTTTAAAGATTGAAAATAAATGGCAGAGAGCCTGTCCCCCCCTTTTATGTAAGGTGGGGAGGGATAGAGAGGAAAATTTCCTTCTTGACTTGTCACTACCAGAAAAGCCCACACACTTACCATCACTGTAATCGATGGGCGCATAAGCTCCTAGGAAAAGGGAAGCTGCGAAACTACTAACCAAAGAGATTCTCTGAAAGGAAAAAAAAAAGAAGTGTGAGAGTGATTCCCATCAGTAGTCACTTCAAAGAAAATAAATAATTGGAAGCAGCAAATGTTAATAGATGCTTTATGTTAGACACAGAATGCACACAGAAATACACCTAGAAGGATTATTCAGTTTTATATTCCTGCCTAAGTAACGCAGCAGATATCAATCTAAAAGTAACCCCATGATAAAAGCTGTTAATAGCTCTGCTTTCTGAAACATGCAAAATATACCTAGTATATTAGCGTATTCTATGTTATCATGAATTAATTCACAACTGTGGTGTATCACAGGACCTCGTTTAAGGAAAAATACTCACCGAGAAAAAAACTGTGTGTGGATGACCGGGGAAATGCCCAGAAGACATGAATTGGTCAACCCTGGGTACAGGTCTGAGAGCTTTTCTAGTCACTCTGGCAAGGTTCTGATAGCACCTTTACGTGAGCTCTTACCTTCCTCCCACCTGTGACCTCCTCCCAGCTGAGACCCCAGCCCTCCCAGGAGTTAATCCTAGGAGCTGGTAATAACCAGCTCTGCACTAAACCACTGCCTGCAGCTCTGCCTCAGGATATGTTCCAACAATGCATGAAATCCAGCTGCAGGGCTCCTAGTACTGGCCCCTAAACGCCCTGGCCGTGTAATACAAAGCACTGATCCAACACGAACTCACCTCCATTTCAAGCCTGCTAGAGAAACTACCGAGTTAAGCAGCCAAGCTTTCTGCAGGATCAAGTATTGTATGTCCCCCAGAAGCTGGCATAAAAGCTGTCAAATTCCTTATTGTGTGCTCTAATTCAAAAGAAATATGATTGTCACCCAGTAACTAATGAGAATCAAATCTCTACTGGTGAAGTGAGCCTGCAGTGACAGGTTTTTGTATTAGCGATTATGAAACCACTGCTTCACACAGCATTCAGAGACAGACTATAGCCAGAGCTCTAAGAAGTGGTTACAATGGCCAGGAAACTTAATGATGCACTTGCTCTTCATGTGTCTCTCCCCAAGAATATGTCACATTGTGCTTAGATAACGAAGGCCTACCTTCTCTGGTGCCCCAATGGGCACTAGCTGCCTGAAACGGAAGGAAAAAGGATGAAGTTAAACTGTGAATCAGCCAGTTCAGCAAGCTGACCTAGAGGAGGAAAAACATCCACCTTCCACGTGCCACTCAGACTGCCAGGCTGCTAAGTGCTGCTTGAAGGTCCCCAAAAGCAACTCTGGCACTGAAATATTTGTGCTAGAACACAACTTCTTGCATATCCTTATTGCCAAAAGGTGCCATCAGTGCCAACCAGTCCTCAAAGTCTTAGCGTACTTAGTCTGACCAGTTCTCAGTTCCCAGGGACTTGCTCCCCACCCTGCCCCTGCTATTCATGCATCTTTCTCTAAACTTACTCTTAAACTTGTGAGCAGACTGTATTAGTGTTCTGTTTCGTCCCATCCCTTACTAGCATAAAGGTTACACAATGAAAAGAGAGAAAAAGAAATTTTTAAAAATGAAGCATTCTCCCCAGAAAACTTTGTAACCCATTTCCCCATGAAATTAAATGTTCCATGTAGAGGTGAGATTCTAAAAAACAGAAAAATTATGATCAATACTAACAAGAAACTGCAGTAATATAAAAACACAAGCCACCTGACTTCACAGGTCATGGGTGTTTTCTAACCACAGGGCAGGAGCCTTTCCTCATGTATATCATACCTGCATGGAGGTTTCACCTTGCTTCAAACCATTTTTGTCGCAGCTAGATGCAGACTTAAATTGAAACAATACAATTGCACATTGATTTCTAAAAATTAAAAATCAGAAGGAAACTACACAATGCAATTCATTTGTACTAACAGAATCAAAGTAGCTCCTCAAGGGAAAATCTATGAAAAAAAATCTAGAATTGACTGCAGTTTTTTTCCTATGCACATCTGCAGGGACGCCAGCTTTGTATGGCAGAGCAACCAGATTTCTGTATGCAGACAGACAATTCTGAGCGCTAAAATTTCAGTTGTGTGCTTAGTTACCCACTTGTATTTGAATTGCTGAACATACAACTTACTGCCACCCAAACGAAAGCCTGTTTTGAAAAACTTCTTCCACAAATGCAAGATTCAATGGAGCCTGCTGTGGTAAATATAACATTCAAAATGGAACTGATGCCCGATTATTATCCGCCTAATGACTACGAATATAACCAAAAAAAAAGCATTTTTTTATTTTAATTTTAAAAGCAAACACAAGAATAAAAATATTTTTAGCCAAAAAAAGTAATAATCTGACATCTGCACAAAATTCTTTTTAAAAGATTTTCAACTGTGATTTCCAATAAGTATATTGAAGTTGAGCCAACCTCAGTTTGCGTGTAGACCTCAGGATTCTGGCTGTAAATCTTTGCTATCTGGTTTCCTGTAAAACGCTGAGAAAGAAATGCAAATGCTTAGAAACACAAACCCTAAATGGAGTCAATAATCATTAACTCTGTGTAATGAGTTCAGTACATTGCACTTTGGATATTTAATTTGCCTGATGCATGATGAAAGTCAGTGCACAGCAGGCAATCTGCACTAAACAGGCTATAACACATAGTCTCATTATGAGAATTTTGCTCACCTTTTGAAAAAAAAAGCTTGTGAAAAAGCATTACTATCCATAATTTACACTTCAGAAATGACAGTTCAATGGAATGAATCATTCTTATTACATGCCCAGGAACCAACACTATTCAAATGCTGCCTTCGAATTCTTTAAAAGATTTAGGCTACCCAACCTATGCACCTCTCTGCGAGGAAGGTGAATGGAAGCAGGCAGCAAGTTTCATACTCAAAGAAGCAACTCCAGCAGAAGCTAATGGCAGTTTTAAGAATAATTATTTTTCATTCATATATTGTATCAAACAACAAAAATCTTCTAACACCGAACTTCTGAAACCTTAACCTTTGCTAAGTTAAAAATAAACTGTTAGTGGTATGCAAAGTCTGATTTCAAACACTGGCCTTACGATGATTCAAAAACAGAATCAGCAATTTAGGAGATTAGAGCCTTATTCTATTAAACCAACAGTAAGAGCAGCCAGGTGCCAAGATGCCTGGAGGGCAGCCCCGATCCCACTCAATGTCATAGTTAAAACAGAGGGAAGGGTTGGGAAGAGGAGATGAGTGACTGAGTACTCTCTGATAGGGTCCCGAACTTCCGAAACTCATTTCTCTCTTAGGTCGACAGCTACTTGTTAGCCTTTGAGGAACATTAAAAGGCTAATTCTTTTAACTACGGAAGTAAGCTAGAGCAGCTATCCCCAAACATTGAGTCATAACCCCAAGTAAGCCTGTAACACAAATTAAATTGTCATCTCAGTGGAAAATTGGCTGTACGGGAGCTCCCAGTGGAGAACTGGGCCCGGGGAACCACAGGCCAAGTGCTACAGCTCACTACAGTCACTGTTTCTACGCTGGTTCCTGCAGCAAAATTGCCAGTTTTGCCTAATTTCACCTTAAAATTACCATAGAATACGATTTCCACCTCTTCCTTTGTGAGGCTACTACAAAGCACAGTACTGTCGGAGGTTCTTCAAAAACACTGAATAAAATTATCTCTTTCATAGCTAATGCCTGCTCATTATCTGCTGTGGTACGACTTAACAGCAGAATTGTTTCCGTCACCCAGCTCTGCCGAGGACTTTCTTCTCACTGCTCCTCACCTCATAGGCTCGAGATCCAGTGATAGCCGCTAGGCGCTGTGCTCCTCCCACAGCCTTCTCCAGATTGCTGCACTGGGAAGCTGTGCTCGAATCCATCCAGATGGGGCTGTTACTGACAGCAAAACAAGCCTGGAACAAACAATATTCTTTATTAAGAACATCTGAGCTCTTAGAAGTCCCTGCTGGAACAATAACAATCCAGCAGACCTAGCTGTCAGCTCACAGTTCAGTGCTCTGAGGTGCCTTCTGTTCCCCTCTTGATAATTACAGGAAAACAGATACTGGACAGCACGTTGGTCAGCAGTGGAAAGCCTAACCCAACCTTCACACTCAAGGGAAGGAGCAGGCTCCACCTGCCAGTAATTCACACATGCCCTGCAGCAGGATGTGCTGTGGCAATGTATCAGTACACTCCTTTAGTAGCCAAAGCCCCAGGTCATTTTATACAAGTTTAGACCCATTTTTCAGAACGTCTCTTCAAATATTTAAGACTATCCAGAGCTGTTCTAAAAGATTTCTCTTCAGTGACTGGCATAACCAATGCAAGTGAGGCTTGCCATAAGCAATGCATGTGAGGCTTCGTACATCACCAGAGAGTATTTTAATTCCATTCCCAAGAGTTTTGCATAGATGAGATTATTTCCAAAAGTAATCATTTAAGAGATCGTTTACACGAATGCCTCCTTTTCAATATACAACTGTTGTTTCTGATCTTAGAATCACAGAACATCCTGAGTTGGGAGGGACCCACAAGGACCATCGAGTCCAACTCCTGGCTCCACACAGAACCACCCAAAAACCAGACCCTATGTCTGAGAGTGCTGTCCAAAAGCTTCTTGAACTCCTGCAGCTCAGTGCCGTGCCCACTGCCCTGGGCAGCCTGTCCCAGTGCCCGACCACCTCTGGGTGCAGAACCTTTCCCTAACCCCCAGCCTGACCCTCCCCTGTCCCAGCTCCATGCCGTTCCCTCGGGTCCTGTCGCTGTCCCCAGAGAGCAGAGCTCAGCGCCTGCCCCTCCGCTCCCCTCGTGAGGGAGCTGCAGGCCGCCATGAGGCCTCCCCTCAGCCTGCTCTGCTCTGGGCTGAGCAAACCCAGGGACCTCAGCCGCTCCTCACAAGTCTAGCACTCCAGACCCTTCAACATCTTTGTAGCCCTCCTTTGGACATTCTCTGATAGTTTTACATCCTTCTTATATTGTGACACACAAAACTGCACCCAGTACTCGAGGTGAAGCCACACAGCACAGAGTAGAGCGGGACAATCCCTTCCCTCCAGCAGCTAGCCATACTGTGCCTGATGCACCCCAAGGTACGGCTGGATACAGATCTTGAAGTAAGGAAGGTCAGGGACTTTGAAAGGAAAGCTGTTTTCTCCCTACTTCTCTTTTCAAACAAAACTCTGTCAAGTCTATATTCAAAACATACCAAACACAACAAAAATAGCATTGAGGTTCAACAATTTACTTGTTAGGAGGTTCTGTCCTCACAGCATTACACTTCCATTGTTTAAGGGGAAATGTAAATTGATTTTTTTTTTTTAATATTTTCTAAAGAAATCTCAGGCATTTCAAGGAAACTCAGGTGCAATAATATTCTTCATCGCAATTTTTTTGTTAATACAAATTAGAAAAAAATACTTACAGGTTGTTAACAAAAATATTATGTTTCCTAAAAGAACAAACAGGTTGTTACTCTGACATGAAAAGATTGTGGAATGCCCACTGACACCTGTAAGCTTTTAAAGCAGTACACACTGTCACTCAGGAGAACAGGAAATGTCAAAAGCCCTGGAGCTGAAGGAGTAACCTGTATATTTCCCTTCATGCTGCAGGGACACGCAACTCAGCTAAACATGAGGAAAGGTTGGCAATGAAAAAAGCAATGCCTAAGTATCAGAAAAACTGTAGCTCTCCCTTCAGAGCTTTTTTATGCACATTACCTTTAGTAACTGATGTAAAGGCAGTTCAGGTGATGCATTCTTTAAAATCTGGATGCTTCCTTTCTTCCAATACACACTCCCGTGTTGCTGTAGGAATGTACAGAAACCGAAGTTGGAGATGGCCTGTCAGGCTACAAAGTTCATACCCTGATCTGAATTTCAAGCTCTAAGGGACAGAGAACTCTCTCCAAACTAGGAGAAAAAAATGCACTTTTTCAAATCAAGTGTCCCATTAGAAGACAATTCAAGATTGAGCAAATCATATACTGAAACAGAAAACACAGGAGTTAATACAATAATGACCTTGAATTATACCAACTACACCAATGAAACTAGATGTACACAAAGAAAACCAAGCCCATAGTTCTTGACCCACAGCTTCATCCAGATTGCTTCAACATCTCTCTTCTGGTTCTTCTGACAATTGAAACCTGTTTGCCCCGTCTTCTGGGGCAAAAACTGGCACATCAGTGCACCTCTGCTGTCTGATCTGCAGCACAGAAACAAGGTTCTTAACAGAGAAAAGGGAGAGAGACGATGTGTGTTGGCACGTGACAGCTAAGTGAAATCTGTTCTACCTGAAAGAATCTGAATACAGCACCAAGTTGATACCCCAACTTGTTGAATTAAGAGGAAAACAAAGGGAATGCTGGTAGTCTGGAAAAAAAACCTTCCTACCTTCACTTGAGTGAGTTGGGGTTGCCTGGCAGTCCCTAACTTCTGTTCCACTGAGGAATTCTTAACAGGGCCTTGATACAAACTATGACTTTCAGACATGTTGCTCAGACTTTCAACTGAAAGCAATGAAACATGGAGATTAAAGCAAAAATTTTGATTAATTAGCCCTAGATATATCAAGATGATTAACTAAACCTCATGCATCACAATCAGCTATCATTTCGGTGCTGTCCTTACCCTGAATATAATTTTTAAGTCTGTAAATGGAATAAAGGACTTCCTTATCTCACCACAGTACTAGGAGACTGGAGAACCAACTTAGTATCAGAATGGGTTTTATAAACCTCAAAAAATGTACTTAAAGGATAAGAAATGGCCAAGCAGCATATTTGTCCTCTTTGCATCAAAGACTATCATAATTTGTTTTCTTTTGTTCCTAGGCAGATCTCCATCCTAGCCAACAAAAACAGTGCTCAACAGGACTTTACTATGCCTTCAGCAATGTCAGCTAGTCACTGTTTTTCTACCCTATTTCCACTGCACCTGGATAAAGTGAAATTCAAAATGACCCCAGTCATTTCAGAATCTACACGTATAAAGAATTTAAGCAACAGGAGAACAACTAGTTATGCACTATACTGATCTAAACTATTACTATGTAAACCTCATCCTCCCCTCTTACTACCTGCTATAGATTGCTTTGAATGCTTCAGGTTTTAGGCTACCTTGAGTAACGTGTCTTTTAATGGATGCTTACACAGAAGCTTTGATCTTACTTGATGTCTTTAAGGTCTTCTGCAATACAACTATTTAAAATTTATCAGTATACCTTGTATTATATTGAAGAAATACAGTAAGATGGATTTATTTCTTTATAAACTAACCTGGCCAGCACCAGACAAAGCTCTGACTTGAGCGAAGTTAAAGCCCGAAGATTTCATCTTTTCTAAAATCATATCCAGAGCCTACAAGAACAAACAAAATCAAGAATGACTGTAACGAGCTACCAAATTATGCATACTCACAATCCTTGGAATTAAAGAGTAAATTCATGTCATCACTGATAAGAGTTCATTGGCAGATAATGAAAAATTAGCTAATGACTATGGACTTTTCAAGAAGCTGCATAAATTAATTTACTAAGTAAGAGTCCATAAAAGAAAAGTTGAATCACACAAAGGAGGAAAAAAAAATCTTTAAACAAGCTCAATCACAAAGAATCATTCTTTGAAACCTAAACAAGCGGCAAGATTTAAAGAATTCCAATTCATTAAAAAACATCTATTAAGAGTGCCAGACACAAGACATGATTATCTTTGTCTGTTCTTACTTTTGGAAATCTATGAAATCTTTAATGGTGTGCACCCTGCACCCCATTCCACAAGATGCTAGGAATCCTCAATACTGCTGACTGTCGTGTCTGCTGAAAACTCAGGACCTCTTTAATTCAAGTGAATTTTTGCACTTTAAGCCCCTAGGTTACTTTTGTTCTTGCCACATTTTACTGGATTTTAAAACCAAAAAGTAATCTATCTTTATATAGTCCCATTCGGATCAGCATTTGCCAGACTTTCTTGACAAATGGACCACTGTAAGGCTTCAGAACTTCCCAAGAAACCATATTCCTTTATCATATACCTATATCATCATATTATTAATTTAATAAATACAGCTGTTCCTGTTTATTACGGTTCAAAAGACCAACTGCGAACAATTTACCAAATCTTTATGGATCATCAGACAGAACTACAGTGGAACACCAACTGGGGATTCCATGACCTTTTAGATGTCTTAACTATTCAAATCATGCTAGTAAAACAGATTGACGTAGCACCATGTGAGAGCAAGGGTTGCAGAATCTGCACAGAGGCAAAAAAGGCCTGCTTTTAAAACAGAAGAGAATGTTATCTGTATTTCAAAATAAACAGCAGTCAAAGTGACTGGGAATTACTGAATAAATTGCTCTTTAAACACCTGCCATTTGAGAAATCAATTTGTTAGCACAGCTTATTCTAAAAAGATAGTGCGAGTAACCTGGATGCTGCAAAAAAACAGAATTAAGCTAGGCAAAGCTACAGTGGTCCATTTTGCATATGAAACAGGAAGATGGAGGGAAAAAAAAGAAAAAAAATGGCATTTTAAAAATAGGGGAAATCCAGGAAAGGATTTTTCATGCATATAATGCTATAAATAGCAGAGAGTGAAAAAAGAAACAAAGAAACGAAATATTATGCATAACCAAAGTGGAAGTTGTTTACATTAACATCTGCATCCCAAAGACATAGAATAGCACTTTAAAAAGCAAAAAATAAGCAAAAGGACTGCAATGATTTTAATGATGAATTTCACTGTTGTTCGCAATACATATCCATTTCAATAAGAGCAAGGAAGAAGTTGAACCATACACTACAGATACTTCCAAAAGGCTGACAATAAAGCTCGTTCATACCTTGACCCACATTAGCACAGGAGAAGTGACTGTCAGCCTGTCACTGTGAACATAGGCTCCACCTTGAGTCCTACAGAAAAATGGTATTTTCTCTTGGTAAATTCAGTCACTTTTCCCCACCAAGCAAAGTTCTTTAAGTTTAGTAATAACCAAGGAGAGCTTGCAATGTTTTTTGTTTTTTTTTTGTTAGGAGCAAAGATAAGATCGGTGTTTGAAACCTTAAAAACTAAAAGCCAGCTCCTAGGAAATGGCATTAGAGACGTTTGACTCAATTGCAAAGAAAACAAATTGGAAGGAAGGGCTGTGGTCCCGAAGTAAGACCTGTGACAGACTCCAGTGCTGACGCTGCTCATTGGCTCCATGCAAGTCACGGTTATCTCTAAGTTTCCTAACTGTCACCATTAGTGGCTTGAATCTAGAAGATGAAATTCAATTTTTGCTGTTAAACCATCAAGTAGATAAATGTATTTTATTGGCACTTGTGACTATGATGGAAGAAATCTGTAAATCTGTAAATTCTAGTCTATAAATTGAGTTTATACATCTTAATGTGCCATTTGGAGCCACTGAATTTGTCTCCAAATGCCTTTCAGAAGTTTCCCTCATGCAATTTATTTCCTGTTATCATAACATTCCATCCTGACATAAAGGCGGTGCTTACTTCTGTGTCCCAAAAAGAAACAGCCAAGTCCAAAAGTCTGAAGTTCCAAAAGAAAAAAATGTTGGTTAATTTACACCATGTTGGTTAATAATACTTCACGATGGGAGGGTCTTTTTATTTTCTATTGGGAGTTCTTGCCATGCTTACACACAAAGCAAGGCAAAAGGACATACTTCCATTGCCAAGTATGAAACACAAACACAGCATTAACTTTTTCCATGCCTCCACACATATCAAGAAGACCAAAGTAGGGAACAGCCCCTCATCCTAATCCCCAAAGTTTTACATTTTATTATCCAAGTAAAACATAAAAAAAACATACTTAAATTCTGGAAGGTCTTTATCAAAATGAACACTATCCTCATAAATGACTCTCAGATGTTCATCAATTGCAATGACTTTCAGCTAGAAGAAATAAAACAGGATATTAACAAAAACCATCTAGAACAATAACTAGAGAGTACTGATAATTCATTTATAATAATTCAATTCTCATAGATGAAATGGGAAGGAAGAAGTGGGGATCACCCCAATCCATGCAACTAACTGTAAGTATGGACACAATTTTACACAAAACAAGTTATTATGCGAGTTTACAGCACTGATGTACGCTTATCCAGCAACATGTGTATTTGCTTGCTACATTTTCTCCCTCCTTAATCACGCAAGAACCAGATGCTTTGCTAAAGATCACCAAGCAAGTTATATAGTTCCCAGTTTGCATCACAGTAACCAAGCTCTCCAAAGAGCACAGTATCTTAGGTTAAAGATGTCATGCGTTGTTGGTTCTGTTTTCTTAACAGCCTCATCTTACCAAGGAAACTAGCAGACATTCGGGATACCTTGAGGACCTTCCCTCCTGCCCAGAGTGTCTGAACTGCACTCTACCAGCCTGGCAAAGCTCAGAGGGCATTTCACAGCTTCATGCTTGGCTTCTGCAGCCTGTGCAGAGCTACATCCAAATCCCAATTCCATCAAGCCGAGCTTTCTTGCAAGCACTGACTAGAAGAGTACCACAAACTAGCTTTTCTCAAAGTCACCTGGCGCAGAAGAAAAGCGTTAACAGCCTCAAAGAAAAGCAAGAACGTCGTTCGCATCCTGCATGCGTTTTAACAAGGGAGAGTGCGAACTGCCGCTAAAGGAGCAGACTGAAAAAACCTACAAAGAGCGAGTCAACTCAAAGGAGCTCTATTCAAATAATAAAACCATCCCCATTTGGGGGCGGGCTACTTCAATTTTAGCCGTACTACTGTAGGGCCTCATTTATGCACTAGCACAACTCATTACCAGGCTGGTGCACGGAGCTAGCTTAAAAACGGCTCTGACCCACTGCGGTTTAATTGGCTTTCTGCTTGTGGTGCACCCCCTTCAAACACAGTTGATCAACCTAACGTGGGTAACCTGGATATGTCTTGTCAAGCTCCCAAACTTCAGCACAGCTGTAACGAAGTGATTTATGCCCGAGGAGGGGAGGGAAGAGGCCGCGGTACCTGCTGCGTGCTGAAATCCCAGCCCAGGAAGCAGGGGGCGGCCATGTCGCGGCCGGCGCGGGGGAAGCCCTCACAGGGCCGGCTGCTCGGGGCCCTTCCCCCGGCTTCCCGGAGCCCTCCCCCGGCTTCTCAGGGCCCTTCCCCCGGAAAGGAGCCGCCGGCCCGGCCCCGCTGTGGTGCCGTGGGTGGGGAAGGGCCTGCGGGCGGGCGGGTTAAAGGAGCTGGGCGAGGAGGAGCAGCCCCCTCGTCCCTCTCCAGCGCGAAGGGGTTTGTGAGAGAGTTGCGGCTGGGGAAGAGGCTCTCCGGAGCTGATCCCATGGCAGCTCGCTGGGCTTTGCTCAGCTCCACGGCTCGGCTGAACTGCCGGCGTTTGGAGGAGAAAACGCCGAAGCAGTCGCACGGCGATCGGCCTAAACTGAGGCACAACGAACAGGGCAAATCTGCGCCACAGCCCGAAGCAATCCACTGAATTTTAATATATCATGTGTACGGGTCTTGGTGTAGTATCGCACCCTGGGTTTGTGTAAAAACACACAAAATTCTGCTTGGTTTTAGGACTTTGCATTTCCTCCTATAGCAACGTGACAGAGGCGTTGCCTAATCAAAGGAGGGCTTATCTAAGAAATACTCCCATTCTGCAGTCCAGGCTGTATCTCAGCAGAGCCTTAACGAGGTTTTGCATGCCCAGGATCCTAAGCTGTTTTAAGAGTACAAATACTTAATTTGAAATGCCCTTTAAACTATAAAACATTACTACATTTTGTCATATACTGAACGTTTTGAAGATTCTGTAAGTATTCCCAATGATTTCTCAAAGGCCCAACTCCTTAAGCTTATGCTTCAAGGTTTCTAGTGATTATTGCAAAGAAAAACCTTTAAAAAAATAATACAGATTTAAATCTATAATGCAGCCGCCATTCTAATATACTGACTTTTAAACAAATCCTACACCATCACGTCACCTTTGAATACTCTGTGTTGACAGTGCCTGTATTAGAACTCCCAAATACACGGAATCATAAAATCTTTAAATAAGAATTTAATTTAAAGTGGTCTGGGAAACATTTATAGTGTGGGGATCCCTTCAAATGCATACAGTGGTGTTGTCCAACACTTCACAGTTTAATCCTGCAAATATATCTAAATAGTTCGCAATCAGGAAATGTCCGAATGAAGAAAGCACTAACAGTCCACTTGAAAACAAAGGCATGTAGAATTGTCACCCAGTTTGTAGTTTGGCTTCCTTAAATCAGATGGCTTCCAGTGTCTGGTGTTGGTGGTTTTTTCCTGCCCCGAAGGAGTTCATGCTGGATGGACCTGTCCCGGACAAAGGTCTCATTTAAGCAAGAAGAGACTGTGAAGAAAATACAGTTTTTAAAATGTTACTAAGAACTGTTTCCTTAGTATAACTCCTACCAGAAGAGAAAGGATCAAGTAACACACCCTGGCTTTTCCATTAATGCAGAATGTGACTGGTGAGCCAGGGAGGAGAAGCTTGCTTTGCCCTTTAACTTACTGCATATTTCCGATAAATAAGTAACAGATATGGAATTTGAAGGCTTGAAGTGCTGCAGTTTTCAAAGTACAACTACTCGCAAAAAGTAAGAGAAATTGAAGTCGGTCCTGAAGAAAGCCATAAAAATAATACATGACTTCAGAAAGAGACAGCTGTGCAACTTTTGAAAAGATAATAGAAGGAGGTGGTAGTTATGCGAAAGGAAACAATAGTTTATAAATACGTAAAGCAATCCTGTGGGGAGGTAAGAATCCATTATATTATTCGGCAATGAGATCATTCAATGGACAGATTGCTGCATGAAATACTTCATTTTAAACAGCACGGAAGAGTTATGGGATTGGGATAACAACCCACGTGTTATCAGATCTCCTTAAACTGGAACAACAGTGCAAGTTTGGTAGAATCCACTCAAGGACAGAATGGGAAAGTTAATGTTACTTTTACTCCTTAGGTTTTTCTAAAGAAAAGAGGGAAGTTTAGAGAATCGTTGTCTCATCCTGTCACTCTGTTGCACATCCTTCCATCAAGTCAAATTCTCTCAAATGTAGTAGTTTGTGTGCAGAAAATTTGCATTGCTGTTGTTCCTTCTGCATTAAAGCTCCTGCTGACAGTTACTACCATAACCTCTAAAATTGTTTCTTGAAAGCAAACAAAGCTTAACTGTACAGTTACCAGTGAAGTTGCATTCACGTACCATTGATGTTTTAGCACTGACAAATCCAAAATTTCCAGAGGGGATGGACAGAATGCCATTTATAATTGAAATGTCACGATCAGAGATTAACAGCTTGAGGCAAAGCACAGATTAATCACACAGGACACATAGAGCAGGGTAAAGGGAAAAGCGAGTTTCTTCCCCTTTTCCTATCAACCTGTTTCTGCAGTTATGCACAGACCTGACAGAGAAGCAATACCTTTATGCTCTGCTAGGCCATTGGATCTTTTAGTAAGTTATAACTGTTAAGCTAATTGATGTGTTTTTTTTTTTCTTCCTGACTGTCAAGTTAACTTCAACCCCACACTCATTTCAATTCATTGCAAAACAAATTATTTTAACTGTATTGCATAATCCTACATACAAGGAGTTTTCACTTTTTATTCTCACTTTGTTTCAAACTCTGCCTCTGATCCCGGTTTTACCCTGATATAAAAACTTAGATTTAACTGCACCCTTCAGCTTTGCACAGGTGTGCAGGTAACAAAGAAATCATACAAATTAGAGCAGTGAACTCTTTCAAAAACAGTGCCAGCCTAATTACCATGCTTTGATATCATCACATCATCTTAGATGTGCCAACAAACTAGGGAACAGCTAGACCAGACCTTTGTTTGATATAAGTTAGGATTAGCATACTGACTGTAGTCCAGCTATCCTGATTTATGCAGGCCATATAAAATACTTGTACCTGCCTACAAAGGTACGAGAAGTCCATGAACAGCTACAAAGCGACCGATCCGTCTGCTTCCAGCAGATCTGGGGCCTCTACCTAGCTATTTTATGTAGTGGAGCAGCCAAATATTCTCGAGTCCCAAACTGATAGTTCACATTTGTACATCAACAGAGGTTGGCGCAGCAGAAACAAGAAGACAGCTAAGAATCATTGCACAGCCACCAGTTATGCACATGCAATACGAAGGCAGCCCATGTTAGACCTGGCACTGTTAGGCCTGCTGGCACGGTTATCCTTTTCCCAGTAAGAATTCTCATGGGTCTTTAATTAGCCTCAGAAACATTAAACATACTAAGCTGGGTCAGATAAATTCCTGTGTATTTGCCAAGTAATCTGACAGTCACATGCAATGCTGCTAATTAAGTGGGAGATGTTTACAACGTTAAGCTCCGCATAACACAACAATAAAACATCACCTAAACAAAAACCTCAGCATGAGCACTAGACCTACCTACTGGAAAGATATCTGAACAATAATAATTCTCTAAAGGTCATCCCTTTTCTGCTTAGCACCGCTGGTACTCTGTTATCACACAATCTCCAGCAATGTTCAACCAAGTACTGATAACGCGGCATACCACAGTACCATAAATTAAATACAAAGTTGCTGTTCTTTCTAATGAGACGGCTCTGTAGCATTTAAAATGTTTTCCTTTCTGTAAATATGCACTTTTTTTCTGGAAGTTACTTTTGCACTTGATTTTGTGGTAACCATTTTATTTGATCATACCTCCAAATGCTGTGGAGGGTCTCATTATTCGCTCTAAGAATAAATACTTGATGTTTAAAAGCAATGTATCTAGACAGCTGTTACCTACTTTAATTTTACTGATTGTCCTGGGAATGGGTGAAAATCTGTAAAACAAAGATCTTGCAAAAACCTTATGTACGAGTTCCACTAGAGGAAGCCCAAACCAGTTACTGAGACACAGTTGTTACATTGAGACTGAAAACACACCTTATTTAGGTGTAATCATTCCACAATCTTACTGGATAATTTAGTTCCTTATCTGCATATTGACATGCACCTGGTGCTGCATTCAGCTCTGGGCCCCCAGCACCAGAAGGACGGGGACCTGTTGGGGTGAGTCCAGAGGAGGCCACGAGGATGCTCAGAGGCTGGAGCACCTCTGCTGTGGAGCCAGGCTGAGGGAGTTGGGGTTGTTCAGCCTGGAGAGGAGAAGGCCCCGGGGAGACCTCACAGCGGCCTGCCGGGGCCTAGAGGGGGCTGCAGGAGAGCTGGGGAGGGACTCCTGGTCAGGGGCTGTAGATTCCCTGGGAGTGTTTAAGGAAAGGTTGGACGTGGTACTTAGGGACATGGTTTAGTGGGTAATATTTGGTAGTAGGGGGGTCATTGGACCATTTGGGTTCTTGGAGGTCTTTTCCAACCTTAATCATCTTATGATTCTATGATAGGATAGCGGTAACAGCTTTAAATTAAAAAAAAAAAAAAAAAAAAAAAGTAGGTTTAGATTAGAAATTAGGAGGAAATTCTTTACTAGGAGGGAGCTGAGGCCCTGGCCCAGGCTGCCCAGAGGAGCTGTGGCTGCCCCATCCCTGGCAGTGACCAAGGCCAGGCTGGATGGGGCTGGGGGCAGCCTGGGCTGCTGGGAGGGGTCTCTGCCCATCGCAGGGGGTTGGGATTAGATGGGCTTTAAGGACCCTTCCAACCCAAACCATTCTGTGATTCTATGCTATTCAAGCTCTTAGGCATTGGACTGCATTAACTAATTAAGGCGCTTTAATGAAGAGGAGCCTCTCATGAAGAATTGGCACAGGATTTCATATAACAGCACATGAATGTACAGGAACAAAAGATATAAGCAAAGAATTCAGGTGATGGCTCAACTGCACGGTCTTAGTTATATTGTCAGTTTCATGTGTTTGGGTCAATTTGCAGCTTGTATTTAATCAAGTACATAAAATCCTCCAATTTCATTTCTACTGAATTCAACAGAAGATGTTGACTTCGGAGGTACTGAATCAGGCACTGTGAAATTGTTTCTGGTTTTACATACTCCAGTTTTACAGATGTAATGTCATTGACTTCAGTTAGGTTACTAGTGATTATGAAGCGCAGTACAAACTCCTCATGAGATCTCTGCATGGAAGTGAAGTGAAGAACGTTTCTGAATAGCAACTTATTTTTAGGACGCTTTTCTCCCCTGTCTGTACAATTTCAAGTCCATATTCATTCTCACAATAGCAGTGGCACTTAACCATCCTCTTCAGAGAACTACCTTAACTAGAGTCATTTGCAAGGCCTATTAAAACTTACACACCTGCAGATTTCCTTGAAGATGAATTCTTAAGTTGTTTGTGTCCTAAAGCTCAAAAGCAAGATGTTGTCATCCAGATAAAACTTTTCATTAACAAGAGATTAACCGGTTCTTTTATGCTGCATTTGATTCTTATCAAACTCCGCTTACAGATAAGTACATTTTATTGATTGAAAACAATCAAAGATCAATTCATTCTTACTGAAACAATGCCTTAAGTGGAAAATAATAAGGGCCAAGCCTCACACTGTTCAGCATTACCCTGCAAGGATCAAAAAGCATTTTACAATCAAAAATAAATCAAAATCACATAGTTTACAGGTGGAAAAAATTGAGGCATAAAATTTACATAGCTTATCCAATTCTTTTTAGGCCCTACTTGAAATTAGAACTTCTCCTTGAGTTCCTCTATGGTTATGTCTGTTGCACGAACAAATAAACACAGGTTGATGTCATCTCAAAGAGCTATAGCCATCATAACTATATGGATAGGAAACACTCTTGAGAAGTAGCTGATATAGAAAAGACATTTAGATAGCAGTACCACAAATGTGAATGCTGCTCATCAGTAACTGGAATTTAAGACATCTGCAGAATCAAGGAAACTTCAATCAATTTCCAAAATCCTCTCAAGGTCTATTCTGAAGGCAACCCACCTTCCATCTCACCCTCTTCTCATGGATAGTTTTATGATGTCAAAACAGACTGAACATAACCATCTTGTTCATACTAATTTAAGAAAACCTAGAACTACGAAGGAAGGTAAACAGTGAAGGAAGATGTCAGGGTTCATTTGTTTAGAAAGTCTAAATTGTAAATAACTTCAGTTTCTTCTTTGACTTGCCTCTGCACACTGTCACTTCTAAACGGGCATCTCAGAAGTGCTCAGTGAGCAAGGACAACAAAACTACAAAATGAACACCAAAACCTGACCCTAAGTTTTGGATGCTGATTGTTCATACAGAGGGAGAAAGTCTAGTCCTAATGATGCAGGCAGCCAACAGAGCAAGTAGCCCTCTAACAGATCAAAGTTTAGCATTTTAATTTACTTTCCATAGCAGTTAACAATCTAAAGGAAAGTTGTTTAATCCTCAGCCCCAACAGAGTCAAGATGGAAGAAAAGGGGTTTTTAAATGCTGCCTGTGCCAGACACAAAAACAAACAAACAAACAAACAAAAACAGCACATACAGGACATCTGCTGCATTTAACTCCTCACAACCAGCACAATTTAATTTGACTTAGGTGAACCCAGTGATTTCAGTGTGGCTGCATTTACCACCCACAAAAAAAAAAAAAAAAAACAAAGAACAAAACCCGCTGTGGTTCTGCAAAGGGTACTGCACAGCACCGAGTACAGATGAAAGCATATACCTAAATACACACACATTACATAATTATATTTACCTAAAGTCCCCAAGAGATAACAAGGGAAAATAGAATCCTATCAAGGAAAGTTGAAGAAGGACTACCTAAGAACCGGGCTCACCAAACCTTCAGAGGGACTTGAGGACAGCTGGGCTGCTCTCCCTTTGATACGCTTGAACCCTTCATGTCTAAAAGCACATAAAAAGTCAGCAGATCAGATGAAACGTCTCAAAATCATTCTGAAAACTTGCATCATGGGCACCTTCATCCCATTAGCATGGACATACAAAGAACACCAAAAAAAGGTCTTGCATCATCAGAGAGTCCTGTGCTCAAACTACTTAAGCAATCCCGGACTGTAGCATGCTTTAAAGTTATGCTTTCAAATAACAGAAATACACGTGTCCTTATAAAAAAAAAAATCATTAAAAAGTAAATAATTACTATTGATTCTGATAATATTGTCTGGAGCACAAATAATAGCAGTCACCTTGTTTCTACCTTTTTTTTTGTTCTTACATTTTCTAACAATAGTCAGTTTCTAACACTTACATACTGTGTTTGAGTAAAAAAAAAAAAAAAGTATATAGAAAGTTACAGAAAGGGGATTATCATAGTAACTTTTTCCATCTCAGTGCTAGTTAAAATCTAGCTATTTGTATTCTACCTTTACAACCTGCACAAACAGTGTAGGACATATGCCTGTAATTCTCCACATGAACAGTCTGAATAATCATACATACCTCCAGTCCCAGGTGTGCAGGAAAATCCAGTGTTGCAGGAAGTGCATTCAGTCACAGTTAACTGTTAGGAGCATTTTTTAATTATCTTTAAATCAACAATTATTCCTATAAAATCCCCCAAACATTTTTTAATAAAAAATTAATTTACTACTCACAAATTAATTAGCCTGAGAATTAGTTGCATCTTTTTAAATGAGATTTTGCAACCAAGGTCAAGGGCAGTAAGCATCTACTTCGAGTTCTAAAAGCCATTGCTTTTGGATTATGAAGTACTCTCAAATTTATTTTGCCTCAAGGAAATGAAAAATTGCTTCCATTGTGTGGTGGAAGAACAGACTTAAGAGAAAATATAGCACTTCAGACTTCAGTGGATAATCAAATTAAAATCACTCAGACGACGTTTTTGAGAGGAGTTTGTTCAATTAGAGACAGACAAGTTTGTACAGAAACCTAATCATGGCAGTAAGTTTTCGAAACCTGTAGTATTGTTAGGAAATACATCTACCAGTGATAAGAAATGGCTCGACTGCTTCTATTCCTCAGCAACCTACAAGCCAAATCTGGACCTCTAACATTTTAGGACTAAGGCAAGCCTGCAGCCATACCACTCCAATAGTGCCATCTGCTGCGTATTTTTAAAGCGTACAGGGGTCTGCAGATGCAAGTGTTTAAAGACTGAATGACTGATTTAAACCAGTGTCATGATTTCAATTTTGTGTGTGTATGTGACAAGATTTTTTTTCTTTTCATTAGCAGCACTTAAACAGGCTAGGGGTACGAAGGAAGTTGTTCCATTACAGCGTAAGAAGCCATGGGTAACCAGTTTGCAAGTTTATGTCAGTGGTGTAACAAGGATTAGTTACATCAACTCACCATACATCAAAAACACATCCCTATTTACTTTGTGAGCCTCTGCAAATTAGCCCTGCACCTCATTTTATGAATCATATCCTGGCTGCAACTTATTCACAAAACACACACACGTATGTATGCACATACACACCTTGAGAGCAAGCAAAGTACGGACCCACAAATACATACGTACACACGAGCACACCTCCTGAGACCGAATCAAGATGCCATGTTCACAAGCTTCCCCTGAAAAGAAAAAACTGCAACATGTAAGGGATTGGCTCTGTAACACAAAACTTGTCCTATTCCTGGTTCCACTGATCTACCATGCCACTTGGACTCATTTGCTTAATTTCACTGGGCTTCTGTTTTCTATTCCCTATTTATATTTTTGCTATTTACCCTTGCAACCTGGGAAGAGACCGCCCTGTATAATGCATTTGTGTAGCCAAGAGCGATGGCTCTTCCACGAGCCTGAGGTGCTGGTATAGTACAAATGATTAAAAATCATAATACTTTCTGATCAGATACAAACTCACACTTTACATGCTCTTCTAATGAGAAGTTAAATGTCTGTCTTTTAAGACAGAGCCCACATGTCACATCAAAGGATGTTACCGCAGTAATTCTGCCTGCAACACACACTCGGGTTGTACAAGTCACTTTCTTAGGAGGGCAGTGAGTCAAACACTGTGCCTGGAATTTTAAAAAGCTTGGGTAACTTTTATGACCATTAATAATGTTTGTATCGAGTACCAGCTCAAAGTGTAACGGGGTTAATTAAATCTCCTGTCCCAATGTAAGGAACCAACTGCCTGAAGGTCCAAAGGGGGACTCCATGTGCCACCAAGTCAGAAGACTGAAAAAACAAGGCGACAGAGGTACTCCTTTCCACAGACCACCGTGTGTTTGTCACTGCTGAAGGCAGGATATCCACGCAGGTATACCAGAGCCATGAAACATCAGAACATCTCTTAACACAACACATGATTTTTCAAGGGTCAAGAGAGAGAAGCTAACCTGAGGAGTATCCACAGTGTCTGACAGAGTATTGTGCTTACTTTTGTCTCCCTGGCAAGGTGTTGTGGTTTTAACCCGGCCAGCAGCTAAACACCACACAGCCGTTCGCTCACCCTCCCCCCTCCCTCTCTGGGATGGGGGAGAGAAACGAGAAAAACTGAGGCCTGTGGGTTGAGATAGAGACAGTTTATTAGGACAGAAAATATAACAACAATAATAATAGTGATAATGATAATAGTATTAATAATAATAATGTGTAAGAAACAAGTGATGCACAATGCAATTGCTCACCACCCGCTGACCGATGCCCAGCCTATCCCCGAGCAGCCGGCCCCCCACCCCGGCCAGCCACCCCTATATATTGTTTAGCATGACGCCAGATGGTATGGAATACCCCTTTGGCCAGTTTGGGTCAGCTGTCCTGGGTCTGTCCCCTCCCAGCTCCTGCTGCACCCCCAGCCTGCTCGCTGGCAGGACAGAGCGAGAAGCTGAAAAGTCCTTGGCTTGGTGTAATCACTGCTCTGCAACAATTAAAACATCAGCATGTTATCAGCGCTCTTCTCATCCTAATCCAAAACATAGCACCCTACCAGCTACTAGGAGGAAAATTAACTCTATCCTAGCTAAAACCAGGACACAAGGGTAGAACAAGACAGCAGCTGAGTTAGGGAATGTGATTCGCAAGACACAAGCACTTTGGGAAGGCAGAAGCAATTAATAAGTGAATTAAAGCAGATTTACACGAGTGTGTTGAGCCGTACCAGAACTCTATGCGCATAACTCTGTAGCCAGAGCTATGTCACCTGTAAACACACAACTTCCAGACAGGTTCCTCAGATCTGTAGATTTCGAGCCCGATTCAGTCAATCATTTATAATGCAAACGAGAGCATAATTTCTGCCAGTAACTGGAAAAATACGGCACACAGGCGTTCCTTCCGCACACTGCCCTTTCACACTGTTTTTGTGTCATGTTTCTCATTGCAAGGAACCTAGCAGCTGAACAATTATATTGACACTGCTGTTTAACAGCATTATTTTCTCCCATGCGACTCTCTTGGACTCTTGTAACAGCATCAAGTGGACCTATTTCAGGGACAGAAATTTACAGCTGATACTTCAGACAGTCTCATACTTTCATTGACATGATCAAAAGCCATGCACTTTTTTTATATAATTATTAGATAACACTGTAACATGTAAGAATGTTTAAAATGTGGCTCACCACATGTTCAAAGAGTTTATTCAGCTCTCAGTAAATAAATTATTATTTCTGCAGCTTATTTCATTTTAGAGAAATGCAGAAAAACTGAATGAGTGCAAGGGAGGCATTCCTATCTCTGGCTTCCCAGTTTCAAGTGTCGTTGGCACACGCTGTTTTGGCTTTGCACCAGGGAATACTTCAAACACATTCTGAAAAGGGAGCAATAAGAACAAGGTTGTTATTAAGGTTCTCAGTCCAGTCCCCATCCCATTGCCCAAAGAAGCTGCAACAAGAATGAAGCTGGATGAAAATTAAGGAAGGGAGAGTAGAGGGGAAAAAGGCACAAAATACAGAAAGAAACCTGAAGAAAGATTTTTTTTCCCTGATGGAATTACTGTCATGGGCAGGTCACCACGACAGCACCCCTTTAAGAATTAACATTACTACATAAACCAGTATTATCCGGCCCTCTTTGCACCTGACTGTGTTCAATGAGGTTTTGTATTTCACTGTTTTTTTTGGCAAAGCCTCGTGTGCTCACAACCTTAAGTCAACATTAAATCCAACTATCCGGTTATAATCATGAACTCTGTATGCAGGAGCTCAAGACACGCTGCCCAAGAACAAGCTGACGGAAATCCACGACTTCAGAGAAGACAGCACAACTTCTGAAAGAAATCACCACACTCAGAAGAGAGTTACTTCTTCATTTAGGAAGATTTCAGATGCTTCATATTTGATTTGCTTTTTCTACCAGCACAATGAAGGAAGTGGCCTGCTTTTGCATGAGTTTTTCTTCCTTGTGGGAACAGATGGTAAAGGCTTACAAATACATAACTGGTATTTTTTCAGTGACTCATACCTCAGAGCAACAAGCTTCAGATCGTGATAAGCAGCCAACCAAGATGGATGTAAGCTTACTTGAGGAGCAGTATGACCATATAAAACAGAAGCAAAAGCTGCAGTCACACGTTATTGTATTTAAAACAGGTATGCTTAGATTTATAGGAAACGATGTGAATGTAGATGTAAAAACTTTTACTTTAAATATTGAATAACTTTGTTCTTTTCATTCTCATCTTCAAGAGAGGTACAAAGTGAATGCCTTTTCTGTCATTTCGTTGTTTGTTTTTTTTTTTTAATTCATTTCACTAAAAGGCAGTCTTAAACTAAATTAGTTTCACAGCAGTGAAACACTAACATGAATATGAAACAGATGAACGTATTTGGTATAAGGTTTTACAGATTTTAAGTCAGGAAAGTAAAGTTCTTAATACTGATGCTTACTCTTACAGGAGCCACGTACTTCACATCTATCATCAGTTTCTTTGTGCAATGTACTCGGCAACATTTCTGCTCTCTTGAATGCTTCCGTCAGAACAATCAATGCTGGGCTTCTCTCTCCTTTTCTCTTCTTCTTTACCTACATAGAGAAATGCCTTTTACAAGACTACAAGAAGCAATACCAAATATCAGCCATAAGCTGGGCTTTTGAATTAAAAAAAAAAAAATCTACTAAGTCATAGTGGGTAACTAAGATACAATCTTTGAAGAAAAGGTTTTTGAAAGCATTTTCACTGCACAAAGCTCAGAAAATATATTTTTAAAAGTAATGAAGTATCAATCATCTACCTGCTATGTCAGACAGCTTTTACAAAACAAACATTCAACTACTTTGAAGTTTTTAGTTAGACTACTTCTTACAATATTGCTCTGATATATTTTCATTCAATTTCTAAGTTAGTGGTATTGAGAATACTAAGTCCATTAATGAAGTTGTCTTTGAATGTAATATTACGTAATAATGAATGAATGTAATAATAATATGCAAAAACTGCTTCCTTCACCTCCAATATAAGTATTTAGCTCAACAAATGCAGAACTTAGGCTATTTCCACTCTTTACATTTTCTTCTACATTTTTCAGCAGTTCTTTATTTTTGCAGCCAGACCATATCATCAAAACAATTGAAAAAAAAAAACACATAATGAGCCATAAAACAGATTAACTTCTTCAGTATCATTTCATTCAAATGTCTAGAAATTGTAATGTTAAAAGAATTTAAGCCTCTGTGAGGAAGAAAAGGATATGAATATACAGGGTTATTTTTATCAGGTATGAGAAGGCAACTAACTTGAGGACAGAACAGGCCATCTAGTCAACTATTGCAACAACATAAACTATGTAAAGAAAGGAAGCAGAGGTCTGTATTTAGGTGAAATTCAGACGAAACTTCAGATATAACGAATGTATCCTTTTTTTTTTTTTTCTTCCAGTACAGCAATAGAAGATTAAAGAAAGATAAAGCAGGGCTGTACGGTTTCTAGGAAGTTTAAAATTTAGAAGTTCACATACATGTTTTCATGTATATACACATAACTCAAAACATTCACAAAAACACAACCCTCTGCATTGAACTTTTAAGCAAGCCATGTGGAAAGGATTAATGTTGCTGTTAGAAGCAGCTGATTTTTTGTTGTTGTTGTTATGCTGAGCTCTCTGTGTCCTGAAAGTTAATCTTAAACATTCCTATGGGTTGGAATTTGGAAAAACCTATTACATAGCCCAGCACTTTGAAGCTGTTACATGCATCGGTTTCCAAGAGCATGTCAAGCAGCAACAAACAGCACACATCGAGGCAGCATATTGCCCTCTGCTCCTTCAGTTACAAGCTTGAACAGAGCTGTTCAGAAATAATGTGAGTTACTAACTGATATGCCACCTGAAAACAACTTTCTTCTGTTCCTTCCCCAAAACACACAGCCGCATTCACACTTCTGCCTGTTCCTGATTATTTGAGAAAAAAAAGCTGACAAGACTTGAAACTCCCCAGGTAGGGGATGATACAGCAGTGCATTCATTATTCATTGGCTGCGAAGCAGAAAAGCAGTGTTTACTGTAGGAATTAAAATAGCATTCAGAGCACGCAGTGGCAACAGAGTAAACATTGGGCCTCTGGCTGCAGAAATCTCCAAGAATTTCCCAAGCTACCTTGAAGCAAGATCAACTTTTGTTACTTCACAACCGTAAAAGCACCTACGATGAGAGCACATGGAAAAGGCCACAAGGTAGACAACCTTGCAACAAGGCTATTATGTGCAATTTAAAAAATAATCCATTTTTTCAAATGACCAAAGATCTGATTCAAGCTTTCTTTAGAAGTTCAGAGTGCTGAATGTTTGTTAACTCAACAGAGGACTCTAACATTCCTATCAGAGCTCATTGCTCAATTTTGTGTGCCACACCTGTAGCCAAGGAATCAAATCAAACCTGAACCGAAAACCAGTTCAGGCTATTTGACTTGGACTGATGCACTACCCTGAACTCTCTGTTCAGCTCAAGCCAGCCTGGAATTCTTCCGATGACCAGTTCAAATGGTTTGAGATAAAACCTGATGTTGCCTATCAATGCCAGTTCATCCAAGAGCGTAGTTATATGCACAAAAAATGCGCAAAGCTGCATCCCTTCAGTCTCTCCATTCCTCCTTTCTCTCGCCTTTTCTCTCACATGTGAAGAACAAACCCAGCTTTGTAGGTTGGTGCTACACTGTGCTCTTCTGCAGACTTTAGAAGGATCTCCTTTGCAAGTGAACTTTTTGCAGCCCCCAAGCTGAGCTTTATTTCCTGGGAAAAGTCCAGTTGTAACTTTGATTCTCACTGTTCCACGAGAGAACACTGTGTGATCTTATCTGTAAGAATGGTTTCGCCCTAGGAAATTCTGTGAACATATTTCACGGTATAGACATGTGCAGAGACACATCCATACTCTGCGTGTCCTTTCATCTCTTCTCTCCTGGTGGCACTGCAGGAGAAGGGAAGACGTGGGCTCACGTGGTTCTCACTGCCAAGAGCCACCAAAGCAGCTCGTATCGGATCAACCTTACTCGGCCAGCTGAGGGAGCAGAAAAAATTCTATGAAACTGTGCCGATGTCACTGCTTGAGCAGTGGGAGCCAAAGACAGTGACGGAAGCCCCTCCTCAGCTGAAGCCCTGTTGTACAGGGCCATTTACTGCCAGTATATCAGCTGGGTCTGGCATCTTCAAATAGGTCCTTGTAAAACGGTATGAAAGGCAGCTATAAGGCTTTTTGTGTGCGCATGCATTTTTTAAGGCAAGATCCTATTCAAACTAGCTTCGTTTCAAATTCAAGGTGACAATTCTTTCGAACAGCTATTCAGCTCTCCTGTTTCAAAATACAATCACCACTCTGTTTTTTTCACTTCAATATGCTTTATAATTCATTTTGCAACAGACACAGTTCCTGTAACTCAACCCTGTAAATAAGGTCAGCATTCTCTTACTCCTACTCCTACTTTAAGCTGTATTTATAGTAACTGAAGTGTATTTCATTAGCACTTACAATGACAACAGTGCTGTTTGCTTATCTTTAGTATAATGGTTCAGCTTCTATTCATTTTCAAGGCACAGGCCAGTCATGTTCAGGAATCTGATGGCTGCTACATGTAATTAAGGTAGCATTAGCATTTCTATCCTTAATATCTTATACATTTCTAACAGTAACTTTCATACTGCATGAGAAATTAAGCCATAGGGATGGAAAACAATGTAATTAAAAAATAAAATACACACCTATATGCTAATGATCCCTTGTTCAGAAAAAGAAGAAAATTTCAGACTATTTTTAGGTTGTGAATACAAGCCTCAAGCAGTATCAAGTTAAACATTTTTCTCTCTCACATCACAGTACCTATCAACACACTGAGCAAGCCCCTGTTCACCTTAAGAATTTTTGCTTACAAGCAGTTAATTACTAAAAGTCAATTCTCAATCTGTGCTGTTAATGAGTCTTAGAGTAGTGCTTAGATCAATATTGACTTGATAAATCTCCATTATCTTTTGACCGATCCTATCGTAGCATTTATGTCCTCAAAACTGAACGTGAAATACTTCTACTCCGTAATTTGGCATCAAACGAACTTGTACTACTCTCAGTCAAAGATGGAAAGAGTACTGATAAACGCAGCTGAAGAGCTTTAATGGAGCAGTGTGTGCTACAGAAATTAGACCCTTAATTTCTGCCACAATAATAAATTGCATATATGCAATTCTCTTGCAGGTGCACAGGAATCTGTTCTCCCAGAATCAATGGTCAGCGCTGTTTTAATTAATAAAAAAGTTAGAAAATCGAAGTCATTTACAGAACATGTTCCCATCAGAAAGGTCAGACTGGAGGTGACCAGCAATGGCAATGTGCAAGACAACTCACCATGGCGCACTCACCTGGGAATTCACCGCCTGGCACAAGCCCCTTGTCAAGAAGTTCCCTGGGATCCTTCCGGCTGCAGGAACGGACCGTGCAGTTTTGACAACCAGAGACTGATTTCAAAGGAAAACGGCCCACTGCAGCACCAGGAATTAGAAGGTGCGAGTGAACTATCCGTGCTCAGTCAGCTGGGAAGTTCGAGCATGTCGAACGGTTTCAGCAAAGAGAACGGCAGCAACGTTTCAGAAGGCTGCCAAAAGCCTCCACTGAAATCAGCCGCTTCGGCAGTTTGGATGCAGCAATACATTTCCTCTACAAAATGCACGCCAGCTTGCCACAAACTAGACTTTTACCCTTTCCCCAATAAAAAAGCACCCAGAATTTCCGAAGCAGCAAGGAGGCTTGGGTTGTATGTCTCGCGATGAAGATCTTCAGTAACACCTAAAATTTAGTCAAAAAAAAAAAAAAAGAGTTAAACTTAAAACAGCAAAACAGTCTTCCTAGTTGCCCTGATCAACCTCCTGAAAGCCTAGTACTTTTATTAGTCAAGGAAGATCTTCTCTAAGTAATCGGTTGCTTTACAGCCCAATGTAAAGTGAGATTTTGTAACGAAGATCCTGGACTGCAACAGAAACTCACTTTGGCTGCTATTCCAGATACAGGAGCAATCTTCTGTTTGTTTGTTTCCTTCTCTATTTTCAGGTTACTTGTTTTAGAAACTAAAACTTTATCACAACAGCATTTGAAATACCTGAAAGAGCTAGAGCAAAGATTAGCAAAACTGCTAATGAAGCAACTTGGCTAAATTTCAATGCGGTACAATTTGACTAGACAAATAAGTAATGAAGCAGTATTGAAGGTGATTCATACAGTAAACATGATTTGAAAATTATCTTTCCTTTTGGAATGTTGAAAAGATATTCATGATACTTTCCAATGTATTTTTAAAATCAATGAATAAAACCTTTGCTCATTTCTATTGCTGTTTTAATGGGATATAGTAAATGGCACCTGTTCCCTATATATAAACCCTATAAAAACATACTGCTGGTTCCATTCCACCCCCAGAATTTCATTAGAAAAACAAAACTCTGAAATAGTTATTTAATTCCCCAATACCCTATAGCAACATACTTTCCTTACCAGAAATATAACGCACCTTTCTGCTGCTACAGCTGTATGCATTCAAAGGGGATATAACCATTTCACCTACACAAATATAACTGCAGCAATACAACTTCTTATGGGTAACTGCTGTTGTGGCACAACCACACCACAAATCCATGCCTTTTTTTTTTTTTTTAAAGGAAATTATTTCTGGTCTCCCCTTCCTGCAAGACCTTTATCAAAGGAGACTCTCTGTCCCAGGTGCTTTCCAATGACAAAAACCACATGCTACATATCACCCACTTCTGGAGGCAAGTGTTAGGACAGGTCTCTCTGTCAAATGTAGGTTTCAGGAAAACTGAAGACTTGAGATGCCTCCTTTTTTCATGAGGACTGATTTTGAACTATACCCCTGGCAGCCAGTGGCTCTTCTAAACTATTCCACATCTACCAGAGCCCTGAGAGGACAGCAAAACAAGGATCAGGTGGATGGCCCACAAACTTCATGACCCTACAAACAGCCTGCTGGCACATATCTCCCCTTACCACCACTGCCTTAAAATCACACCATCCACAGACAAGAAAAATGAACAATATAAAAAAAATGCCAAAGTTGCTTAGCTGTGGTTTATGTCCTAGACACAAACTCTTCTAGGCCAGAAACAAACTATCCTCTTACAACATATCTTGGAAATATGTTGTATTAGTTAATACCCATGTGCTAACAAAATCTTTTCAGAGGCAGCAGTGTTATCCACTTGTAGGAGAAACTACCATTTTCTGTCCATCCAACACAACTTCAAATCACTTAAATTTTGTAAAATTCCACTGACTTTTATTGTGCTTCATGCAGGATACTACATCTGGAGATGTTTGCACACAGCCATCACAGCCTATGCTTCCACTGCAGGAGATTCACAGCCATAAGTGTACAATCAGAGAATGGTTTGGGTTGGAAGGGACCTCAAAGCCCATCTAATTCCAGTCCCCTGCCATGGGCAGGGACCCCTTCCACCAGCCCAGGCTGCCCCCAGCCCCATCCAGCCTGGCCTTGGGCACTGCCAGGGATGGGGCAGCCACAGCTCCTCTGGGCAGCCTGGGCCAGGGCCTCACCGCCCTCATCATGAGGGATTTCTTCCTAATATCTAATCTAAATCTCCCCTTTCTTACTTTAAAGCCATTCCCCCTTGTCCTATCCCTACACCCCCTGACCAAGAGTCCCTCCCCAGCTCTCCTGCAGCCCCCTTTAGGCCCTGGCAGGCCGCTGTGAGGTCTCCCCGGAGCCTTCTCCTCTCCAGGCTGAACAACCCCAACTCCCTCAGCCTGGCTCCACAGCAGAGGGGCTCCAGCCTCTGAGCATCCTCGTGGCCTGCTTTGGACTCACCCCAACAGGTCCCCGTCCTTCTGGTGCTGGGGCCCCAGAGCTGGATGCAGCAATCCATGTGAGAATACCCGAGTACCATGGCACACAGTACTACAGTATTTTGTAAGAGCACAGAAAAGGAAAGACTATCATGGAAAATAATGCTGTTCTAACCCCTCTTGCCAAGCCTCGTTTTTTCTGTGCCATTCAACACAGTTCCAGACTTAAATTCAATCGTGTCTCACACTGATCCAGCCAACATCAGTAGACAGGCAGTGACTGTTCTTAAGGCAAAAGAATATCGAGGTTCCTTAACAAAATTCTCCAAAGATATACTTCAATAGCTTTTACTGATCTTCTTGTTCAGGACTTGCTTAGTAATGTACTTCGAGATGCCATGCTGAAAAGCACCAGCTATTACTGATAGTGATGAGTATGCCCCAGTAACTCCTGAAGAATTTTTCATTCATGTTTAGTAAAAGCAGCAGACTGGAGACATCAGTTTGGTAGAAGCATTCATTGTGATTTTTCAATGTTTTCAATTTTTTTTTGATGTTTTCAATAAACTGGCTTGCCACAGACTGGTTTCCAGCTCAGATACTGATTCCTGTTTCAGTGTAGGCATGAAACATCAATAAGCAATCATAAACACTTAAAGAAACAAACTAAAACAACAGCAAAAAACAGTACTTAGAGTACTTAAAGAAAGATTAGAAAGAAAGAAAAAAAAAAAGAAGATAAAACAGATATGAATAATAGGTATAGGTATAACAGGAATGAAATACTAAATAACCAGACATAAGAAAGTACCTGAGAGAAATATCAAGGGACAATGAATTTTTTGAACTATGTGATACACATTAGCTTTCTATTTACCTGACTTGCTGATTACAGAGTATATTGATTTGTACTGCAGCCTTTCATTACACTGGAGTGCTATTTTTGTTGCATCTCCAAGTCCGTAGACCATAAGAGAATCACATAAAGCTAAAGGAATAACTGAAAAAAATCCCATGCTAGCAAGAAGCCACTATAAAAACTATTAAAAATTTAATTTAAGATCATTTTGGCTAGGTACTTGCAGTAAAATAATTGAAAACATTTCAGTGAATGCAACTTAAGCTTTTAAATCAGTATCACAGAAATTTTAAAACCTTATCTAGCCACTTACCTACTCTATAAACCTATTTGACTAAACTAGTGATATTATTTTCTGCAAATACTTTTAAATTGTTTTTAAGGTGCTTTGAATTAGTTATCTTAATTAAACATGGACCTTGAATACCTTGATTTAAAACTCGGTGAAAGTTTATGCACGGACTAAGTAACTCAATCCTTTGTAGGCACTTTCATGCAAACATTTCACCCTTTCCTGAGTCTTCTCCAGCAAACTAGCTTGCTTTGTACTAGCTGGAGCTTAATTATGAAGGGCATTCTGCCTCTGGAGAAGTCTTTCAATTTAATTCCTAAGGACATTATGGAAGATAAATTTCAATGAATTTTCATTTGTTAGTGGAGTATTTTTAGTTCTGAGAAAAGTTATATTTCAGGAGACTAAAATATTACACAGGTACATTGCCTGAGGAGAATTCTACTTTTTTTTTTTTTTTTCTCTAAAGCAGCCTTAGTATAAATGAAAAAAAGGACACGTTCCATGAGAAAAATGGAAAACTTCAAATATTAGAAAGTCCCAATTCTCAAGTGCACCTGATTTGCAAAACCCTTTGCTGTTTGGAGCTTCTTCATGTTTGGAGATCATGGGGGAGTAACCACCATCACTGCGTTACTCTGCTTTAGCAGAGTTTTAAGCACTGAACTCAAGACTGTCATAAAAGCAAGTTCAGTAACAACACCCTTATTTCACCCATGGGCAAACTTGAATGATTTATGCACATGGGGGAGCCTGGAATCCTGAAATTCTAGTTCAGAGTGGTGTTCACAAACCACGATACCTGTGAAGTTCCCATTTTCTAAGCTTCAGTATGCAGCACCCCCACCTAGTCCCCATGACTGGGTAAGGAATATGTTTTACATAAGGACTGACCTGCAGGGCCATCTATTCTGGAATAAGTAATACTCTTGGGCAGTGCTTTCACTCATGTATCAGAGCAGTTAGAAGAAAATCCCTTAGCTGCTGGGACAACTGGGCACAGGAAAGAATTAACCCACAAGTTAAAGTATTCTTTTAATGGGTTACACCAAAAATAATGACATCTTTTACAGGCACCAAAAGGGTTCCAGGAGCAAGCTTTATTCTGATTTTGGGTAGATCCGTGTGGAGCCAGGAGTTGGAGTCGATAATCCTTGTGGGTTCCTTCCAACTCGGGATATTCTGTGTTTCTGTGAGCTGCAAACTTTTAGCAGTCTCTGGTACAAGTTTAACACCAGACAGCCCACCTGGCCTCACAGCCTGTTCCCAGCAACGGGGCATTACAGGGACCAGAGCAGGAGGTACAACGCATGCACGCGGACCATGACACACAATGTATTTCTCCACTCAGGTCTCTGAATCCAGTTTAACACCCTCACAACAAGCACAAATCTGCTCTCCATCACCACAGGAGAAACTCAGGCTCAAAGAGAAAAGTTCACCCTAGACACAGCAGCAGGGAAGAACCCCCCCTCGGCCCTTCCCCAGCATCTCTCCACCTTTGGGGACAAGCTCCCTCTCAGAGCTGACGCAAACCGCTGCCCCTTTTGCCTCGAGAGCAGAAGGGCTGCAGCTGAAAGAGCCTAGTTATCCCCTGGAAGGCCAGACTCGTGTAGCCATACTTCTTTCGAAGACCTAAAACGGCTAAAACACGCCACAGGGCAAACACCAACACCCCGCCCCCCCCCAATCCCCTCCCAACTAAGGGCAAAGCGCTAAGATGGCGGCTGGGGCTCGGCTTCAACCACGTGACGCGCGCCCGTCTCCCCGGGCTCCTTCCGGCTCAGCGGAGGCAACCGGCCTCCAGCGGCCTCCGCCACCTCCCTGAGGCAGAGGAGGCGGCCGCCATCCCCCGGAGCCCCCGAGCGGGGCTGAGGGGCAGCCGAGCAGCTCCCCCGAGAGCCCCCCTGAGCCCCTCAGGGACCTACTGGGCCCCGAGACCCGGCCTCTGCCTTGGAGGCTCAGGTGGGTGCCCCTCCCCTTCTTGGGATGCGGGGAGATTTTAGGGTCGGGGGCTGTCGCCGTGGTGTCGTGACAGGGGGAGGCTGGGGGTGGTGGCGACAGGGGTTTGGGGTTCTGAAAGTGCTTCGTGTTTTTGCCCGTGGTGCTGCTTGAGGCTCTGCAGCCTCCCATGAGCCGCGGGGGTACCAAGCAGATGCTCCGGGGAGCTCTGCTTGCCACTATTTAAGCCATATCTTTTTATTATAACCTCTATAATATTATTTACAGCTGCTGTGATATTTATCATTTATAACTGCGCTGAGAATCTTCTGTCCCTTCCCTTAAAAATTTCTTTTTTCACCCTTATTTCTGTATTTATTTTCGTTTGTGTCACCTATGAGGCCAGTTGGCCTCAGAGGACAACCCCCGAGCTACCAGAACCTCCCCCTTGCACCCCATAGCCCTGGGGAAATCCCCTCCGGTTGTTCACCAAAGCGGTTTTGAGAAAGTCCCTTTAAACCCTTACCGAAAGTGAAAGCATTTCAGGCACACTTGTCGTGCTGGCTGGTGGCAAAGTAAGTCACAAAGGCTTTGTTAGAGATTCTCTTGCAATTTAGTTACATTAAAATATTAATTTATGATAAACAGTAGATATTTTGCATATAGAGTGATAGATTTTTCTTTGTGAAGGGAAAACGTATCTTTTTTTATGCAGGATGGGAAAGGGTAAGTTTAACTGGAGACTCCAGTGTTGTTTTCTGGCTTAATAGATGAGTAAGGAATCACAAATGTACAAAACTATAAAATATCATATTCGTAAAAAGATGAGTGTACAATTTGTAGCTTTATTTATGCATTGCAACTTCAGACTTTGTCTGGATGCCCCAAAGCTCTTGATACCTTTTTGTTTTTCAGGTGTATGTTATGTAGACTTACAGGTATGAGGTGCTTCTTCAGCGTACCCTAAATATGCAAAATCAGTGTTTAAAGTTATTAATAGGAATTATGAGACATATTTTGGAAAAGGAGAACAGCTCTGTCAGTAACTTTAAGACAATCTTTGGAAAATGGAATGTGTTTGTTGCGTTCTGCTTGTAAATACTGTATTTTGCCTTGGCTGTAAGATGATAACAACATCTCAGCAAGAAAAAGCCGGGCTGCCTCACCTGGTTTGGCCAGACGCCATGCAAATTATAGGAAACAAAACAGAAGGGTTGTTAAAGTACCCACTCATACAGTTAGCCACTCTGGCTCTTCTCTGGAAGAGACTCATGTCTTTTTAGCATTCAAAGATTCTTTGTAGCTGGCTAAAGCTGGGGCTGAGATAAGGTTGACAAGTGAATTTAGGAGCTGTTGGATTTTTGCCTATTTTGTTTGTTTGTTTTTGTTTTCAGAAAGCATGTCTTGAGCAAGGAACAGTCTCTGTGCAAATGGGTAGTAGCATCTTATTCCCATATTCTGTCTCCTTCTTCCTGAGTGCTCTGTGCTGATAAACAAGAATAAGAAAATGAAACCACTCTTAAAGAAAAATGAAACCATTTAATCAGTTTTGATGCCAGTCTCAGTGCATAAATGCCAACACTTTAAGTGCCTTTCTATATAAATTAAAAGATGTCTTGCATAGGATTCCAAATGTCCAAAAGCCAAGTGTTCCATGCTTTAATATCCAAATCGATTTTTTTTTTTTTCTGTCGAGATCACTGCGTCTGGCTTTCCTTGCCCTCTCTCTGCCTTCCCTGTTTCTTGTTGTGGTTTTTGTTTGTTTTGCTTTGTTTTCAGGGACACGCTGATGCCCTCACAGAGGTTACTGCTTCCTCTCAGCTGAATAACCTCTGATGATGAATTCAGCCTAAACTATTACCCAGGAGACAGGGAACTGCTCTGTTCAGCCACAACCATCTTCTACCTAGTGATGGGAACTTTATTGCCTGGTGCAGATTTACAGTACACATCGCCTCTAATCTCAGCCTCTGTTCTTTATGTTGCTTGTGCTCAGTGTGCCTTTCCTAACTTTGCAGCGGGAGTGGGAAGAGCATCTCTTGGACTGTGACAAGTGATGCCCTGCTATGTCATTGTTATGATACCAGAATTTTACAGTTCCATTTAATGATACTGTTAAACGTGCTTTCTTGTCAAACGATTGAGATTGGGGAGACAAAGATCTCTCTCATCACTGTAGCAGATCTCACTTTGCTGGAGGGATGAGAACTTTATACTTACAGTTACTTACAGTACTGTAAGTAATACTTACAGTATTCTCATGGCGAGGCTTGTGGTACTGAGATGTTTCTTCATGATAGCTCCTTTCTGTCTTGCCAAAGAGAGTAATAATTCACGTTCAACCACCGCTGGTCTAGAAAGGCTGTTGAAGCAAGGAAGTAAGAGAAGCAGAAAGGCAGAGGTATAGCAAATACATGTTTTAAAAGGGGATTGGAATGAGCAGCCCTTTCCAGGGCAGGGCAGAAGAATTGTATCACAGAGTCTGATGAATCAGCACATTCTGTAATTCCATTTTACGTGAGAGGTTAGGAAGAGATTTAATTCCACTTGAAATACCAAGGTATTTCCAAATACCAAATCCAAAGCTTGAATTGCTCCTGAATTAGCTCTGTCTCGGTCCAGCTTTCACCTTCTTCCCAGGGTTTTTGATAATAGTGTGGTTTTCAGATTCCCCTCATCACCCAAATGCATAGGATGTATTTTATACTCCAGGGGATTGTTTGTTTGCTTTTGTTGTTTGTGTTGTTGTTTTTTCTTTCTTTGTTTTTACAGAGTTCTGCAATATTGTTTAGACTCAGTGAAAAACCACAATATCTTAATGCAGGAAAGCTATATGAAAAGACTGATTATTTTCCTTTCTTTTTCCTTCCAACAATGCTTTTGTTTTAAAAGAATGGCACAAAAGAAGTATTTAATAGCAAAACTGACAAGTTGCTTACGAGAAGACAAAATTCAGCTATGGAAACCACCATACACAAATGAGAATAAGGAAGCTGGTGAAGAGATGAAGGTAAATATTCTGTCTTGAGTTAGTGTCACGTGCTTTTCGTGTCGTATTACTGGTGTATTTTGCCATTTTTTTTCTTGCTGTTTCCTTAGGAGCTTGCACAGAAATATTCATCCAAGCTGAATATCAATGAGAATGATGCAGAGAATATGCTTGAAGAAATACGATGTAAAGCAGTTGAGCGTGGAACAGGAAATGAAAATTTTAAAGTGACTGGGATTGCAAGACTTGATATATATCTGCCTCGTAGAAAAGTAAGTGCCGTTGCAGAAAAGTTAGGATAAGTACCTTTATTCTACAGCCTTTTGAGTTCAAGTTTTGCATCTAATTCAAATGTTTTCACTTCCTCAACTTTTTGGGGTGATTTGCATAAGAGATCTGTGTAGAGGTATAAAAAATATGTTGGGGAGAAGTTCTTTAGGTATATTTTAGTTTCCCAGATACACAGAAATAGCACAGCAAAGGAATATAATAGAATATAATATTGAGAGATTAGTAATTGTCTTCCCTTTAGGATTTAATGAGAAATGATCTTTCAATTAAGAAAAGTACATTAGATTTAAGTGTCTGTCTAGTTCAATTTGATTCCTTCTGACTTAACCACTCACATTAGCAGTAAAGAGCAGATATATTTTTTCTGTTGTGAAATACCTAAAGTTGCATTAGCATATGAATATCACTTTATTACCACTATCATTGTTTGAATGACAGCTTTAATTTAAAAAAAAAAAAAAAAGGAAAACTTTAAGTGCAATAAGCAACTTGAATGCAGTGTCATCTTAGGCTGTGTGTAGATGATGATATCAAAAAGAACTCCTTTGGCTTTTAACCGTGGCATTTGGCAGGGTTCTTACAGTGACTTTACATCATCCTCGTGTAACTCCTCCAGCCCAGGCAGCTAACTACACCTACTTTAAGGTACATCCGGTGTTTGAACTTGGAAACGAGAGGGGTGGTTTTCTGTTACGATGGTACACATCTATTCTAAGTCAGGACCAAAAAACTTGACATAGTTAGAACTGCACTAAGGATTGCCCCTTTAAATCCAGGATTCAGCCTTTAGTTCATGCGTAGCACACACCAGAATAATGAAGTGAATCTGACTAAGTCGGTGTCATGCTAGTCACCCTACTGGATTCTGTGGCTACGTCTACCCTAGTCAGCTCAGCCCCCATGGGGCCAGCTGGCTGCTGTTCCACAGTCAGACATCCTGTGGATTGGTAACATCATCTCTGATGCAGTTTTGCCCAGGCCTCCTGGTGTTCTGCCAAGCCACGACCAGGTGCAGTGTGAGGGCTGATGTGGGCCAGGGACTGATTTCCATCAGCTTGGACACAGCTGCTCGGCTTTGAAAGCTGAGAGGAATCACAAGTTGAACAGAGCCTTTGGTTAGGGTTTTTAGCAGTGCAGACAAAGCCAGTCTCTCGCAACAACTGCGATCTCCAGGCAGTTCCCAGTTTTGATCCTGCTCTGTGGGAGCAGCATCTTCTCCAGTGCTCTGTATCTTCATCCACTCTGATAACAGTAAAAGAGAACTCCCCTACTTAGGGACACTTAGATTGTAATCATTGGCAACAGAAGTGAGTGGTCACTCTGGAAAAGGGCAGTATTTTCTACTGAAGACAATGATCTTAGATAACATCTGCTTCAGAAGGATTTTTTTTTGTTGTTGTTACTGAATAATTTAAAAAACACAGCACAGTCATAATTGTTCTCTCTCCTGTAGTGAAAATTAATTACTAGGGGACGTGATGGGCAAAAGGGTAGAGGGTGTTAAGTGATTGCCATGCAGTTAAACCAAACAAATAGTTTCATGATTCCTCTTTTCAATGCTACTGGGCATAAGGGAATTAATTCATTTAAAATTCCAGTTTATCTAATCTGGGGCCAGACACACTAATAAGGAATTAATCATAACTTAGCCAGTCACAGGTGAGTGGCATAATTACAAAGCAGAGTTCAGATTGGAAGTGCATAATTAAATTAGTCAGTTTAAATTGCTTGGTTCTGAATTTGGATTTATCTAATTCTCCATCTTCTGCCGTTGTAATGCTTATTTTTAGCACTGCATAGCAAGTGCAAGACTCCCTGGCCAGAAATTACTAATATGTATGCCAAGCCATAACCCTGTTAACATGATTATTATTTGAGGAAGAAATTGTAGTTGTTGTAAAACAGTTGATTAAGAAAATGTCCAAAGTATCTTGATATCATGCTCTTTTCCTTCCCTCCTCCTTACCCCACCCAATATAATTACTACAGAGCAGAAAAATCCCACTGGAAACTAGCCTGTTCATCACAGGCAAGGAGCTCAGATCACAGTAAGTGCAATCACCTTTGGTTCTTCTCTTCTGAAGTAGCATACTGTCATATGGTACTAAAAAATACAAATGGTGCGCTATTTATTGCGTTGTCTTGAGCATTTTCTTAGCATTGAGTATGTCTGAATAGGATGTCCAGCGACCCTGTAGAGCAGTTCTTCATGTAAAAAGCAGTTGTTTAACAGATACAAAAAAAAGGAAATTTACAACTGTGGAAGGAGACTCTCCTCTATAAATCACCAACAAGTACCTGGGAAGGCACCACTGATCAATACTCCAAATCTGTAACAGTTTTTTTGAACAGTGACCATCAGCTTCTCTCCCTTCTGTATGTTTAACCATACTAAAATCAGATCCTTTTCTGCCTGTTTTGCTTTTCCCATTTTGTATCCCATCTTTTCCCTAAGCGATTTCGAAAGCTTTCTGATGCTATTTTTATTTTTAGCAGCCTTTTGTAGCAAAAGGTTAAACCAGTTATGAACATATTCATTTTCAAGTTTTGTCACTATTCTAATAGAAATATTGTTTATCCTTACAATTTTATATTAATGGGTGCAATGATTTATTTCACAGGATAGCACAGGAACATGCGTTAAAAGAAAATGCTATCAAAATAATCATAAATAAGAAGCAGCTTGACCTGGGTATGTATCTCTCTCTAGTTGAGTATACTTCTGTGTTTTCCATTTTATTGCTTCTCAGAAGCAAAGTTTCTTGCAATTTTATTAATTTCTAAAATCCCCAAGGAATAGCAGTTATATTTGTCAGGTTTTGCTCTACAGGAAATGTAAGAAATCATAATGATCAAAACCTCAGAAAGAATTAGAGTGATTATATGAATCCCTTCAGAAAGTAGATTTTCATCATTTATTAAGTGTTGAAACGCCCAAAGTATGTTTAAGAGGAACCATAAACTTCTCCAAAATCCATATTGTATAACAGCACATTCAAAAACTTTTTGTAATGTCTTACACATGTTCAACTTCACCTACTTTCTTTTTATTGATTCCCTAAGCATATTTAGTTCCCTTGGAAGAGGTCAGATGTAGTTAAAGCCATAAACTTGATAATAAGAACTTGGCTTCGATTCCCACTTCATCTGTCCTGGTACTGTTGTGGTGTATGATTCTGGACACGTTTAACCTCACATTATTCCACTTTTTTTCCTGGAGATCAACTAACTGAAACACTCATATTTCTTGAACGCTTTGGAAAAAAGCAAGCGAAGAAACATACCAGTCATTTTAAAAGCATTTTTAAAATGCCAGTCTGCTTCTGGTTTCTGAATTTCTGCTGAAGAGGTCAGCAGTTGTCAGTGGTTTTGACTGAGTACTTGGGTCTAGTAATTACTGTAGTTCTCCAGTACAGTGCAAGTAAGGCAAGGGGCTGTTTAGGTTGTTTTTTATTTTCCAGTGGCAGTACAACATAAAATGGTCTCTCTTCGTAAATCCGGTATTTGTATTTCATTCATCATGCTTTATTTTGCAGGAAGAACTCTTGAAGATCAAGGCGTAACACACAATGCGAAAGTGATGGTACTTCAGCTGGAACAGAGCGATGAGGAAACTAAAAGAAAGGTTCAGGAAGAAGAACTTCAACGCAAGAAAGAAAAGGACATAAGTGACAAGATGCAAAGAACTAAGAAGGGTTTGGAGATTCTAGCAGAGAGAGGTGAGGGAGAATTGGTTTGGAGGTGGAGAGCTAGGCACTTGTTAACTCTCGAAGATCAAAACCTGTCCTCTCAGTGGCCTTTCAGTTTAGAAGAGTACCTCTACCATGACGAGACTTCAACTTACACTGTTGTAGTTTTCTGACAACTCTAAAACTGACTTTTAAGTTGATTAAAACTTCCTCTTTACTCTAACTCCTATAAAACTGGAATGCTAGAAAATGTTTGGCACTTTGAGACGGATATAAAATGAATCAATTATTATTTAATTGGCACTTGACAGTTAGGGGACTGACAACGCTGAGAACAGGCTTTAAATTTATTGTACACATAAGCACAGTGGAATAATGTATTAGCAGTCATTACACACTTTTTTGTAGTTTCCCTCAGATATGACTGTGCGTAACCATGGTTTCATTGTGCAGAACAGCTCACTTGTCATTCTGATCTATAATGTGGCTGTTCTTTTCTCACTGTGTTTGATGCTGATTGCTAGCAACCGTGGATTAAGTTAAAGGGATATAGTCAATTTAACAGTAATAATTTTTCAAAATGAGGTTAAGTGTGTCCATGAATTGCACTGCTAGATGGTGAGTTTAAATCATTTTGCTACTTTATTGTTTGAAAAATCCACAAACAAGAAACTGAAATTGAGTACGTAACGAATTCCTGCCAAATGCAAAAAAAAATACGTGAACAAAGCTGCTTTTAACAGTCAATGACAGCCCGTTTCTTACTATAATGTCATATTTTGAACAAGTTAAAAGAAGTGATTCCTTTTATTGACTTAAGGGGTAATTTAGATCCCAACCCTTGAATCCTGTATAGGGCATTTTAAAGATATTTACCACTGTCAGTTATAGCACAATGCCAGAGTGTGGCATGGAGTCCATAATGGCTTCATAGGCTCAAGGCTGTCTTCAAAGCTATGTGAAATTTAAAAAAGATTTAACAAACCTTTTGTAAACTTTTAATCTCAGCAAACTCCTCTTAATTGTCTTTTGTTTATAAGAAAAACATCTTTTCATTTTAAATTAAATGTAGGTGAGAACAAAATTGATAGTTTGGTCATAAACATTAAATATATGGGGAATGGAAAACACTGAGCTGTATTTTTGTTTTGTTTTTTATCAACTGTGCTGAGGGTTTTCTTGTATTCTGTAGACTTTATTTGATAAAGGATTTCAAGTGTCATATAAAATGTAGGTGTTTTTGTCTTCTGCAAAAAAAATCTTTACAATTCATGTAAATTAAGTTGGGTCTAAATTTCTGGATGATGATAGCTCACTAAGTAAGAGGCCCTAAAAGTTTCTTGTGCCTGGCTGGTCGAGGCCATTGGTGGTAGGTCTGTCCAAAACCAGCCTTCATATGTAATTCAGATTTTTTTAGTTTTATTTGCTTTTTGTTTAACCATGCACTTAATGACGTAATCTTATGACAGCAGTGTTATTTTGTTGGAAGGTGGTACTTGAAACTAAGACTGCTTTTTCTTATGTTTCAGAGGAGTACTTAGATCCAGATACTACTCCATATCTAGATATAGCTAATCAGACTGGGAGGTCAATCGAGATTCCTCCTCAAGCTAAAAAAGTAAGTAAAAATTACCTTATAAAGGTAATAAAATAGCTTTGTGAAGCCTAATTAGTGAAGTATGTCAAATGTGAGATTGAAATACTCAGGCTTTTGGGGGATTGTACACTGGGTCCAGTAGATGTATGCTTAATAGAAATAATTTTGAAATAAAAGTAGAACTCTATAACTGGGAATACTTTAGTCATCTCAAGACAGACCCCTAATTGCTGATATAATCGATGTAATCTTGCCTTATTTTTGTGTTTTAAGATGAGCTATAACTTTGTTATATCATACCACCTGTTGTTAATTTGAGTTGCCCTAGAACCACATGAAAATAACTTGTTCTTTAGGCTCAGTCGGTTTCAGTTGGAAACTTGCTGAGTCTCACAAAATTGGACTCTTCAAAAATAGTTTTGAGATCTTTGGCACTGTGACCTCTCTCAGATTTAAATCTGTTCACGTTCAAGGCCAACATTCTCAGCTGAAAATTTTTGGCTGGGTGCGTGCATTGAATTGTAGTAGGAGTGACACCTGATGTTGGCTGCTGAAGCAAAAGGGTGGTGGTAGACACTGTCTTTTCAGATTTTTAGATTTGATGAAGATAAATAAAAACTCTCTACAAAATGCTTGGAATTATGCCCAGTAAAAAAAAAAAGGGGGGGGGGGAAAATGAGTAGGCCCCAACATGTGTTAATTGCAGCTCTAGCATCAGTTTTCTGGTTCATCTCGAGTTTCTGGATGATTGGAAAAAGTAACTGTCCATTTCTACAATGCATATTGTCGTGATGAAGTGCTGAAAGTAGTAATTCGCACTGAGTTGAAGCATCAAATGTGCAATCACACAAGCTTTCATCACTATTGAACATGGGTGAGAAGAACTATTGCAGATTGTTTCTATCAAGAAATATTATTTGTATTTCCATTTGTCATACTGCAGGAACTAGAGTGTTTTCCTGCCACGTTCAAGGTTTAATTTTCAATTCTGAGGTTTTGCAGGAGGTGAATCATTAAAGTTTACAAGGTAGTGTTAATAACTAAGCGAAACAAATTTGATACTGGTAGGAAGTGTAGGACCTACAAAGTACTTAGTTTTTTATCAGTCATTATTGAAAATCTATCTAGGGTTTCGGTCTTAAATTTGGTACAGCATCTCATGTGTCAGCAGCATTCGTTGCTTTTAATTAGACAATACCTTAATATTAGTAGCTGGGAGGAAAGGTATGAAGCAATGTTGAAATAGTGTTGATCTTACTGAACTGATAGAATGGTACTTTTTTAGAAGGAACAAGAGCACTATTGGATTTCCTAGATATCACTTTTCAGTTATAAAAGTGAGCTGGGGGGAGTGCAGAAATGTCTCAGTATGTTTTTCATAGGCACTTCATGTTTTCAGGCACTCGTGCTGGCAATGGGTTATCATGAGAAGGGCAGAGCGTTAATGAAGAAGAAAGAATATGAAATAGCACTGCCATATTTGTTGGATGCTGATAAACACTTCTGGTAAGAACCTTTTTGAGTCCTTATACCTGGCTTTCCTGTACTCTCAACCAAATATAGGAACGCTGTTAGGTCTGCCTGTGCCTGTAATTCAGGGCCTGTTTTGCCCAGGGTTACTTCACTCCCCCTTTGCAGATGGGAAATAGCAGACAAAGGCTCTGACTTTTGGTGACAGGTGGCTTCATGGAAAACAGCTGAAACAGATACTGCCACTGGGCAATTTAGTCTTTCATATAACATAAACAAACCATCAATATTCATGTACTGGGCTATAGATTGCTGTTGCTGGACAAGCAGATACAGCTACTCTTTTGCAATTGCTCCTGTGAAGGAATAATTTCCTGCAAAGGGTGGAGCAGATAGCAGAGGTCAGTAAGCACGTCAGGGTTTCTGCAGGTAAACTATTTTGCTGTCAGCAGTCAGAACCTGAAGTTGCTCTTTTGAGAACACCAAAAGTATCATTGTCCCCATCTGCTTCTCATCTGTGTGGGCACGCAAGGAGACTGGCACAGAACCCCGCGTGATCACTTGCACTGAGGAAGATGATTGATCTCTGTCCTCTTAAAGGTTACGTGGGATTTAATTAATCCTGCATTTAAAGAGATGCTATCTTGAATAGTAACAAAATGAATTGTGACTCGTAATTCTTTGAGGTGTAGTGTTATCATTCATGTCCTATGTATTAGTGAATATGTTGGGAGATTGGTGTTTTATTAAAGTTCCATTGGTGTCAGTTTGCCTCAAATAAGAAGCACATGCTTCCTCAAATATGTGAGTGTACATACTTCTAGCATGTTGCTTCATTAGTATTAAAAAAAAAAAGGGTAAAAAAGCAAACAACCACCCCCCAAAAACTAAATTTTTGTTTTGCAGTGAGTGTAGCACAGAGCTGCTGAACACCGTCGATAATTATGCAGTGCTGCAGCTGGATATAGTGTGGTGCTACTTCCGCCTGGAGCAGCTGGACTGCTTGGATGATGCCGAGAAAAAGCTGACCACAGCCCATAGATGCTTCCAGAGGTGCTATGGGGAGAACCACGAAAGGCTGATTGATATCAAAGTACGATGGTTTGATTTAATTTAGATGGCTTTGGTTTTTTCTACATATATTCAGTTATTGCTCAAATATTACAAGGCCTTCTTGTAGAAGTTTAATGTTTTCTCATGCTTCCTTAGCTGGTTATCTAGTTGTGTCACTGCCAGCATGGTGAAAGTGTTGGACCTGACAACAAGATCACAGCAAACATGTGCTTAAATGCACAGACGCCCCTGTTCTAGACGTGATGCTTTCTCTGCATACTAAGTGCTGTATATTAGAGACTACATTTTCTTTGTATAGTCTTCTGTTGGTAACGGATTCACGTTCTTATTTATGTTTCCCCTTCTTCCTCCCTTTGTTTAACAATTCTTTAGGGAAGCTATGGTCGTGAGAAGGTTTTATTTCTACGGCTTTACCTTCTTCAGGGGATAGGACACTATCACAGCGGTAGAGAAAAGGAGGCTGCTGAGTACATTCAGAGGGTAAGATGCAACTAGGGAAAACTTTCAGGTTGTTCACACTAGGAACCTTATTCAAGGAAAAGTGCTCCTGTGTTTGGGTTCTGTGTTGCACCTACCTGTTGTTTGCTTGCTCAGAAAAATGGGGAGAAACTTTTTCTCCATTTGTATGTTAGCAACAGTGTTGGTAACACCACTTTGTGCCCTTTACATACAGGCATCTCGTTTATATGAAGAGCTGTACATAGATCCTGAAAAAGTCTATCGCCTGTCGCTCCTGGGATTCTCTGAACAGGAAGCTCGCCTTGCCCTGCGAGCGTGCCATGGGAATGTGGAGCATGCTGCCAATCTCATCACCAACAGGAGAGAGGTATGGTGCAGGACTGTATCTCTTGGGGTGTCTGTTAGATCGTGTCTTGCGTGACTAATGCACCGTGGTGCTAAATTAAGGACTTTGATTATTCTGCTTTGGCGCTGTTACTGTAACTAACAGCTTGACATCTGCTGCCACAAGTTTGAAACCAAAACTTAACAAAACAAGAGAACCTCTATCCCAAAACACATGGGATGAGAGAGCCAAAGACCTGTGGATATGCTACAGAGGTACATTGGAAGGGTTTGCCCCAGTGTTTGCTACTCAGCTCTTGCCCTGTATGCAAACAAAGCCACCATGGTCAAAGTTATCACTCCTGGCATGGGAGACAGGAGGCTGCACACTCAAGTGCTGTTAGGGAGACCGTGAGGCTGCACTGTATTGCTTTGGGTTTACAAGATCCATGAGGGGAAAAGGCTGTTCTCTGTTGGTGTGAAAGAGGCTGGGGGTGTTGTCTGGATTTGAAGCGCCTGAACTTACTTTTGGTATGTCAAGGTGGCACTTCTGGACTTCAGACACTGAAATGTGGATAGAAAGTCAAATGGCGAAGAGAACTTGCTGGCCACGTGCCCAGTTCTGACTGTATGTCCTTGGCAAGTCTTGTCTACAGGCCCATCTGCCAAATGGGTTTATCACTTACCACAGAGGGCCTATAATAGCTGTGATAGCATAAGAATCTGATCTGCTGAGACTTCAGAGCAGAAGTACAGCCACAGTGCTTGCTCATGGGAATACAACTTTATTTAGGGATGAGTGTCTGGCAGCAAAATCTATATTTAAAACAAGAAATCCTTTTTCCTCAAGAAATTCAAACACAAGTAAATCCAAGAAACCATATGCACCAGAGGAAGGCTGAAGTATTGCCATGCACAGTTAGCTTTGTAATGCTGTGTTCTTGCAGGAAAAAGCACAGATAAGGAGGGAGGAGAGAGCTAAAAGAAGGCAGCGACTAGAAGACATAAACACCTTGAAAAGTATGGGCTATTCAGAGAGAGCTGCTCAAGTAGCTCTTCATCATGCACAAGGAAACCTGGACCAAGCCTTTAAGGTAAGTGGTTTTCAGGAGCAGTGCTTCCGTACCAAAGCAAATACATTTGGGGGGTGAATTGCTTAGCAGATTTTCTGCCTTCTGTATTGGTTAGCTCAGAGCAACCCTTTTTTGAACTGTAATGACTGAACTTCCTGACCCAGTGAATCAAACATCAAAGATGGCTGAGGTTTTGCTTGTATCAACCGTAGGGCTAAACAAACATCCATACTGAGGGCTAATATGACTGCATTGCTCTATTCTGACCGCTCTCTGTTTTACTGTAGTTTATTCTGGACAATCCAGAATTATTGTTGGAAAATGATGATGACGATGATCCCGTGGCCATGGACCAGTTTCAAGTATCCCAAGAAAGTATTGATCAAGTAAGTCAGACCTTTTTCTTTCTCGGGAGCTGGTAGTCATGTTTATGAATTATGCCTTCAGCCCCACCAGATCTTCCTTAAGCGAAGCTGTACAAATATTCTTTGTCCCGTGTCCCTCGTGAGCTGTCACACTTCCATTGTCTCACATCCGCCCCTCGCAGTGAACTCGCGCTCCGGCTGAATTGTAATTCCTGTTTACTTCCTGCCCCTCACACCAAGCTGTTGTGCACAAATGCTAAGGGAAGTGTGTGCACCCGAATGCTCTAACCCTAAAAGGACAGCAGATGAGAAACGCATTCAATTCTTTAAGCATATTGTGGTGCACAAGGGAAAGAGTTGGCATGTGCCTTTCTCACCACAGGCCATCTGAAAAACTCCACGATAATTTGTGTGGCTCTGCAATTAGTGTCAGACAGGCAGGAAAACTATACTGCATAGAAAAAGTAAATAGCATTCCAGGAATGTGAATGTGCTGGAGTGCTTTGAAGTTTCCTTTTGAAAACAGACGAAGAGTTGGTCTGATGTTAAACAAGAGGCTCTTGATTCTGCTCAACATCCCCATTCCTTTAATAGGTCACTGCCCTGTTGTTAACTGTTCCAGTAAGCCAGAGTCAGTGTCCTGGAATTCCTGGTATGCAACGCTTTCCTCTGTGCGAGAGGAGTGACTGTCAGACGCACAGTCAGATTCCTGTCAGTCACTGATGCTGAATGAGCTTGGATTTCTCCATATGTACTGATTTTTTTTTTTTTTTCCCTCTCCCTGTAGCTGATGTACATGGGCTTCAGCCATGAGTCGGCAAAGCAAGCTTTAAAGGTCTTTAAAGGCAACATCCACTTAGCTTCTCAGACCCTTGCTCACTATGGGGGAGTTCTGCCTGCCTCATTGCAGCTGTCTTCTGAAGGTTCCAGTCCATCAGAAGAATCTGCTTCATCTAAAGACTCGCCCACAGAGTCTGCAGGTAAGAATTCCTGCGTGCCCCAAGCACCTAACACTAAGCACTCCCACCTACCTGTACTCATCACGCCAATTAGGATTAAAACCAAACCAACCTCTCCCTGCCTGTACCCTTTCAGAGAGCGAGCAGCAAGTTAAGACTGTCATTCTTCCTGGACCTACACCACTGTAGGTGATGATTTTTGGCTTGCTAATACCTGATTTCTGATTGCTAAGAAGTTTTATTCCAAATTTGTGCTGTACAGTAGCTGATTTGACCGCATATCCCATACTGTGATACAGCTGTAACTGATACTCGCCACTTACCAGGGAGGAGCATTGCACTCTCTCTCTCCCCCATGAGCTGTCAGAGCTCTAGGGATCCCCGTTGTACATCTAAGGGCTTTCCTACAGCCTTACACAGTAGGACAATTTGCCATCCTGTAACAGCTTCGGTAGAGCAATTTGAAACAAGAGGTGGTTTTACAGTAACTGGTTCTCGAAGAGCAGTGGTGGTGGTGAAAGGGGGAAAAGTATAAACTTCTTCCAGCAATGAAATCACCGCTGTTTTCTGGGTTTTGTTTTTTTTTTTAATTGAAGGTTCTTCTAGTTCACCGACAGACGAAGACATGGAGACCGATGCAGTCAATGAAATCCTAGAGGATATTCCTGAACATGAAGAGGATTATCTGGATTTAACACTGGAGGAGGAAGAACAGATCATTCATGAATACTTATCCTATATACAAGTACCACAGCATTAAATCTCATTACCTCTACTTCAGTTACATGCTTTTCCCCTGACAAATTGAGTTTGGATTATAAACGCATCTTCAGCTTATCTCTTACTAAATGCCTTGAATTCAGTTAAACTGTAGGTGAAACACTTAATTCCTGCGTATTTATAAATCTGCTTAAAGCCTACATTTGTGATACGTTGTAATTTATTGTCATAGCAGAAAAATAGAAGCGTTTATTTTCAGAAGAAAATTTAATAGAACTTAACTATATTTTTATTGTGAAATAAGTTGATTCACTTAGAATACAGGTAAATAAGCATTTCTATGCCATTTTAAAATACCAGCTTTAAAAATTGTTTGTAAATGAGAAACCTAGCTGATGAGGCTGTAGAGGTAACTATTTACAAACCGTTCTTTTCTTCTGAAAGATTTCTAAGAGTCATTTATGTATCCGTGCATGGATTTATACTGCGTCTTGCTTGTCACTTCATGCAGGTGTTACACAGGCAATAAAGATAACTATATGCTGCTTCAGCTTTCCGTCAGTCTTCTGTTCTTTGCTCCCAAAAAGCTGCAGGAACCCTTCCGTAAGCTCTGCGTGTGTCTAGGGGGGGTATTTCAGTTTGTACCTAAATAACCAGTTTTCCCAAGCAGCTGCCCCTCCTCTTGCAGGTACCTGACATACCTCAGATGGATCGAACTGTTTCATTTCATGCAGACCAGTTTCTTTAACTGGCTGTTGAACAAAACCCAGCTCAGCCACTATCACAGTGGTTGTACCCAGCTAAATGGGTTCTCAACGTTGTGGAGAAGTACTTGGGTTTGAGTGCCTTTTTATAGCACCCAGGTTTCTGCTCTGTAAGCACTCCTCTCCGCGTGGAAGGCAAGTTCACCGTGCGTTAGCTCTTCTTAAAAAATGTTTTATTTACTTTCAGTAGCTCCAGTCTCGCGGTAGAGGGAGCTCATGTCCTACCTGCTCCAGGCAGAGGCGCTGAAGCTGGTGGGAACGCAGAAACTAGCCAGGATCTTTGCTTAGAGGTAGGTCCAAAAAACCAAGAACCTTTTATGTGGTGCCAGTTTATTCTTACCCAGCACTTACTGATGGGGAAATGAGGGCTTGCAGTTGTGTTAGGGCGAACACAGTGCTGTAAGTAGAGCCACGGCCTGCAACACGACAGCACCATTCCAGTTACGGATTTGATAGGTCTCAGTAGTGGACTTTTTTTTTTCCTGGCTACTTTAGCCAAGGGCAGCAAAAAGCAGGGAATGATTATACCGTAAAGGAACTATTTGTGTTTACTTCACACTTGTGCATCAAGACAAATGCTACAAAAATGGGGTAGTTTTGTATCTTGTCCTCATAGGTTGAAGCGTTTCTAAAGCCAGTAATACAAACTTCTGAGGAAAAAAACAGCAATTGTTAAATCCCATTTCTCTAGAGGAGAGCACTGAGGAACCCCTGAATGATACTGAGCAAAAAATATATATATACAACAAAATGGGGAAAAAAGTAAATAGAAAAAGCATGTAGTTTTGACAAGAAATAGGTGGGAAAGCATGAATTTATGCTTTCCTTCAGCTAAAAGGTTCACAAACCTCCTGGCATGACGGCATTGCCTTATGCTAGCCCATAGGCATGCGCTGAAGGCAGCATTTGGCTGCACAGGGCTCGTTTCTCTTCTTTGAAGTGGCTCGCATAGCAAAAGTGGCAATGACAGCTCAAGAAGTGCACGTTTGTCCTTGAGGAATTTAAAATTAGCATCACAACATGCAGTGTCTGCCAGAGAAGCCATTCCTCAGTGATGTAATTCTGCCAGCACTGCCCCCGAGTAACTGTGCGTGCAGTTTTAACCCGGGTGGGAAGCATTGGCTAAAAATGTAGTTAATTTTGAACCTGTACTTGAAGACACTGATATCTTTAGCAACAGGCAGAAATGGTACTGACTCATTAATTCCGCTCCAGGAGATCTACATCTATTAAATCCATTTGTGATCTCCCTGTGCAGCTGCTCGGTGACAGGCTCTCACGTCTGCCCCAAATGCCTGCAGTTCAAAGTTTTGAACAAAAACTACGTGCCGGGCCATCTGTGCAGCTCTGTCCAGCTCTGCTGAAGGCCTGCTACTTAGCATAGACTTAAAAGCAACATACAACTAAACTGAGCTGCATACCGAGCCCGCACCCCCAGCAACCAAGAGCCACCATCTCGTAAACGTTTCCCACAGGGCCAGCGCTGAGCTACAAAGAGGCCCGCCAGAGTTACAGGGGAATTAGCCTACAGTATGCAGATGCCCTCCAAAACTGGTCTCTTAGCAGGCATTTAACATAATTAAAGCGCTCTTTCCAACTAGATGCAGAAACCTGCCGGGTAAGAGCTAACGAAGCTGCTCAGCAGGAGAGGCGAGCAGCGTACGTAGCAGCAATGACAGCCCTGACCCAGCGATGCAAGGCAGGCCTTCAGCACGCTGTAGCTGGTGTGCGTGGCTCTTCATCACGCACGATTTTTCCTTAATGTTTGTGGCTAGTCACCCCTTCCACCGGCTAGAGACACTGAGCTCCATCCGTCCGGTCGCTGGCAGGAGGCAGGACAGCTCTGCAGCACGCCTGACTGGCCCCAGCACTGAGGGAAAAGAAAGAAATGTTTTCAAAAGTGTATGTTTGTTTTTCCATGTTCCAGCCATTCTTTGCTGCTGCGCTTCCGCAGACGGCTAAATCCCCTCCAAACGCGAATAACAACCAGACAGTTATCTGTAAATGCCACATGTTTATTAGTCCGTTCTAAAAAGGAATTACAGCATTTTTATCTTGCCGTAGTACAGAATAAATAAAGCCATAAAAATAAAAACATGTGGTTAGCTATTTTTGTACTGGTTCTACAAAGAGTTATATCTGCAAATAGAAAAATATAAGAACCCTTGTTTATTCATGGCTCAGTGGTTATCAGAAAGGAATGAACCTGGAAAAAGACTGGGAGAAGTACCCTCGACTTCAACTGCTTAGTGACGCTGCCAGCAAACCAAGGCCTGGCGTAACCGCATAAGGAGGGAAGATGACAAACCTAGCGCTCTTTCCTCCAGCACCCAATAAATCTTCCTCTTTCACCTCAAAAAAAACACGCTCAAAACACCCCGTGGATAGAAGGAACACCTTTTCCCCATGAGGACAGCCAGGCTGCCCACGGAGGTTGTGCAGCCGTAGAGGTGATGCCCGCTGACCAGCTTCCAGCCCCAGCCGTGCCGAGGCCCGTCCCAGACGCACGTAAGGAGTTTCCCGTCTGGGAAACTGCGCCTGGGGAAAAACAGGTGGTTGGCAGCGTGCGTGCCCCTGGCAGCACGCACGAGATACACACGAAGCCACTGAGGCTTCCTTTGCTGAAGCGTGAGATCTTAAAGGAGGAACCCACGAGGCTGCTGGGAGGACAACTTGCTGTGCCTTGGCAATTGGCCTTGGTCTAAAAGGTCTGAGGTGTGGATTGTTCGCTCGTTTAGCGATTTAATCTCTGCCCTGATACGCTCAACTTCCCAGAGAGGCGTCCAGTCTACTTGAAACTCCTCCCTGCTAGGCCGTATCCTCCTGCCTTCGTCGGTCTGATCAGCAAAAAAAACCCGAGCCAAAGGTCAGCCTTGATAGTTGACCTCGTAGTCATGCTGCAAGGCACCTTCACTTTCTACATTCAGCTGAACAGAGGGCACACGAACAGGCGACAGGAACGGGAGGAAACGCTTCTCATTACATACCAGACAGGCGGAAGCGTGCAACACCTCTGTGCCAGAAAAAATTGGAAAAAAAAGCAGTCGTAAATCAAGTCCTTAATTACACACCCAGCACAGAGACATCACCTGACCCCCCCCCTGCAGCCCCTCCTGCCCCCAGTACTGCTCAGCTGAGAGTCAGCTGGAGGGGCAGCCTGACTTGAGTCCATCTGCCAGTCCCAGAGAATCAATCCCGGCTTCTAAAAGGTTCAAGCAAAGCAGTTTCCCGTCTCTTCCCAAGTTCCAGGTTACATGGACACAGTGGTGCAGAAAACAAAAGGTTCAGCTTTGGTCACCGATGAGAAGTCCCTTCCGGACAGTCACATTAGTTCAACGGTCTCGTGGTCGCCGTTCTCTTGCTGTACCATACAGCCGACTTTGTTGTTGAAAAGCCGAGACAGGCTTCCCTTCTGAGAGCTCCTGCCCTGCGCAGACCTCTCCTTCTTCAAGCGCCGCTTGTTTCTCTTGCATATTCCCCGGATGTCCCAAATCCTTAGCGTGCCGTCGTGGGAAGCCGTGTACAGCAACTCGTTGTGGATCTGCAACAACAGGGTCACACAGCATCAAACTGTACGGCTCAGAACGAGCACGATCAAAAATCAGAGCGAACGCAGCTTGAACCGATCCTTAAGACCTGATAGCTCATTGCAAGAGGCAGTATAAATTATCACGAAAGCTGCTGAAGTGGGATGAGATGTTACCAAGTCAGGCTTCGTTTCTCAGCCGCTTCCCAGAGCCATAAAATATAAACAGCAAGAGTTATTTATAACAAATCTACCAGAAAAGCAATGGGGAGCTAACTTCTCAGTGTCAGAGTAGGCTGGAGCTGGGAATTTCTGTGCTGGTTTCAGACTGCTGGTTTTGAAGATGAAGCTGAAGGCAGCACCAAAATCAGCACCGGTGGGTGGGTCAGGAATTGCTCTCCTTACCACCTCCCTTCTTCCTCTGCAGTACATAATCTGCACAATTCCCCCTCTGAAATCTTTTGTTCTTGCAAACCTCCAGAAATTTAACCTCAACGCCCGCCTGTAGTTAAGGTTCCTCAATGCAACATTTGCTCCGTTGGCAGTGTTCCCAGTTGTCCCCTCATCCCCAGAAGAAAGCCATCGGTCTTGTTCATCCTCCCCTTCCCGGTCTCGTTCATCCTCCCTTCCTGTGTCTGCTGGCCTGCCAAAATGCTCGTGGTCTCCCTGCATGGGCACCGAGCGCCACACGAGCCCTGCACGCAGCCCCCGTCCCCACCACAGCCCTGCCTAGCACACCAGATTAAGGTCGCCACTTCTCAGTCCTCTCCCTTCCCGGGATGTTTTGCCCTTGGGAATTAAATTACAAAAAAGTACAGAGGCAAGCTCTGCTCTCGTCAGTGCTGTGAAGTGATTCTCGCAGTTGTTACCCAACTTCACCTGCACCCAGGTGACCATCTGCTACGAAACCAAACTGCTCAACATCCAAGCATTTGCAGTTTAAGACCAGCTAGCCACATGCTAATGCAGAAAAAACATACAAGAGGAGCATATTCACAAGTACGTACGCTTGGGATCAGCTCCAAAAGGAATTTCATCCCCTCTCATTTTTCTTTCGACCTTCAGCCTGCCAGAAACGCTGACAGAGTCTCACGCTCTTCATCAAAATCCTCATCCTGTACTCGGCTTGTACTGAGATCCCCATGTGGGGAAATGTGGATCTCACAAAACACCCAGGGATTCCAACTTTCCCTCCAGGACTCCTTGCAGCGTAACTTAAACCACAAAACTGGTCTTAGCACGGCCTGCAAGGATTACTAACTTCCCCACTTTTAAACCGAAATGCCCATAACCCTTGAGGATGTGCGTGCAACTTTTGAAGGGCTTCAATAACTTCCAGAACATTTTTAACCCAGCAGCAGAGACTCTTCCATTTGTCTGGTGGAAGGTGGACCATATATCAATACAGAGCTGCTCTGTCATCTTGATACCTATAGAAAAATATATGCCGGAGGCAGTATTTTATGTAGGGTTCTATAAAGTTTCGCTTATCCTCACTGGAGCTTTTCTAAAATTGCACGGGGAACATTTGAGACTGTCACGCTTCATCTTATCCCAGCCCAACGTCACAGAGAGAACAGCCACACCAGCTCATGGAAGAACGGGGGAGAAATCAGAAGTTAAATCCCGGCAAAGAAACCCCTTTGGTACCTGGATGCAGTTGATGATGAACTTGTGTCCTCGGAAGATCTTCTGCAGGACGCCGCTCCTGGAATTGAAAGCTCTCGCACAGGCATCACCGCTTCCTGTGAACACTGCAAAGCAACCACACGGCGCGGCACGTGGCCAGGCGTGAGCAGCCACGTAACGCTAGCTCACACCAGCTCACAAACCTTCCCAAAACCAGTTCACAAAGGACCGGGGCCTATCGTCATTTGGCCTGAGCCTCTTCTCTGGTAGAGCAAGTTCTGATTGTTTTCATTTCAGCCCCCTGCATGCCTGACTTCATTTGTATTTTTCAAGCTCCAAACTCCCTACACACATCAGCATTTCACTCTGCACATACTTCAGATATCTATTTCTGCTCTTCTTTGCCATGAACATTTCCCTGCCTAAACATGCCTCAATAATTCTAAGCAGGCAATTTATCTCAGGTGTGGTTTCAAGGCTTTCCTCTAAGCCTTCCCTTTGTTTTACCATAGCTATTTCCCATTCTGATCATATGAATTTGGCCCTAGCTTCATCGTTTTTACAAACCATATTTTCCCCCCATTTTCAGCCAGAAGCTTACTATCCGTAGCAGGGCTGTCTGTGTTGAAATACCATGGTTAGATCTGGCCTCGGAGGTGAGCAGCAGGTGCAGGCAGCTTTACAAGAAGCTTTATAAACTCCTCCAGCGTGGTAGATTTCTTCAGCTAAATCCTGCAGCTTAGGGTCTTTGCAAGCAGCAGAGCCTTTAAGCGACTCAAGGCCTAGGCTATACCCTGTTTCGGTACAGCACAGAACTATTTGAGGATTTGGGCCATAACTCTTCTATTCTAGGTGCTAGATATTGTAAATGTGCTGCCAGATTTGTGTTTTTAAACTAAATTAAGCATGAGCAGGGATTTTGACTGAGGATCAGGTTTCCGCAGGGTATCTTAACATGCTCAGAGAACAATTTCTCAGCTCTTCAGGAGCTTCATTGCTGCAGCCAGAAAGCGTAAGGCAGTATTGAATATTTAGGCTGTGTACTCAGCATTATTCCCCAAAGGGAGCACATCTGCATGCTTTAAGGGTTACAAACTGTCCTCATGAACACTTACTTTCCCTTCACTTACCCCAAATTCCTCGAGTTTATCTAGAGATAAAAATTTCAGATGTGCAAAAAGCAACATACTCACTGCTCCCTGCCTTTCACATCTCTGCAAAAGCCACTAGCGTGGAAAGACTTTTACAAAACTGAAATGCCTGAAAACAGATTTCTTATATTTTGGGAGAAGCTGGGCAATGAATTCCTAAATAGATGTGAAAAAATTAACACATGGTAAATTCGGGGCTACAGTGAGAAATGAGAACAGGCTACCTACTGCCACCAGCTTTTCAACTTCAAATTAAACAGCAGGAGGCTGGGTACTTTGGGGTACACCTTCAAGAAACATCTGGATATGGAAAAATCAGCCTCATTTGATGTGGGCCTGCATAAACTCAGTTGCCGACACAATCCTGAAAAAGCATTCGTCCCATTTTGCAAAGCACTAACAACAATGTAAAGCACAGAACAAGATTTATTTTTTCAGTGCTCAGAAATCACTGAATACCTACTACACACACACACGCTGAGTAAAAACGAGTTAAGAGTTGTTTTCGCTGTGCAGCTGTCAGTTTATTTCAGCTATCAGGATTTTGCTTTTGACAAACATCCCTTACATCTTTTGAACTGCCACTCTAGATTTAAGGAGCTTCTCTGCAGCTCCGAGTTTTAAAGCAGAGCTGTTGATGTAACCCAGATTCAGCATTTAAATATATGGTTATATATGCACCTCTGTGAAACAAACAAGCAATTAATATATAAAAATAACAATTCATTTTTATATTTTACTTAAATTTCACAGTATCTTGGGAGGGTGGACAGGTTTTAAACATTCCCTTGGGAATTTTGTGTCATGAAAAAAAAATAATAAACTGAATTAAATTTTAAATGACCGTGCACCTACTGCAGGAGAGAAATAACCAAGACAATATCATTAAGTAAATGAAGCTGAGAACAAGCTTTAATATTCCCCATGCTATTAATTACAGAAGCATACTGAGGAAAGCCACTAGAAACATATTCTGATTATTTTAGGCTTAGTTCTCAGATCTGTCTGGCCTCCCTATGTGATATAAAGCCATTTAGGAAACACGTGTATATTTTTCCTGCCCTCCTTTTACTGAATTTTCTTAATTACACTGTGAAATCTTCTTGGCAACAAGCCTGTGGGTACTGATCAGACAGCAAGCAAAAAAAAATGATATCTAAAAGAAAATTACCACTTCTCAGCTGAGATTCTTTCCATATTCTAGGGCAGGTGCACATGCGACATAAACCATAACAAAGTTAATTTATCTCGAAGTATTTTCTCCACGTTTTCAAAAAGCAGAGAATGCCCACACAGTGCCCATCTGTCCCAGGTGAGCAGCTTGAATTTCAAGCTACATTAACTCCAATATTTGGTATCGAGTGCATATGCCCTGAATCACTTACTTACACTGTACCTAATAGTTGTGTTTCAATCACAATTGCAGCTACTATAGAATTGCCTTACTGTAATACAACCAATCATAGTATATAAATTCATTTTTAGGGGGAAATTTCCTCTTTCAAGAGTTAAAATGCATCTGGATTATTATTCGGTCACACCCCTACATTTTTCCATGACATGTATTCCACCCTTCACGTGGAAGGATTCAATTTGCCCTGTTTGACACCTTTAGTATTTTTGCATTTGATTTAAAAATGAGATCTTAACTAACACTATGCACACTTCTCTCACACTATCAGGATGTTCTTCACAGGCCTGACTACACGCAGCAACACTGCCTGCATTTTGAGAGACTGTGAGGGAAGTGCAGCGATGTGTACGGCAGGGACAGGGCGTGGGGCTGAGGGGGAAGAGAAAGAAAGCTGCAGGGTTGGTGGGGGTGGCCTCAGATGATTAAACTTCTGTCTGAGCCTGACTTTCTTTAGGACGGTTTTATGGAGCCTGGTCAGATCTGCACTGGTTGTCTCCTGTCTCCTCAGTAAGGATTCCTCGCTGGACCAGGCCACCATTATAGCTCAGCACAGTTATCTTGGTTTTGGGTACTCTCGATGAATTCAATGTTTTGGTTCATATTGGTTTAAAGGGTGAAAATAAGACAAAGGGAAAAAGAAAGAACACTGTTTGCCAGTGTTCCTCCTGGATTCAAATTTCAGGTTCATTTCCCCTGCCCCACCTGTCTGCATCTTTGAGCAATAACAACTTTGCAGCATAGGCTCGGACCCCTTTCCCTTCCATTTCAGCCTTTTAGCCACCTGCACAAGTTTAAATCAGAAGCAACTAGAGCACGGGGCAGTTCTGGGAGCTGAAATTAACCATCAATTATGATTAACTATTTTAACGGAGGCTGGTAGTGCTGTGGGTCTACTATTAAAAGGAAGGCCAAAAAAAAACAGGGCTTACCTGTTAAAAATCTAAGTCTACCTATGGGCTTGGTTTCGTGGTAAGTTTCCAAACACAATTAAGAAATCACTTCAGTTACTGGATTATGAGTGCGGTCAGATATTCGGTCATGTCAGACAGCCCATTTATCACCATCATACCAATAATCTTCGAAAAGAGATACTAAGGCCCAATACTGACCATTCACTTGGTCTTACGTGTTGGTCGCATAGCTGAAGTACAGAAATCACAAGCTCTGCAACTTCTAGATTAGCTTAAGACAGGTATTCCTTCACTGGGTGACGTGGATGGCAGAGAAATACTTGCTTGGGCAGTGAATGAAGGCTCATCAAGTCTGATGTCAGTGGCAGAAGAAGAACAGGCTGATAAAAGCAGAGGAGTAGTCTTGCAACCCAAACCCTGAAGCGTATCGATGACATGCAGAGGGAAAGCCAGCCAGGAGAGGGATTTAAAGAGACTTCTTGGTCAGAATATGTTATGTCAACAAGAGACGGTTATGTAAAGACACCACTGTTATCAGAGTACTGAAGGGAGGGAAGCTGAGTCCCAAGCATTCGTAAGAAGGCAAGCAAGAGCTAGAGCAGAAAGGTAGTTTGGGGAACAACTACATGGAGGAAGGCAGATTAAGGGAAAAGGATTTGTGGAAAATGAGTCTTTGAGACAGTCAGGGTCTGAACGGGAACCCTACCTGTTAGAATGAAGCAGCGAGGACTTGAGATGCGGTTCTGGTTTAGGACAATCCCTTACACAGTGCTGACAGGGTGGCAGAGGCAGGCACAGGGCTGTGCATCCAGCAGCAGCGCTTTGTGTCCACAAACTAGCAGCAGAAGCAGACTGACAGACATCAGACCGGTGAGGCCAAAGCGTGGCTGCACAAACAGCCCCCAGACAGCTCTGGATCCAAGCCACTTCCCTTCCTAACAGAAATAAAGCAGCTGCCCCTTCACATGCCAGAAGAGGGAGGTGGAAAATGGAGGGAAGATCTAAGCTTCTCACACGGAGCAGCGCAGCAGAGTTTGATACTGCACACAAAACATGCTGGAGCTGAAAAAAGTGACAGTTTCACAAGCCTTCGCAGTTACAGTATCCTCTATTAGCAATCTTTGATCAAAGACAAACATCCAAAAGGAGACAGGGGATTGCTGAACATAGGAAAGGCAACTTACAGATCCCAGCGTGGTATTTCAAAGTGCTAACGCTGTGCTTGTGAGCCTTGTACGTTTGGATTCGCTCCCCAGTGTCTACTAACCAGCACTTCACTGTCCTGTCCGCACTTCCTGAATACAAGTGCCGATTCACTAGCTGAAGGGAAGAGAAAAAAAAACATCAGCAATAGTCTCTCAGGCCTGCTGGTGAGAGAGCTGCACCGAAGTGACTCATCTGAAGTCACGGCTTCTGACTGAACGGCCTCAAAAAAGGAAAAAAAAAAAACAAACAAACCTGCATGGTAGTTTCTGCAGAGCGTAGCTGACAAGAACACTTAATTAAAACACTTTGTTTTAATTAAAACAAAAACCCCAGAACAATCTCGAGTAACGAAAAATGTAAATTAAAAAACATTTCCACCCAACATAAACCAGAGAATAACAGGATCGCTCTGCACAAGGTCAACATTTGGAAACACTAACTCTTCAACGGGTCTTGTGCCTTTGTTTCCAGAAGTCTTTTTGGACTGTTATCTAGAGATTAGTCCTATAAAACCCAAAGAACGGCACTTCGTGGATGGCCGTCATCCTCCACACTGTGTGAGCTCACCAGTGAACGAGGTTGGTTTTTCCTTTCCACTCAGACACGGCAGAGGATGGCAAAGGGAAGGATTGCAGGAGGGAAACTGAGACAGCGAGAACGTTACTGATCTGTGCCGGGCTATAAAACTAGCTGGTACGCACCAACCAACTATCCGAACCTCCCAAAGCCTGGCAGCTTCGCAGGGAGACCCTTTGGTGCAAAGAAAAAAAACTTGCATTCAATGTTCAACTACGGAAGATGAACCGAAGGCTTGAACAGCCACCGTTCTGCGGAGCTATGAGCCCAGGCAGAGAGCTGGCCCAGCACCTGAAGGCAGGAGGACGAAGGCAGCCAGTCGGACACGTGCTCTCACAGTAACCCTTCGAGGTTGTGGCAATTTGGTTCAAAGGCAGAGAGAGCTGGGAGGGAGAATCCCAACTCCCCAGGGAAACAGGATTCATGTAAGGAGTAACACCACCTTGGTTCCCCTCCTCATGCACAGATCAGAAGGCTCAAAGCAATGGGCAGAGCACTGACCCCTGAGGCTCCCCAGACGCCTCCAGGAAAGCAACTGGACCTGGGTCTTGCTCTGAGGTCGCTTTTAAGGGGCTGGTTCATCCACCACCTTGCATTATTATAAACCCTCAGTGTCCGCTCTTTACGCGCTGTTTCTGCCAGGTTGAAATGTTTTTCGCCCTCTCCCATCTCCATCCCCACTCCCAAAAGGCGTCGTTCCTGAACGGTGTCAAAGATGAGCAGAGCTTGGCCCAGGGGCAGTTTGCAGAGCTAAACGTCAGGGGGCTGTGAAACACACGCGCTGTTAAAAGCCAGCAGTACTCTGAAGCGTCACATCCTATTACTTCTCAGCTGTTGTAGCAACGGCATTAATACCATGTCTCCACCAGGGAAGAGAAGGAACGACCGGCTGAGACCTGTAACAGCCAGCCCGAGGAAGGAAACCTGACCCTTAATTTCCACGCTCGACCCGAACGGGCACGAAGAACATTGTCTGATGGCACCTGCTGAATGCAAGAGGTTGTTTTGAGCCGAGATCCTGCTGGGTTGATCTTGGCCAGGTCAATACATTTTTTTTTTTTCAGACATCCTGCTTGCAGAACAGGGGAAAAGAGCAGGTGACAGCCTCCTGCAGGCAAGTGCCACGCGGCGCTAGGTACCCGTTAGGTCGTGCCGCTTGATTTCCGCCTTGAGGTGGGTGTACAAGTGCTGAAGTGAAACAGAACGGCAGCACCGTGCCCAGAGTTTCCTCTTCGATAGATCTAAAACTCTTCTGAATGACCTGTGCTCACCCAGGTCATTTGCAGCACTGGGATCACAAGAGCTGTAACAGCTTCTGAAGGTGATGAAGACAGTTGCTGAGCCAGCCACCTCTCCAAACCCAAAGCCTCCGAGCCACCCAGGCGGCCCTGTGAGTGCCCGTACACCTCCCTCCCACTCTCCAGTTTAAGCAGGTGAGCACGGCAGCAAAAAGGATTCTCAGCAGAGGCTGGGAACAGAAATACCATCGGGTTGAACAGCCCACTGGATGTCACAGACCGAGCCTGCAGCAACACCAACAGCAAAGCCGTGGTGTTTGTAAAATGCAGAGCACGAAGTAGCTGTTAGTGGGGAAACCTAGCAAGAGCCATAGCTCAGGGTGAAGACGCAAATCAGACCCGCCACCAGCAGTACGATGCGGGCATCTCCATCTAAATGGATGTAGATACTTACAGCTAAGATGGCTCCCTACAGTCACCGCAGCCTAGGGCACGACTCGTCTCATCCTGAAGCAGGCGTCTGAAACAGTTTGTACCTTAAAACTGGGTATTTTGTCCCTGGACAAGGAAGGCTGCAGCCTTCTCAGCTGTAGCCATCTGTATCCAACTTCTGCGGCAAGGGCCAGGAAGCATTACACACCAACGGGCAGCTGTGATGGGCATCAGTGCCTGCAATTGCCCAAGAGAATATACGAAACCAGCCGGGATGCTCTCTGAAAAGAGCAAGACAGAGGCACCAGCCCAATCTGACCCGTGTCAAGGCAGCGTCTTTACTCCAGAGCTTGCTTTCAGAGCTTGCATCCAAAAGATGTGGTTATCCCCAGTGCAGACAGCCTACGGGGAGCATTTAATCCAGATCCTGATAGACTGCAGACTACAGAGCATGCTGACTTCTTCACCAGAAGGCAAAACCATGCTGTAGCTTCGATGGGGGCCAGGCCTCCCCGGTGCCCCAAGTGGCACCCCATTTTGTGTCTGGGTAGTCGGGTGCGCTCATTTTCAGCAAACACTTGTGGGCTTACAACCCTCCGTCACAAACTACCGGGCCTTTTCCCTCCCCTCATCCCAAAAGGCTCCAAAACCCATACCTAATTCCCTATCCCCGGCCCTATTCTTAGTGAAGAGTTTAACTTCCTTATGATTTAAAAGGAAAAATGTAAAATTTCACCCAATAGATTTTCCGAATATACCCCAGCCTGTCAACTATTGGTTTCAAAACGATCAGGAGAAAGAGTTACACGTTCTAATCTGCAAGTGCCTGGAGAAGCAGTGATATTTTCAGAGCTGTATTTCCCTTGGCTGGCTTTTAAGCCCTTTGTTCCCTTTGGCTAAGAGCCCAACAAAGTTCCGGATGAGGCAAAGCATGGCAAGGCGAGGCAAGGCCACCTGTAGCAGAGCACACAGCACCCAAGGGATTCGCAGCTTGGATACTAACAAGCTGAGTGGGCATTTCAAACCCAAGGAGCTTCACAGGAATAAACAAAAAAGCTGATGACAATCAGATGCCCGGTTTTAAAGCCTGAGCCAGACAGAGAGAAAAAAAATCACGGTGCTGATATCTGTAATTCTGGACTGTTCGTTTTTCCTCGTTACTTTGAGGGACTTTGCTTTGCACCAGATGCAACCCAGACACCAGAAGGAAGGAAATTCGTCTTAGTGCTTAGGCCAAGGTCCTGGAGGTGTACTGCTCCATGAAGAAGTTCAGTCAGACTGGCCTTTAAGCTGCAGTGGCAAAATACAGGTTGCAAACACCAGAGCTGTTACAGGTTTTACTTTAAAAATGCTTATTTTATGCAACCCTGCTGTTGGTGGCAGCCCCTAGACACGCCACAGCTCAAGCAAACAGCAAACCAAGGGCTGGTCTCTCAAGGCAGTCCCAACCCTCTTGCTCCGCAGGCTTGGCTGAACTGAATACTTGCCGCAGCTTAAGACAGTTTCCACCTGTATGAATGCCAACGGCACAGCAGCAGAACTGTTTAGCAGGTATTTCAACCCGCAGCTTACAGGAACGGACTTTGCTCTCCCCATTGTGTCTCCCTAAATTGCGTGAGACACAATTCAGCCCCCGTCCACGGAGAGGCAATGAGCTCACCGGTCAGATTTGGGCACGTCCTCTTTCCGAAGACCAGGGCGCTCAGACCGGCTGCCAGGAACTCAAGTTCACGTCGACCCCGTTTCCCACTGCCAGCTCTTCCTCTTCGTGGGGGTCGGCGTTCCTACAACCTGTCAGCCGGGTCTTCTGTTCACAGCTGCTTCTAAGTTCGAAATCGCCAACTTGGAGCTGCCTCAAGTTACAACTATGCGAGCCTTCAGCCGAGTTAGACTTTCAGGATCCCATTCAAACCACATTCATTTTAATGAGCTAAAGAACTCCCTGTGGGCAAGGGATTGGTTTTTTTTTTTTGTTTGTTTTGTTTTTTAACTGAGAATCCATCTAGAGTGAGCTCTCTGGTCTGGCTGTTAAAGAGCGTTTTTCGGCTTCAGTGCAGTGCAAAGCAATGGTCCTAGAAACACGACCCTTTTCTGAAGGTGCTGTACACCTTCAGATCTCCCTAATTTGTATCTTCACCCTCTGATGAATGATGCAACGAATTACAAAACGTGCGTGCACTTCATTCAGTTGATGTGACAAGGAAAACAATTCTGTCCCCGTGATCACAACAGTTAAGTGCACAAACGGAGTTCAGGCAATGGCTTTGCTCAAAGCATTCTTTTCTCCTAGCCAGCTCTAAGAGACAACCGAAGGGAATGCTCCCAACAAAGGATCCCTTGCAGGAAAACCAGAAGCAAGTCCTTGCCCGCTCTTGTTCATTTAAAACTCCTTTTGCAATTCTCATCCTCGTCAGAACGTTCACTGCAGCATCCAAGCTAAATACCAAGCTGGAGCGTTTTCTTTCTGCCAGCTTCTGGCAGCACAACTTTTACAAATACTCGGTCTGAACAATCAGCAAATGACAAAGCAATCCTTGTGACCGATTTGCAAAACCGCTTTGGAGGCATTTAGAACAACATACACAAGGAAATATTTAGGCCAGGGTTACTGCAGACGGCCACGTCAAGGAAAAGCAAAAATCGATTATTAATTACAAATAGCAGGGCTCTGAATTTTTTAAGTGGAAGCAGCAGAACGAGCTGCGTGATTCCTCTCAGCCCACCCTTGCTTCTTCCCCGTTGCTTCCTACAAAACCTCGCCGCTGGCTCTCGGACGGTGAGGGAGCACGCAGAACAGCTGCTGGCCCTCGCCTGCCAAGCTCTCGACGCGCTGCGGGAGAGCGGGGAGCGGAGCTCTGGCTGCCGCGCTGCCGGTTACCTCGCCTGACTGCCTGAGCACAGGCTGCCCCAGCACCGAGCTCAGACGCAATCCTCGCAGCAGGCGGGAAGTCTTCTGGGAAAACGTTGTCAGTCGAAGCAAGTGGCAGGAGAGGAAGCTAGTACCTGCAGCAGAACGATGAGGGGGGCACAGCACGTGCAGGACCTTCAGCCGGGACAGGACAAGGAAAATGGGAACGGCTCATTCTGTTCACTGCATCCTCCAGGATCACCAAGGAGAGGGGAAAAAGGAGAGCTAAAAGCTAACCAGGGCTTTCTCTCCTGCCGTGCTAGTTTAGAATATTGAGGCTCCTCTAATCCATGCACCTAAAGGATCTCAGAGCAACTGAGGAACATTCAAAATCCAAACGTGCCCGTGGTATCACCTCTCTGCTCTCCATACAGCAGCCCTGCAGGAAGCAAGGTGGAAAACACAAGCGTGCTTTGTGGTATCTACCCAGAAAGGCTCCTCCAGGAAGCTCCACTCACACTACAGAAAGGCTACTGGTATTTACTGGAAAGCAATGGGAACAGCCCAGACCTAATTTCAGCAGTTTGGAGCATCCCGGGGCACTCCCGGTAACGACAGTGCATTTTAAAGTTGGGGAAAAATACGGTCTCGATATCCAAGCTTTCCCTGTCCCCCGGCCAAAGTCATTTTCGCAAACTTTTTGAAAGGTCAGCCTCCCTTCGGAACCTTTTTTTGCAAAAATGAAATGAAAATAAGTACATTTTGCCCCATCGGTCTCTTCACACAAGCATATACCAGCTGGTGAGGAGGTAACAACCGCCTTTAATTGCTGGTACCAGCTCCGCTCCTCCAGGACAGGGGAGTAAAAATCTGGTGTAATTAGCAGCTCAGTCCTCTACCCCGAAGAAACTGAATTACTGCCAGTAATTAAAACTGCTGGCTACCGGGAGTGACTCACAACTACCTCCCAGCCCTTCCTGGCCCACTGTGTGAAAAATGCTATGCTAACTCACTGACACAGATTGCAACACTGACACAAAGAAGCCCTGGGCAAAGAAGGCTCCAAAAGCTTCGGGAGAACAAAAAGTCATTAGAACAAAGAGCAAAGCAAACAAACAAAAAGGGAAAAAAAAAATAAAACACACACACCTCTGTTCAGGAAGTTTCCCTTCTGTTGTACCATCTTTGTATGGGTTCTGGTGACTGACCCCTTTACAAAAGGCTGAAAATCCCACGTGGGCTGCACGGAGAGGCAGCCAAGCGGAACAGAAGGGCTCGTGTTGAACCCAGGACGAAAGAGGAAGGAATTAGGAAAGATCGACGGGCTGAAGCTATTCACCAGCGACTGTTCAAGCTGGGGTAGGGTTTAGAGGCCTTAAAACCGAAGGCTCTCTGCGGGGCAGCGTGTACCCAGCTGGACTCTTCCAGCCTCAGACACCAACCGGCGATCGGAGCGGCTCCCAGTCACTCACAGCTCCTGGAAGAGGATTTGGCCAGGAGCGCTGCCAGCACAGCCTTGGCAGCAGCGGCCCTCGTCTACCCTGAATTGTTCAGGTTTGCCAAATAGATCTTTGGGGTCTGCCTTTCTTCTCTCCTACGAGAAGCTGTGTTTGTTTAAAGCCATTGTTTAACTCCGTGCTCACAAGCAGAGGAGCACTGCTCATTCTGGGGCGTTCAAAGAGCGTAATTGAATTTCCCAGGCTTCTGGGAGAGGGTCAAGCCAGTTTTGTCTAACAATTTTAGCGAGAGCCCAATTAAATTAAAGCAAGCTCTGTCGTTGCCAGTCTGTGCCTGGGAGAAGGGCAGCAATTAAACAGCAAAACATAGCGTGACACTAGGAACAGCAACAGCTTCACTTGAGCATCCTCAAAATACATTACCACAGTATCTCAAGACCAAGCTGTAACATCCAAGCAAGACAAACACTACTCCAGGGCATCACAATTTAGCTCTTTTTTCCTTTCTAAGACTGAAGGAAAACAGAATTCCTTCAGTACCGCTGGGTTTTCAGTCCGTTAGTGTCGGCTGTGACCATCTTCTTTAGAAACAAAGGCAACTTTTATTGAACAGCTATTAAAAACAGATACTGCAGCCTCCCTAAAGGAGAAGCTGGTAGGGCCACAAACAACAAGAGCAGCGAGAAAACTGTTGTCTGATGGAAGTTAATATTACACATCTATTCAAAAACATTTAGGTTTACTTACCTACAATTAAGTTACAGACCATCATTCACCTCCTTTAAACACTCCATTACTATTTTCTGGTGAATAACTGACTTTACAGGACAAGTACGTGTTCCGTGGTTCCCCTTTTCCTTCTTCATCTCCTTAGCCCCCTCCCCTCCCCTCCAACATTATCAAACTTGGCAACATTCACCAGACAAATACTGCAAACAGAAAAATAAGGTACAGTTTTTCAAGTCACACTAATTTTTTTCCCCCTCTTTCCCTCACTATTTCTGATTTCTCTCCCCCAAGCTCTATTTCTCTTTTCCATTTTCCTTGCCCGTTCTCCTGTTTGGCCATCTCCTTCTCAGAATATGTTTGCGTGGTTTTAAAAGCAGGATTTCTTTCAGCTTTATGCTCTCCTATTATCTCTTGCCCATAAATTCAGGTTGGTTTTTGGTGTTTTCTCCTTTTTTTTTTTGGAAGGTATCTGGTTTACTCTGATTTTTACCCTCCCCCTTTTAAGTTATCCATCCCTGTGTCTGGGGGACAGGGCTCAGGTTAAGTTTCTTCGAAGTCTGGTGAACACAGACCCTATACAACCCTACTCAGAAGAACAGTGCTCCCTGCTAATCTCACACAAATTGTGGGATCTAGGAGGCTTTGAATAGATACTGGGGTAGAAATTAGACCAAGAAACCACTAGAAGCCAAGAGGACACCAGAATGTGTTATAGAGAAAGAGAAGTTGTTCCAAGACTGCAGAGCAGGATTATTTTGTTATTACATGAATGTTTTACGCTCACCATTTCTAACCTGTCCCAGAAGAGCGTCTCTGTGAATGAAAGAGACAACTGAGGCCCACACAATTAGGATATGGACACCCCCTTCGAGTGGCTCTTGACAAGGCCTCCATTCTTACCTCTAGACAAATTATGGATCCTTGATGCTCTTTGAACACTTTCAACTGCTCACCAGTGACAATGTTCCACGTTCGGATGGTGTAATCCGTGCTGCCAGAAAACAGCTCCCTGTTTGGTGCGTCAAGTATAAGGCATAAGACAGCCCCAGTGTGTCCCAGCAGAGTCTGGTAACAGCGCCCGCTGGACACCCACCAGACCTTAACAGTGCAGTCCGTGCTACCTGTCACCAGGAGGTCTCTGCTCACTTTCTCCTCCTCTTCCTCCTCCTCCTCCTCCTCCTCGAGGACATCCTTGGAGGAGTAGTGAGCTAGAGTCAGGACACAGTTCCGATGGCCCCGGAATTCCTGGATTTGTTTCTCCTTGTCCACACTCCAGCAGCGGGCTGTCCTGTCATAGGAGCCACTAAAGAGATAGTCTTTGGCAACCAGGATCCTGTCAAAAATAACATCTATATGTATTAACACTATCACTCTTTCGACATAATCTTATTTTTGTCACAATTTGAGTTCCAAGCGCACTGAAGTTAGCAAGAGTAGCATGAACACAACACATCTAACTCTGATTCAGCCTCTGTTTCAAGCACATTATTTATGAACAGACATTTTTCTACATTTCCCTGGTTTTACTTTTGAAAAGTAACACCCCTTATTCACGTACACCAATGTGGATATTTTTGCCCTGTAGCACTGCAGCTCTGAGTGTCTGTTTTTCTACAATCTTTTCCAGCAGCACTACTACTTTTCGTAAGTTATATGTGCCAATTAACAGATATTAATTTGTTAGGGGCAGCGTGGGGGCAGGTTGTGTTGTGGTTTTTCTGTGTGTTCTTGTAGTTGGCTGTGGGTTTTTGTTTTTACAAGAAAAATTATTTTTCTTGATGAGTACGTATTAGTATTTCTTTACAAATAATTACTTACAAACTGACCTACGAAAATCGCTTGGAATTAAAATACAAAATACATTCCAAGAACCTGAACTGTAACTAATGGTGTAGAAATACAAACATATTTCCATCAACAGATAGAGAGTGCAGAAAAAAATAAATTGTACAGCTAATTTCTCATACTGCAGGATCTTAAAAAAGGTAGAGCAAGAGCACCCCACTTCTAACAGTAAACTAGAGCTTGCAGCTCAAGAATTCAGCTTACTGGGCCTCCGCAATAACGAGCTGTAGCTGCACAAACACATAACGGATAAGAGAACAATCTCTGTGGTTCACATTTCCCAACTGGAGATAGGTTATAATGTTCCCTATCTCCTTTGTCAGCTGAGTTTGGTCCTCTGGAATCTTTCAAACTGGCAACAAAGACTTATGAATAGGGAACACATTTCCCCATTTGCTGATTCAAGCAAAATCAGGCCAGTGCCAAAACACAGACAGAGCCAGCCCTCCTATTTACAGGATCCAGCTACACATCGTATGTGTTTTCTGTTCGGTAAAGAACAAAAAAAACACACATAAAAAAAAATAAAAAAAATCAATATTTGACTGCTCTGTTTGTGATTAATTAAAACCATTCCAACTATTAAGAGGCACTTTACAATGGGCCGATCAGTCATGCACAATCAGCTTAATGCTAAACTTCATTTGCACGAGCAGGAATAGTAACTGCAGAAACAGCCCCGACTTTTTCCCTCTCAGTGACTCAAAGGCTTGACGTGATGTTTTTACATCTATTTATCAGAAGCATCTGTTATCAATTGAATAATTTCTTGTGGAATTTCATTCCTAGCACTGGATTCAATTCCCCGGCTGTGTGCCTTTCATTTCTCTCCTATCTGCTGTCTATGGATGTGTCAGCACTGTTGCTAGGAAAACTAATCATTACAGCACAGAACACGTGTAGCTTGCACTCAAAGGTTTACACAACCTATTTTATTAGCGCAGTAATGGAAAGTTGCAGTAAAACGACAACACACGTGATAACAGATTACAGGAACACAACGGAAGAACTCCGTGGAACCAACCTGTTAACAATTGAGGTGTGTCCTCGGTAAATGGCCAGGCACTGGCCTGTCACCACGTCCCACTTCCGAATGGTGTGGTCGGCGCTGCACGTGAAGGCAGCCTCGTTTTCTAAGTGGCAGAAGGTGATGTAGCTTTCGTGTCCTAGGAACAAGAACAGAGGTACAGACATTCAACCACAGCGCACACAGGCAGGGCAGACTAGGTGTGTTCTTCAGCTTAACTAAAGATACGAGAAACAAACAGACTAAAGCCCTAGTTTTAAATGCACAATCATGTTTTTCACATTTAAGGATTTGTGTAAAACACAACGTGTTTAATTAACAGTAGAAAACTCTGCTTCATTGATATAAGGATCAAGTGAAAGAATAAAACAGTACACTTCCACCAGTCAGGCAGCTCACATCATTTTATAAAAGCATAATGAGCTGAATTAGTATCGGTATAATAAAATTTAGACTACTGGAGTTTAAAACTCATTTTTGAAAGGGGGATGGGGGCTGTTTGTTTGTTTTAAATAAAAAAATGCTTTTGATTTCTTCTTCTGGTCAGGAAAAAAAGGCTGCATTTCAACCCAGCCTATTGATTGTTAGGACACAAACAATGTTCCTAAATTAAATCACGAAACTATGAAAAACAGAAGAGATGGAGCCTTACCAGCAAGTTTAGTTTCACTGTCCAAGCAGAATGAAACGCAAACAAAAAAAAAAAACCATAACTAATAAAATGTCAACCAGTAGTTTCCCCATTAGGAATGATAACACGAGTGAAAACAGAGTTTTCAAAACATTAGTATACTTTTAGGAAACGACACAGAAAGAAAGAATAAGAGCAGAATTATTTATACAGTAATCAGAGTATGTTGGGAATTTACTGTTACGATAGACAAAACCGCTACACTAAAATTGCATGCTGAAAAATATGGTAATGGTAGTGAAGAGGAATCTATATTGCAACCCGAGGCTTCTGTTGCTGCTTAGCAAGATGCGCCTTTGTTTTATGAAACATACTGCATTTAAAACCACCTTAGGATTTGGGGCCCAGCTTTGTCCAAGACCTCGTGTGAAATATTGCCACTTATCTAGGTAACTGATGAGACAGTTACCTAGACTTTACCTCTTACACTTTTTCATTTTTATATATTCAAAGTTTTCAGTCCAGAACTGTTTCTTCTGAAGTGTCACAAGAGAGCCCCAGACTTCGGCTGAAGCCAGTAGGCCTTACTGGGATTTAGAAAAGACAAAAATATAAAAAGGATGAGTGTGATTAAATGGAGAGAAGCGGACAAAGACACTAGAAAAACAGATCTGTGTTATACAATCAAGATACTAAAGAACTGAGGGAAAGCAGACTGTCCAGTAAAACACTTAGGTTCACTGACTGCAAAAATGTGATTTCGTTAAAATTCCTGTACTTCAAGAGCCTGTACTTCAAGTAATCAGCAAATCAGAATCCACATTACAAACACACAGTCTTGTTTTCTCTTAAGCAAATTCACCAGATGTCAAAAATTAAACAGGCCTGTAAGTAGGACTGTAAGTAAACTATACCCATCCTCATATTACTTGAAAACTTTTTGCAAAGCAGCTTAAACGGGGCAGGTCTCAACCACTGGCATTTTTCTTGCAGCAGCTTCTAATCCTGCTCTTAGAAGATCAAAACAGCATTTTGGTTACTGAAATAAAGTCTGTCAGTCAGATTTTAACCATCGATACTACTTGAGCCACACAAAGGATGCCAAAACCCCCTGTGGCAGACAAGGTCTGGTGATGGTCTGGTCAAAAGCAGCCACCACGGAAGTCTGGTCAGTTATGTTGTGGTAGAAGCTTGAAGCTGTGCTACAGATACAGTTTGATTAGTAATTATAGCTTTTATAACATGAATTTACACAAGAATTGTGTGAGTGCAGAGATATAAAATACATACAATTACATAAACAAAATACATACAATACATACAAACCATCTATCCAACCTTCTTTAAAGTTTACCCCCAAAACTAGCAGTTCACAGCCAGATTCTGAATATTATCCAATATACTCATCTTTCTAGTCAAAAGTTAATTAGTGCTTTAAATGGTTTTCTAATCCTGAAAAAGCAAATGCAGTGAGTTTTCCAGGACACAGAACTATGGCAGGATGTGGGGGAAAAGACAATACTCTATCATTAAAAACAAGCAGACAAACTAACAAAAAAAAAAAAAAACGTTTATTTTTGGAAGAAAAAAGGATCAGAAATTCCAAATGTAAGAGCTTCCTTTTTTTTCCCCCCTGTTTTAAGAGAAAAAGAACACGAGTGAGTGAGAATACAAACATAATCTTTGGTCCACAGTGTGACCCTTGCATGACTGTGTTCTGCAGAGCTTTTCCTTTCTTTTTAATTATTCAGATGTTAGTCTAAGGACAACAAATTTTGTTAATAATGCAAAAACAATTTAGAATGAAAAAGCCCAGCAATTAACATTTCTGTGTCAAATGTAAAGTTCTGTGGGGAAAAAATATCCTACTTATTAAAGTTTCTTTCCAGAAACTTTAGTTTCTGGGTCAAAAGCTTCTAAATAAAGATCATCTGAAAAATGAGAAGATTAAAAGGACAAAAAAAATAGAGAGACAATAATAAGAAGTCAAGATTTCATCGGGTTGTAAAAGAGAAGGCTTCTGGAAAGAGACAGAAGTTAAACTGCTGTGTTCCACACCCTGAGATGAAAGGATCCGTGCCTTCAGTAGTGCTGGTAACCTGTTTTGGGTTGAAAGAGCTTCTGCTTAACATTACTGCAACCAGCCCTCAGAAAAGCACAGAACAAAACAAGCATGATTTTGGCTGCACAGCAGGCAGCAGGGACTGAAAGAGACCAGAACACGCTGTGTGGCCTGTCCCAGGCTCCAGCCTCGAAAAGCAGGCTAAAGGCAACCGCCGTACCTTGGAAGTGGCCGTGGCACTGGCTGTCGGCCGTGCTCCAGAGCCGCGCGGTGCCATCCTCGCTCCCCGTGAGCAGGCGCTGCCCGTCGGGGCTGAGGCTCAGCCAGTTGATGCCTCCTTGGTGATCTGCGCACACCTTCACGGCGGAGCCGCTGTTCCCCATCCCGGCGGAGGCAGCAGAGGCTCGGGGTCAGCTCATGGGCGCTGGGCAGCCCCCTGGCACCGCCGTGGGCCTCCAGCTGTCTCCCACCGACCGACTTCAGCCATTACCTCGACTCCCAAAAAATCAGCCGGGTAGTCCTGACTCCTGCATGGGGACACAGAGCGGGGAGATAAGGACGCGCTGAATCCCACAACCTCCCCCATGGACACATCGCTGCCTCAAGCAGCATGCGGTCAGGTTCTCGAGCACCCCGTTCTCCACAGAAAGCCCTACCGTGGAAGACGGGTTTCCAACCCCTCGTGCACCTTCTCCATGGGCATCCAAGACCCTGGGAGAGGACCAAGCCCTCCCAGCCCCGCAGTGTGGGCACCTGGAGCCCTGTGCTGAGGCAGTGGGGCACGCTTCTTCTTTTTAAACCACCTCAAGGCTGAAGAGGAGACGCCTCCAAGCGGGGGGGGGGACCCAACCCCATGCAGCCCCCAGCGCCCAAAGGCGCCGCCTGTCCCCGTCTCCCTCGTCCCCCCCAGCTCCACGGCCACCACGAGCTCACCTCAGAGACCCCCCAGCCTTCCTCGCCATCCCTCCCACACGACCCCCGGCATCTCCGCCCCGGGCTCGGCTCCTTGCGAGGGGAACGGAGCCGGGGGGGGGCTCAGCTCCGGCAGGACGATCTGCTCTCACCCTGCAGCGGGAAGGGGGAAACCCTTCCCCGGCTCCCGCTGGGTTTTTTGAGGGGGTCAGAGGGGAAAAAACAACGGAGGCACTGCTCTGGGGGGAAGAGGGAAGGGCTCCCCCCGGCGCCCCGCCGCCGCCGTGCCCCCCTCAGGCCACCCCGGGGTGGGTCCCCGGCGCCGGCTCTCCCTCCATGTTAGAGCCGCTTCCCCCCGGGCGGGAACCGCGGCCTCTCCCCGGCCCAGTGCCGCTTCCTCGGAGCTCCCTCTTTGTGCTCCCGGCACGGCAGCCCCCTTTTTTCAAGAAAAAGAGGCACCCCCCAAAAAATAGAGGCGCCCCAACGCACCCTCCCCGCCTCCCCCCGGGGCTGAAGCCGCCCCTTACCTCTCCTTCCAGTCACCCGGCGCTGAGGGGGAAGAGTCGCCGGGGCGGGAGGGTCGTTCCCAGCTGGGACCCTGTAATGACCGCCCTAAAACCGAACGGATCCGACAGCCCCCCCGACCGCACACACCCGCCGAGTCCCCGGGCTCGTCCTCGGGGGGAGGCAGCGCTTCCTGCGGCACGTTTCGCCCCCTCAGGCTGCCTCCCGGCTCCGCGGCGCGGCTGCGCCATTCCCCCCGCCTCAGGGCGACCCCCGGGGGGCAGCGGCCCCGCCGCGGGCTCCCCGGAGGGCAGCCGCGGTTCTTTTCCTCCTTCCCCTTCCGAATGGCTCCAGCCCTCGGTTCCCTCAGCCCCCTGTCCCCTTCCCCGTGCTGCCGCGCCGGGGGCTGGCTTTGAGGGAAGCCATCGCCTTTTGTTCCTCCTCTCGGCCCCCCCCCACCTCGCCTTCCCCGAGGACCAGCTGAGGTTGGGCTTCTCCTCACGGGAGCCCCAAACATCCACATCTTCCTCGGAGCTTTTGGGGCTGTTTCTCGTTTAACATGGTCCCTCGTCCTCTCTGACCCATGGGCAAGCCAGGCTGGCTGCAGAGCCCCTGGCTTCGTCCAGCCCCAAAGAGGGATGTGGGGTGGTGGGGTGGGGATGCTACAAAATGGGGCTCCGCTGTGTCAGGAGCAATACAAAACAAACATAGGAAGGGTCCCATCCCACCACAATGTAATTAAATGTACAAAAGATAAGTCCATCAGGCGGAGAAGGTGATAAGAGCCCCCAGCAAGGCAGTGGTGGGGATCAGACAGGGATCCTGTTGCCCAAAGTAGTCAGCTATGAAATGGGCAGCTGAGGAACCCGTGCTGCTAAAAGCACACCTGCAAGGTAGGATATGTAGCAAAACCCACTTTTCTTGTCTCCCACTCCATTTAATCAGAGAAACACCGTTTCATGTCAAGTCACCAACCTTGAAATGGGCCCGCCAGCTCCATTTCAGGCTGTCGTGTTCAATCTAGAGGTTCACCAGACATTGAACAAGACAGCGGCCCCGCTCCTGCGTGATGTATTTCAGTGCGTGGGCTGTACAGAAATGCATGCATTAAATGGATACTTAATGGGATATTTTATTTTGCACAGCGCATTCTGGCAGACATGGAACAGAGCTAATACGTCCCGCCCAACACCAACACGAGATGGTCCTGATTCTGCTGCCGGCTGTAACCACACAACCATGGGGAGGCTCACTGGAGATGCAGCTGCAAATTTGAGTTTTGCGTGGCACGTTGTCGCAGGCCAGCCCTTTTCTGAAGGCATACCCTTCTGCACCATCCCTAGGATGAATGCTGTGCACTCAAGAAAGTAGCCAGGAACTTTTGGTGTGAGACATGAGCACTGGATTTCTTCCCTCCTGGATTTCTTCCCTCTGAAAATCACATTATCCGTGGAAAGATTTTTTTTTGGATATGTCGGCCTGGGAATCGGCTGCTCTCAGGGAGTGTCCCTCACCATCTGCTCGTACATCTGTCAAATCCACTCACAAACCACTGCCCGGAGTCCCTCTTTGGGAAACTGTAGGATAGATTAGCACTCCTTTTTGTTTTCCTGTGCTGCAATGATGTGAACACAAGGGAAAATTCAGATGGAAGGGGTATTTTGTTAGGTGGAAGGCAGGTACGGACATTTTAAACATACACATTTTAAATCTCCAGGGGAGGCTGAGCTGCAGGGAAAACCCTTGGCCACAGCTCAGGAGGCCGTGCATTGACTGCAGGAGCCTGTGGGAACAGAGGTTGTGCTGTTCCCTCCCCCTTTTTTTAAAAGCCCTTTTAAGGTTTTTTATTATTATTTCAAATGAATATTTCCTCCTGTGGTGACTGATGAAAGAATATGAGCTTTCAAACATTTTCATGAATATTTATTCATTTTCTTGGGGTTTTTAATATTCTTTTTCTATGACTTTAATCTGCTTGAATTTCAGATTATGTTTCTTTATTACATTTCTATACTCCTTTTTCGTTTTTAATTGTCATGAGGAAGGCAAAATAAAATTATCAGCTGTTTGATTTTGCTCTTCAGGGCCCAGATCCTGCAATGAATCCTTCTTCATCCAGACACACAAGGATGGGCAAGCACAAAACTTAGTGTTGCTGGTATACATTTCACTTGTCATTCTCCAACAATTTTCTGTTAGCTATTTACATAAATATAGATATTTGCATACACAGCTGCTCCTGTAACATCCAGATAAATATAAACCTTTGAGAAGGCATCTAGACGTTTATGTCTAGATTCGTACTACATGATTTGAGGGATCCAATGGCTATTGCTAAGTTTAGAGCCAAGTTGTTTAAACTCTTCTACCAGTTACCAAGGAGAGGCAAGTGCCTTCCGAATAAGGGATTTAGAGTTCATTTACATTGTCTTTTGGAAGGGGAGGGGATACTTCTTCTCCTTCCACATGGACGATGCTATGGTTCCAATATGAGCAGGTTCCCAATTCTTTTCCATTAAGTAGGATGAACTGGGGCCTTTGCCTTTAAACCATGTTTTCTTTCCAGCACAGATTCAACTTGTTCTCACATCTCTGATCTGGTAACAACATAGTGCAGGGATACTCCTTAAATCACCCCCAAGAGAGTAAATGGTCAGGTGGAAAAGCCTCTACCAGCAACCTTCATCCCAAATTACTTGTATTTAGGGTCTCACTTGACAGACCTTGACAAGCAATGTAGGCTCCATCTTATGTATAGCTGTAAAATGTAAATGCTGAAGAACACTTCCCTTAATAAGACTTGAGTGATAATGCAAATGATTTCAGTAATCTTATTGATGTAACTTGTGGGGGACGGAGAACAGGCAGCTCTGCCACCTCCCCCTTCTCAGGCTTTGGGTATGTGGATGGAATTGCAATGGTCTTTAATGGACGACAAAGGCACTTTTGTTCTGTCAAAGAAGCAGAGCCAATAATGCCCCAAAGAAGTCAGCACCAGAGCTCCACTCACCCGACCAAAAACAAAAGAATAAAGTGTGCAGCAATGCAAATTATCTTTCTTAGAGGATTAACCCCTTCCTCCACACAAACCCCTACGCATTCCCACAGAAGGGCCTCTATGTCTGCCAGCCTCTTTTCACTGAACACTATTGCTCCGCTTCAGGCTATCAACGCCACTCACCATCAGATTTGCAGATAATTAAGTATTTCTTCCTCTTTATTCACCTCAGAAAAATCACAAAAACCAACCAACTCTCTCCTGAAACTACTGTCTGGGTCCCAGAAAATTGATACTGGCATATCCCGCACTGATTTTTTTTTAATACCAACCACATCATTAAAGAGATTGAGAACAGTTAACCTCAAAAGGCCGTGTGGTGTCTCCAGTGGCAAAGTTCCTCACAGAGCAAACCTAGTCTATACTAAGAAAATTTCTCTAGTAGGGTTAAATTTGATTTTAAAATCGATCCAGTTACTCTGGTACAGTGTAAATAAAATTTAACCTTAAATAGATTTCAATGTAGCTTCCACTGGTTTGATTAAATTCAGAATGTCATCGACGTCTAAATAGCTTTGCTTGCTTTAAGGGCTGATATTGGCAAAGGCAGATTGATTTTTACATGGATTTAATTATCAGAGCTTGAGCAGATGTAGCCTTACTCTGAAGGGAGGATGGGGGAGTAGAAGTCAGCATAGCTTCATTGGTACATGGCCATGCCCCACAGACCCAGCAAGTGCATTGCTCAAAGGGAGTGGAGAAGCTACTCTCTCCTCTTCCCTGCATCCTTTTGTAGGTTCAGTAGGAGCAACATTCAGCTTTTCCTGGCCGAGCCATGCTGCAGCTAAAAGATGGGCACAGAGCTTTGCGTTAAAATGCAGCAGCATAGCTTTGTAGGATAAAATGTCTTGATTTCCCAGCCCGATGCCACAAGTATGAGGGCAAGTCAATGGAAGCCAGATAGTTCTCAGCTCTGAAAGGAAATACCTTTTAGGCAACATGTAATCAGTCTGTGGAACTCATTGCCACAGGATGCTGTTGTGGCCAAGAGTTTCACAAAGAAATTCCCTAACAATTCATACCAGCAGGACCCTGCCAGCCCTCAACATTTATCGGAGACCGCCATGTAGCTCCAGATCCATGTGGGGCCGTGCCCCCGGGGTCACAGCGCAGGGGAAGGCTGTGACCATGCCTTACATCTGGGCTGGGTGCAAGATTTCTTGGGGCCTCTTTGAAGGGAAGGGCTGGTTTGATCCACAGCCCAGCTGCAGTCTTCTTGCCATGGTAATGTCTATGTGTGGGACCACGAGCTCTTTAGAGCAGCCAGCCCTCTTACCACCCAAATAAGAAGCCCTATTGGAGTAGGGTCCCTTCCGTTGTAAGCAGCACAGGCAGGATGCTGCTTGCCTGCACAACTCTCCATGATGCCTAACACTGGAGCACAGAGCAAGGCTTTCCACTCCAGAACACCAGTACTGTGTGAAGTCTTGCTTGGGAACAGGACTGAAGAAGCTCATGTGGAAGTACGCAGACAACTGCAGGGTTGGCAATTGTATTAAGAAACACCAAAAAAAAAAAAATCATTTTGGAAAGTACATTGACCCTCCCTGTTCGCCTGCTCTGGAATTTCTTGCATTTTCCCAAGGTCATCCAAAGGCCTTTGGAGGCTCTGGGCACCAGGCTCATGTGTGCACACAGTCTGAAGCTATCCTTGCAGACTTCAGACCCAGATATCACAACTTAGATCAGCACTGCAGTTCCTTCTGAACCCTCTGTGACTAGTCTCTGTTGCAGGTAACACTGCGTGCAGGTGACAGTTCTCCCTTTCTCATGGAAGTGTGGATCGTTTGCAGTTAAAAATGTCCCAGAGTGCTCAGAAGTCTAGCTTGGGTATAAAGATTTAGCAAATTCCCCCTACAGGATAAAAAGATGGTTTGAAACTGTCACATAGCCCAGGATTTCCTATAAATGTCTACCAAGTTCTTTCGGTTTTTAATCAGATCAGAAGCAGTGGTTTCCAAACAGTTCTTTCAAAAAATACTTGGTTTTCTAGGTTTTCTATTACATCTATAACAAGAACGCCTCTCTGCTAAACTCAAATACATCTCTGCCATCCACTACTACTTTACCCAGGTGGACGGACTGCTCCCTATCAATGTCAGGAGTCTGAAAACCTGAGATTTGGAAAATCAAGTGGTATTCAATGACCTAGGTTAGATGATGGTAATATTTCTGGTAATATTGGGGTCTTAGTACCTAACCCCTGCCGGCAATGGGAGTTTAGCCATGAACTCTCAGGAGGGTTGAATTGACTTTTTGCTGTGATGAACTGATGGCTTAAAACCCACTGCTGTGAAGGAATCTTATCTTGCTGGCTAAGAAAGCAGATGTCATTTCCTAGAAATTTTTAAGATGCTACATGCCAGGACGTGTAAGGTCTTTACTGTAAACAGCTTTCCCCTCACGTAGTCTATAGATGGCAAGGTCCTTCCATCGTGTCACTATACAGTGAACTTTACTGCATCATTCAAAATCATAAATATTTACTAAATTGCAAAATAATGGTAAAAAGCTCATTTTACCCTGTTCCCTACTTTGATGGGAGCCCTGCTGTTCCTTCCAGACGGTAAGCTGGCCTCTTGCCCAGACCTTATATCTCTTATGACAGACTCCTTAAGGACCACATCTAAATGGAAGCCAAAAGAAATATGTCTTACTAAGTGACACAAGACTGACTTTCTGAGCCCGATTCTGAGCCTGTTTTAACTGATTTTGCACTGATACAACTCTGCTGGCTTTGACTGCATCGATCCAGATTTATACTGACACAGGCTGAGAGACCCAGCACTCTTGACATTGGTACAAAAAAACAAATTTCTAAAAATGCCGAAGATACAACCAGTGACCTATGCAGTATTATAACAATTGTATTCACATGTGGCCTCTGAAAGATTTCTCCATTGTTTGTCTGCCTGGTTGTCAGCAGAACCAAATCGCCATGCTGCCTTAGGTAAGGGAGGATTGTTCATGATCTCCTACACCTCCTTGATCAAACCTGAAAAGTCTTCTAGAGCTACGATGAAGATTTGGTCTTCATGGCCAGACTGCCCCTGGTCCTGACCCCAGTACAGCAGGAATTGCAATCTTGTTCCAGAAGGTTTAAGAGGGGCAGGAAAAGGCTTTTTTTTTTTTTTTTTTTTTTTTTTAATAGGATTTACTAGCACCTCTGAAGTGTGAGCCACCCGAATGCAGCATCCCAGTTGGTTTCACAGAGAAAATCTTCACATGATGCACCTACTCTTTTTAGGCACATATATTTTAATTATAAGGTGCATTTTTTTTTTCACCTACAACAAATATAGCACCGTGTTTTCAAGTACTCTTGCCCTTAGGGCTTGATTTTACTTCTAGCTGACCTAATATGGGTTTGCGTAGGGAAACTGCACTGCAACAGCCTCCACCTCTAGCCACCAGCAGTAAATTCACAGGTGACTTGAGCTCTCTGGGCTCACCAGTGAACAAGCTGTGTCTCTTTTTCTCGTCGCTGTTGGGTGAGTAGAACTGGAACACGCTGCTGCAGCCTCACCAGGCCCAAGCAAAACCCCCCTGAAATCAGTGTCATAAAGAGAGCATGAAGGACTGGTGAGATGGTGGCTGGTGTTCCGCTGGGGAGACACAAAATGGCAGCTGTAGGGTAGCAGGAGGAAGCTCGACGCCGTGTGCTGCTAATGGTGTGACAAGGTGGCGGGATGTCAGTCTGCTTTCACTTCCCAAACGTCCCCACGGCTTGCTTGGTGAATAAATCTTTCCTCATCTCTGTTCTCCTTTTTCCCTCCCCTACCAGTGTTCATCTTAGCCTTTTTTTTAAGAAGGCACCCCTGCTGGAGTCCTTTGCTGTCGGGAGGAGAGAGTGCAATTTAGCTGGTCCGCGACCGTCTGTTTCCATTCATTCCTGAGGTTTTCCAGCTGCCCACGAAAACAATGCACTGATACACTCTGGGTGGACTTGAACCATGGCCAGTGCAGAGGGTTAGGTGGGGCCGGGAGATCCGCAGTGCTTTTTGTCCTGCAGAACGGAGCGGATACCAGCGCCACACGGCCAGAGGCACGATGGTGAGGAGCAGTTTGCTGAGTCCTGCAGCCCACACGTGCCAGGTCCAGCATCCAGCTCCTCACCAGGCAAATATCAGCAAACTCAAGCATCTAAGGGCTGGGATTAAAAACAAACTGAATTTCAAGGGGGGCTGGAGCTGTTTGCACTTTCACGGGTGTAAGGTAGACAGATCGCATCAGAAAAGATGTGATATTCAGCTATTTTTTTCTGTTAAATTCCCTCTTCCTCCTTTTATCGTCCTTCTTGCTCATGCAGAGGCATAAAGTGAGTAATAAAAAATGCTAACAGCACAACTTCTTGATTTATACCGCCAGCAGATCTCAGGCAGAACTCCCTGTTGAGTTGCAGGGAACAGCCTGATTAAAAATTGATGCCACAATATGGTCTGTCTTAGCAACGACACTCGCAAGTGAGATTCATCTAGGATATAAACCGTGACATTTAAGATGCCAGTTGGGTGAAACTTGACCAAAAACATAAAAATACAAATCGGTGCGCGCAGCCCTGGGGAATAAAGGCAATTGCCGTGCCACTTTATGGAGTATCGTGTGTGACTCACTGAAGCCATTAAGTCTTCTTCTGCTGCCTCTTTTCTGGCCTCAAGAGGTTAACTTCTTCCCAGAGCCATTCACCAGGGTGGGAAATTAAAACTGAGTATGTGTGCCACAGAGCCGTGTCGGCCTGGGTACGCGGGTGAACACAGCTTCGTGTTGTTTGCCTGAGAGGTCCAATGGAGGGGTAATGAAGGGGTTCAGAAGAGGAATGTGCTTTCTGCCAGGAGTGGTCTTTTAACCAGGCCTTTGCTTATTTGTTGGGGGAGATTACTCACAGGGTCACCTGGCAAAAATGACTGGAAGTTATGAAAGAAAGGGCCTCCTGCCAACTATTTAAGAGAAAGAGGGAGAGAAGTGGAGAAGAAACAGAAGAAAGAGCAGTGAGTTGGCTGCAGGGCAAGGGACATTTTGTGATTCAGAGGAGAAGCCAAGAACCAAGGCTGTAAAGGGAGGGAGAGGACCCTGGGCTCCTTAGGAGGCTCTGTGCTGTATTCTGGTGACATTCAAGCACAAATGGAAAGCGGAGATGAAGAAAAAAGGCACGGGAGCTTATATGTGCCTCATGGAGCCTTTATGGAAGCTCTGGATGTACTGGCAGAAGTGGAGCACGGGCAGGGGTGAGCACGAAGCCCGGGGGTGAGCTGGGGCTGGTGCTGCTGGTGGAGGCCCAGCTGGTCCTCCCCAGCCCAACGCTGGGCCGTAAAACGTGGTCACTCGCTGGTCACCGCGCCCACAGAGGTGCTTTGGAGGGTACTGCTGAGATAACCCCATAACTCTCAGCCTGCACCCTTGTCAAGCCAGCAGGGCCCTCCTGCGGCCTAGGCAGGGCGGGATGTTGGAGATCTAGGCCTCGAGCACCCCGAGAGGGAGAGCTGTCGCAGGGCAGCGGCGATGCCCCCACTGCGATCCAAGGGCGATGGAAACGCACGGGCCCGGCGCGGCTCCCTGCAGCTCGCACCACTTTGGCGAAACATCTGCTCGTCTGAAACAAAATCCCTCCCTTACCCCGAGCAGATTCGGTTCCCCCTGAAAGCAATAGGAGCTGCTGCATCTGCTCACGCCACGGCCAGGCTTCGGCCCCAGGAGGATGAGGCCTTAGCTAAATCAGGCTGAGCTGCCTGCTCTATCTGACACTCTCCTGTGAATAACTTTTCTTATTACACCTCTCTACTCAAGCGCCAAACCCCAAACAGGCAGGAAAGCCATCCAAAATTCAGAAGAATTATGACAGAGGCTCAGGCATCACGGGGTTTTGGAAAGGTTATTCGTTTAGTAAAAAAAAAAGTAAATGTGCAAATCAAACTCTCTGGCAGCTTTCGTGTGATGATAATCATGCTGATTAAGTGTTTGAGCCTCAGGATATGCTGGGAACGGCACTAGGACCTAGAAAATAACCACTCCGTGCTTTTGGAAGACAGCTGCAGGCTCTTCCTGTTCTGCTCTGTAAGTGATCCATCTCCTCTCACAGATCTGTTCATTTTGGATGCAATTGCTCAAAATATGCATTACTTATGGCCATACAGATAAATACAAAGGAGACCAGCAGTTGTGCTGTTAACCCTTCGCATCCCCGTTAGGCCTGGACATGCAACGAGGAAGCAGAAGAGTCAGAGCCCGGTTTTACCTACAACTGATTTTGATAAAGCCACGGCTACATTTGCTAAGGGTATTAAGCTTAGGGAATATACTCTTCCTCTCTCTCCTCTAAATTTGTCTGTGGTTTCCATTACCCTTTGCTGATGAGTAAGGTGCTTATTCTCCCGACTTCCGTGGCGGTGAAGCAAAGAAGCAGCTGCTCAAACCAATGGTCTTGATTCACTTTCAGCCTTAAATTTGATGTATCATCTACAACAAATCAGAACTCTGCATAGGTTTAAGTGAGTGCTTGATGTATTCAGCACAGAGCTGATTTCCCAGGAATTTACAGTAGCACAGAAGGGGCAGAAGGAAAGGACGAGGACTGAGGAGATGCTGTTTACCTTGGTCAGCTGCTCCGGGACTTTCCTCCCCCCTCAAGCGTGGATTTCACAACAAAACCACTGAAATGATAAAAACAATAGCTACTTTTCTGTGGCACTGCTGAACTATGCAGCCTTGGAGCTCTTGTACGGGAATGGAAATGTGAAGAATGATCTTTAACCATATAGGAGCATATACACAACATTGGCCAGCTATTTGGCCGCCGTAAATCAGTGCAGTCGGGCTAAACAAACTCAACTGTACTACGTGGCTTGCTCGATGAGCCAGCTCCGCACCAGAGCCCCGCGCCAGGCTGTGTCCCTCTGGGACCGGCTGCATCAGCCAGCACACAGCTCCGGGACTGCCTTAATTCATAGTAATTGGCACTGCCTGCCTTCGGCGTTGGGTAATCGCACTTTGAGACTGGGAAATGAGAGCTTCCCCGCTGCTGCTGCACCCAGCAAAAGTCAAGAACTGCAAAAGGACTGAGGCTGGAGTCTCCTGAGACAGTTTTGAGTCTTTTCCATACAAGCTAAAGCATTTGCTGCTTCTTTCAAAGGATGATTTGGACCCAAATAGAAAAATCACTGATTTGACTGTTTTTGTTATTATTGTCAGTGGTATTATTCTTACTATTACCATTCCATCAAACTAGGTCGTGGGGAAACAGCACCTTCTGTAAGAAATCAGTGCAAGTTTTGAGAATCTGGTAACCTGTGTCCTCCCCTTGACCTTCCAACATCTCAACTGCAAGTTTGACCTGGATATTCAAATGCCAACTTCATAGGAAAAAAAAAAAAAGAAGAAGAAGAAAAAGGAAAAAGAAAAATACCCCAAGAACTGGAACAAGGGAAACTCTGTCTGGTATTTCTTTCCAGCCAAAGAACTCTTTAATAGCAATCTATTAGACAAATCCCAGGCCTGGGGGTCTGTTACAGAGTTTTTGGATTCTTACCAGATTTTCTTTCCTTTTTTTTTTTTTTTTGGTCTCCAAACCTGTATTGCCTGAATGCAGCTGAAAAGAAGAATCAGTCAGTGCAGTCAGAAGGTTTTTCAGTGCCATAGAAGTCCCTGTTTCTGATGGGGCATGTCATGCTTTATTGTCAAGGGAGCTGACTGTTATACATCACTTACTAATAAATTATAGAAAAAGAAGTCTGAAACCCTTGAAATGCAGATTGCCAGCTCTGTAGTAAGATCTGAACTGAAACGATAAATTCCAGAAGCCAGAATGGTGTTTGCCTACTTTTTTTTTCTCTCTTTTTTTTAAGGGTAGAAGATAAATGAATCTGGCCCCGGCCCCCAGTTGAAAAAAGCAGCTCTATTATTCTCAGAAAAATAATTTCAAAGGACAAGTCAATAATAGCAGGATACACACAAAATAAAGCCTTTGGAATCCTGTTATTATTATTATTATTATTGTAGGTTCAGATGACTCAAATGTTATTATTTTCTTCTTGCATTACCAGCCAAGAAAACCAATGACAACCACATAAAGCTCTGCAAATCTCAGCAGTTTTGGTTCCCACTTACATTACTGGAACAGCTGCTGCACTCGCATAGCTGAGCCGGTCAGCTCTGCGTGTGGACTGGACCACACGGTGCTTTCTCACTGCGAAAGCTCGAGGATGATTTACGAACAGGATTTATGTTCATCCCGCCCTGCAAAGCGGAACGAAGCCTGGAGAGTCAGGCATGTTACCGTGTCGGGGCAGGCTCGGTTATGCGCTAGTACCCCGTGGCATATGGAACATACAGCAGTGGTTCACGGAGGGGGAAGAGACTTGTTTTGGTGGTGGCTGCCTTCATGAAGGCATGCGAGGAAGGGGATGATGGCACAGACACCGGTTCAGGGGTGATCAGAGACTGATCCTTCACTATCCCAGACCCTGTGCTGTCCTAGCAGGAGCACATAAAGCCATCCCTTCCAACGGAGGGGAAGCCATTAGAACATTTTGGATGGGGCGAGTGCAGGTGTGAATGCCTACCCAAAGTGCAGGCTTACCACAACCCACCGGAGATCATCCTCTTTAAAGAAGGAATCGACATTAACAATTTCAGTATGATTTCGGGTTTGCTCCACGTGCAATTTGACTGCGAACACTGATGCATTCCTCCACGTGCTAACAGGCTTGAAGCGGGGCAGCTTGACTCGAGTACAAATGGATTTGTGCCGAACCACACCAAGATGGTCAGCCATCTGTGGAAAACACGGCGTACCTGTTTGCTCCTCAGTGTTTCTGTCCCTCCATGGAAAACTAAAACCCTTCTGTCCTTTTCCACACTTTCTTCCACGTGGGTGTGTTTGGCTTCCTTCGTTGTCACCAACTTGTCACCATTGTCACCGGTTGTACGGGAACAACTCAAAACTGATGATACGTTATTGCACCTCCTCTGCTGGATTGAACGATGGCTGATCGAACTTTTGGAGCAAGAGGACACCAAGGTACAGCCCCTACGGGAGTCCCTGTCACTGGAGATTTATGGAGCTGGCTTTAACCGCTCCGATAGACCAGGGGGGTTAGGAATTGCCGTTTGTGATGCTGAGGGTGCTGACCACATCAGGCACATAGATATCATCTGACTCAAGGGCTTCTCAGCTAAATCAGATTTATTCCTGGGCAATAATTTGAGCCCATGGAGTGAAAATCTCCAAGGCAAACCTGTTTTCACCTCAGGCAACTTCTCCTTAACTTGAATACAACAGCTAAAACCAAACTTTTCATGGGAGCCAGGATACCTGTCCGTGCTCCCAGAGGACTGAGATGTGTCCCCTTCTACATTTTTGCCCTGTCATTGCTTAGGCTTTAACAGTGGCCGTGGCTCTCCTGGTGCCAGGTTAGGGATGTCCTCTGAAGCTGCTCATTGCCTTGCTGCAGCCAGTGAAGGAGGTCACTGCGGAGCCAGGCTTTCTGCTCAAAGAACCAAGAAAACAGCTCTAGCAGACACGGAAGAGTGAATTCATTGCTACCTGATCCAAATAGGTGGCTCTGGAGGAAGAGAAAAGAAAGGACGCGAGGATCTCTCCATGTGCTGGGTAATGTAGCAATGCGAAAGTACTGTAGCTGTGCAGATGTCTTCCACAGATTCATTTGCAAAAGATATTCCATCAAATTCCCACATTATCCAGCTACAGAGAAAGGACATTCGTGTATAAAGGCATTCTGGCAGGAGCTACTGGCTTTGGGGCCAGATGTAATTCAAAGTTATTCTGAATATTACACTGCAGCAGCCTGGCCAAGCCCAGTAATGCTGATTATTAGGGCTTTCCTGGCTTTCCAGATGGAGCTGATTTCATTTAGTTCCCTCTCTTGTAATTAATAACTTGCCCCTTTTGTTCTTTTTTTTTTTGACTCTTTGTTTTATCCTGGCATTTTGTAGGACGGTTTCCAATTTACTTAATCCTTTGCTTGCTGCCTGGGTGCACGTAGCAGAGCTCGTTCAGCCATGCAGTTTAATGCCGTGCGGCTCAGATCTGTGCTGCACGATCTCACATCCACTTCCCAGCAAGCTGGCACTTCTGTCACTGAGCTTTTATATGCTACAAACACACAAATCAGACCGTTTCATACTAGAGCAATGTCAGTAATCTTAAGAACAGCCACCACCCTAACCACCAGCGTGCATATGGGATCCGTACGTTCTGTCCTTTAAACAAGTGCAGATTTAGCAAGGAGGAGGAGGGAAGAGGAAGAGAAGGCGAGCTGCGTCCCCCCGCTGCCAACGCAGTGCACGTTCTGCAGCACCACCAGGCTCATGTCCACCACATTTAGCTTTCAAATCAAGAAAAAAAGGAAAAACACAATTCCCCGCCGCCAGCTTCCAGTGATATGACGCTTCTACGTACGGAGGATGGTTTTAAATGAAGTTTTCACATGAGACTGGCTCCTTGTGCGGGGAGTGTGCTCATAAATGGGATATCACGTGTTAATAAATGATGAGCGTGTGGTCTGGAGGCATAGCACGGACATGTGTAAGGTGTGCTATAGGTAGCTAAGTGCTGGTTACACGCAACCGCACAGCTTAACCAGGCTGCCTCTTCTCTGCTTTTAACCCTAGCAGGGTTCAGCCCAGGACTGGGGCTCCTAGATACCTCCGCAGTTTAAATAATGAATATTAACCCACCAAAACACATAAACAACCTGAATTTGAGACGTATAGAAGGAGTGGACCTGCATGCAGTGCCTGTATGTCCGAGTGGGGCTGTACATCTGTGCGTACGTGCACATGCCCACGCATCACGTTAAGGAAGGGGAGGGATGTCCATGCTCCCCCCTAAGGGCTGCCGAGCCACCGAAATCTGGAATCCATACAGCTCAGCTCTCCAGGGTTTCTCAGGTCTGACCCAGCTTCAGCAGGACAGCCAAGTGTGGAGAAACCCAGGTGTGTGGATTTCTGGTCTTAGACCGCTGCTCTCGGGGGAATTGGGGTGGCTGGTTTGGATGGTTCCTCTTTCTTTTCTTTTCTTTTGTCCTCCAGCAACTCAGAGCATCTGGGATTCCTGTTAGGGCTTATTTTAAGCCCTTTGTTTCTTCATCCTTCATACTGCACCGTGACATCGAATGTGCTTCACATGAATGAAACTCTTTTAAAGGTACTCACAGTTCAATGCCCGTCTTTCTTTGGGAGCACATTTGTGGTTTTTTTTTTTTTTTTTTTTTTTTTTTAACAGATTACTGTCTGGAAGGTCACAACAAGAGCAACACATGTGACTGAATATTAACTTTTAATAGAGTGCATTGAACTCGGGAGCCGATTAGATCTTTCACGAAGCAAGAGCAATGCTAATCCTGGAAGAACTCCTAAAATCTTTCATAAGCTGCATTTAATTAAAAGAAAACGAAGTACGCAAGAGTTGATGCATGAGTTGTACATTTGTGCATCCTACTCAATGAATGAATCATTTCCCTGCCTTCTTTTCCGACCCAGAAATACCTTGCAATCCATTAAAGATGCTTAAATATTTTTACGGCCCCAGCAGGCCATGTGTCACTGCAAGCCACCCAGGACATGGCCATCACAGTCTGGAGCTGTTGTCCATCAGGGGACATCATTGCCTGTATTGCTGCTAAGGGAAACATCAACTGAAACGTTGTTAAATTCACAATGTAGGTTTTTTAGCTGTTTCCATACCCCCATAACACATATATGTCCTATATGGGCATATATGTGTCATGATGGGCCTGATGGGCTCTGTGCAAGATAAGGAGGAGCTGCTGAACACCGAGTGTGGGCTTGGGTGAGCTGAGACAGCTGGAGATGGAAATGGGCTGGGAGCACCCAGGGATGAGGGCTGTGCGAGTGGCAGAGCTGCGGCTGCATACTTTGGTGCCACCCCTAAAATGTTTTTATTTTGTTTATTTGGAATCTGTTTTTAGTATGGTTTTCAGGGTGTGCTGATCTAAGCTCAAAGTAAGTCAGGAGGAATTACTTCCATCGCCTTCGAATCAGGACCGGCGCATGGCACTCAGATGGGTCCCATGGATCAGTCAGATTGGGGCATGAGCCTCACGTGTGTCCCAGCACGGCGTGAGCAGCTCACACCCCTCTGATGTCTCACAGCACATGTGTGTAGCACCCTGACCCCCTCCAGGCATCAGGAGCTGGCTGGGTCCATCGTGTGGTGGCCTTGGACGGGACACAGCAAGCACATCTCAGACCAGAACCACACTGGGAGCGCGTTTTGAGGTTCCCCAGGTCTGATTGTCACCACCAGTTCTGGGAGGAGACCTGTGCCATCACCCCTGTGTCCTCCCTATAGATCTCTGCACCAGGAAGAATGAAATCCCGGCACGTAGCTCAAGCTCAGAAAGGTTTCAAGTCCATTCCCTCTCGAACTCATACAATCGATGGAAAAAAAATATACTTCGAGCCAAAAGCTGATGTTTAATGATTTATTCCTTGGGCCAGTGGGCAGACAGGGGGTGATGCCCAGTCTCAGCTGTTGGGTTGAGAGCTCAGCTAGACGTAGTTGACGACTCTCCTGACGGACTGGATGCTTGAGCTGCACGCCTGCCACGCTCTGAAGCTGCTGAACTCGCCCCGCTCCACCACGTACATACGGCCTCGGTAGTTGGGCTCCTCGTACAGCACCCACCTGAGCGGAACGGGAGGGTTACGTGGGGCCCCGCGGCCCCGTTGTGCAAGCTGGGCTTGGCCACGCGTTGAGCAGCTGCGTTTAGGAGCTTCTGTGCTGTGAACCACCAAGGCCTGCAGCCCCAGCCCCATTCAGCACACAGAAAGCCCCCAGAAGAGTTTCCAGCACAGCCTGGCAGTCACCCCACAGCCAGGTGGGGCAGAAGTTGGTTTGGGTTACACCAGCAACAAAGCCTGCGCCCAGAGCCTTCCCCCTTCACATTGCTGTAGGAGTTGTATGTTTATGCAGGAGCAGAGTGAGATGCAACAAATCTGATCTTCACCATACACGACAGAAACAGATTCACAGCATTCAGCGCTAAAGAAGGACACAAGTCCCCAAAAAATCTAATAAATTTAAAATTTTAAATCATAAAACCAAGCTTCAGGGTCAAGAAGCAAGGCAAGTCTGAAGAATTCCTAAAGGCTGGACAAGAAAAAATTCCTGGGGTGTACCCCAAAAGTCCCCTCAGCCCCTGGGTAAACACATTTTGGACTCTAAGGAGAAATATCCTTCTTGCTACACTGGAAATAAATCTTACCTCCTTGAGCTGACTCTTTAGCTGTGATGGGAACCATGTCTATAGCCACGCTTAGTAATTTCTCTTTTTCCTAGCAATTTTCTCTGACATTTCTAACAGGGAACAGGTTTGGGGTCTGTTTTATTCACCTTGTCTCTACGCCCAGAGTTAACTCCAACTTTCCCTTGGAGTGTAGTCACATAGGCAGAGCACTCAGCACCCTTTGGCACAGCTGACCTCTTCACCTAGCTTGGCCAAGTCTCTTTAGCATACCCGTAGCATATCCAGTTGAAGGTCTTCAAGACAGGAGCAATTCTGATGGTTGAAGAGGACACATTTTGCTGCTCTTCTTTCCATTCATCCTTTTAATACGCACCATGCCATGGTCTTAATGCGGCCACAACTATCACCTCTTTCCTCTGTTTAAATCTCTGGTGCTTTTTAATCATTTCGCCATTGCTCTGATAGTTTTACATTTAGGTTTCCACCCTGCCATTGCTGAACTTTTCATCTCTGCCTCATTCGTCTCATCCCAGAATCACAGGTCATTTTTTCACGGATCTCTGCTCCTCGTCCCATCTGCGGGCTCCGCAATGACAGCAGAGCACAAGGTTAATCTTCCAAATCATTCAGTTTTTGTGGTCGATCTCTTGCCAGACATTCAGCTGTGACATCTTGGTTAGGACCTACTGCATGTGGGATTTCCAGGGAGAAACTCCTTTAAGTCCTGCACGGGCCAGTGACTGCTGAGCCTCCAGGGTCAGACAACAGCTGCTGAGCTCGGATCAATCTGACCCAGAGCTGAAAGCTGCAGCCCTTAGGAAAAATGTTGTTTATAAAACCAGTCATCCATGAGCACTATCAAAGAAAAAAAAAAAAAAAGAAAAAAAAAGAAAAAAAAGGAAAAGCTTAGAGTGTTTAGTTGAGCCACTCCACGGACTCCCAGACATGTCTAGATTTATTTTGCACTTCTGAAGGGCACCCACCCATGTGGTCCCGGTGGTCCTGCTCCTTTCCGCAAGCGCACAGCATCGCCGAAATGTGCTCAGCCAAGACAGTTGGCTCCTGAGCGTTCCCTGCAAACAAACAAGTTCATTCTTTGGCACTTCTTGCAGCCGGTTTATATCAGAAGCGGAACTGCAAAGTCGTCCTCAGGCTTTCCTTGAAGGCTGCCCACTATCACGTACCGGCAGGGTGCCCCGAAGCCGCGTGCACCCTCGTGTACCTGACCCCACGGAGAGGGTGCTCAGCCCTTCAGCTTAATTAAGAAGAATTTACACCACTGCCATTCTCCTCTGAATACACCCCGCCTTATTCATAAGGCACGCCTGGCTTTCTCCCTTTTCTACCCCATCCCAGCAACGCATCCCTGCGTATTTTTGGGTGATCTTCTTCCATCAGCTCACCACCTCTCCCTCAAAAACTCTTGAAAAGAGCTCCCACTCCTACTTTCTGCGCCTTCCAATCACTCCCTCCCGCTGAGAACACCTAATATTGAAAATAATGCACGGCAGTAGGACAGGGCTGTTCACCTCCAGGTCGCAGGGCGTTGCTGGCCCACCAGGAGATGGTGGTTCTTCCAACCCTTCTCTAGGGCATCGTTCAGCAACGGAGGAACCCCAGGGGACAGTGCGGGGCTAGAGCAGCCCATCGTAGCCCCAGAAACCTGCGTTTCTCTCCAGGCCCATGGTTCACGTGTCCACGGGGTCAGTGGAGCAGTTGAGCAGGCCCTGGGGCAGATGGAAGCGGACGGCACGACCTGCTCTGGTGGTGAGAGCCCACCGGTTTGGGGAGCCCCCCTGCTTAGGGGAAGGCAGCGAAACAAAAGAGCAGAAGAGCAGAAGGACAGGATTGAAGCGTATTGGCAGTGCAAGGTGATGAGTGAGGACTTGTACGGCTTACTTAGCTCTTCCTTTATTTCCTAAAATTTACGTTCACCGAGGCAATGGAGTCAGTCAGCCCAGCAACGAGACGATCCTGTCCTCGAGCCCAGCAGGGGCGAGCTGATCCAGGCACAGAGCACACAACCCCCCAACATCTCCGTGCTGCGTTTCATTAGCACATAAACCCAGAGGACGCTGGAATGAACCTTGCGTGGATCCGGCTGGGGCCCTGTCAGCCGAACCTGGCTGCTCGCGCTGAAAATCCAGCAGGGCTTTGGCAGCAAGAAACCTGGCTCCGTTCTGCCTGCTCGTGGCCGGGGAGGGACGCCGAGAAGAGCAGGGGTGATGGGGGCAGGGGAAACACGCAGGCCAACGTTGGCGGAAACTCACTGCTTCACCCCAAAATTGCTGTGGCTACTAAAATTCAGCCTGTCCTGTCTGAAGGGCCTCAGTAATTAGCACAACGAACACTCAGCTGTATTGAAGTCAATGAGATGTTTACACTGGAGCCCATGGCTTGGGTTTGCCTGCTAGGAGGGGCTCTTTCTCGCTCGCCGTACCCGCACGTATACCACAAACCTGGGAATTTCAGCCTCTTGGCCTCAGGAGAAAACCAAAAACCTGCGGTCCGCTGACCCATCTCTTCCTGAAACGTGCCCTGGCTTGCTCTGAAGCCGGCCGATGGGTTGGGCATGGGAGCCCGGTGGGTGCTGCAGGTTCAGCTCTGACCGAGCAATGGAGCTCCATCCTTCCCTGTGTAGGATTCGGGCAGAATAAATGTTTGGTTTGGTTTCTCCAGGTTATGTCACTATAGTTCAGAAAAGCCCTTTTTTTAGGTGTTCTCTCCCAGACCGTGAAACAAATTCAGCTTTTTAAAGTAATGATTTCCAAGCAATCCCCTGCAGGTGGGAAGCGCGAAGCCGCTTGCCATCAAACCGCCGAGCTCCCATGGAGGCAGTAACGTCTCCGAGTGCCCCGGAACAGCGCTCTCGTTCCCAGCATTGCCTCAACAGCTGCACCAGCACCATTTCTGTCCCTGTGTCCCCAGCCCCAAAGGGACAGGAACGTGTCCCTGAGCCCCACACAATGCCAAAGGCAGGCGCAGCAAGCAGTGTTTTCGCGGCACGTGGCACCATCCACGGGCTTTGGAGGGGAAGCAAATATTTCTGTATCCAACCAATGTCATGCCGGGGGAATGAGGAGGGAAAAAAACGGCGGAGTGAGGTTTGGGCACTGCTGGAAGCTCAGAGGAGCCCTGCTTTACATCGCTCTCGGATGTGCAGGGTGGTATAGACATGCTTTTCGTCTGGGGATGAGCTGGAAAGAGCCTGCGGCTGAAATTCTCCTCATTTCTGGTGACTGCATCTCCTCTGCTCTCCAAATGGCCGAGGCAGGACTTCACCATCACCAGGCAGAGCTATCTTGACCCATGCAAGGGAAAGAAGGTTTTGTGGCCTTTATATATATATATTTGGGGGGGTGTGACTCGATATGAAAAATTTAACTGCTTGAAAGTTTCTGGGCAGCATCCCAATTTCTCCAGCTCCAGTCTCTACTACAGGGACACTTGTGGTAAACGAGTGGTCCTACAACTCTTAGCACACTCGTTGGCTCTCTCTTGGCTTTATGGTGCTGGTTCTCCCCACTGCTCAAATGCCTTTTGCTTCAAATGCTCAGTGCTAAGGGGGTCCCCAGTGGGCTCTGGCCACTGCTTCCCTTGGATGCTTCTTGGTTTTAATGAACTGTCACTGCCTGACCATAAACCCTTTTTTTGTTTGTTTTTTTGTTTGTTTGTTTTTGAAATGTGGAGATTTTGGCTGAATTGGAAAGGCTCCTGCAGAACACCCAGGGTCAGGATGTCTCAGTCACAGGGCACACCAAACTCTTCCCCATTTTGGGAAGATGTTGCTGTGGACAGAAAGTGCCCAGCATCACAAACCTGACGCACACGAGATGCGCAACATCCAGGACAGGACAGGCAAAGTGCCACAGTGCTCATGGGGCACAAAGGCACATTGCCACCCAACAGCAAGACCAAGGCAAAGCCACTCATGCAGGGCTTTTGGGCAGGAGGATGGGGCAACGCATCCACAAAGTGGGTTCATGAGGGACAGGGGAGTGCCCAAAAACCCCATTGGGGCATCCCACTTCCATGCTGCAGCAGCTGCCACGGTCTTTGCAAGAAATGTTTTAATTTTAAGGTGAGATGCCCGGGACTTCAGGTGTCCGAGGAGGTTCCTGGGGTTGCAGGAAACCCTGGAGAAGCTGCTTGCAAAGCAAAAGCCCTGACCTGCAGCACCCAGAGCTCAGCCTCTGGGAGGGTGTTAAAGAGGTGTTTGGAAACATGCACTGAAATGTTAAAAACAAAACAAAAAAGAGGAAAGAAAGAAAGAAAAAGAAAGAAAGAAAGAAGAAAGAAAGAAAGAAAGAAAGAAAGAAAGAAAGAAAGAAAAAGAAAAAGAAAAGAAAGAAAGAAAGAAAGAAAGAAAGAAAGAAAGAAAGAAAGAAAGAAAGAAAGAAAGAAAGAAAGAAAGAAAGAAAGAAAGAAAGAAAGAAAGAAAGAAAGAAAGAAAGAAAGAAAGAAAGAAAGAAAGAAAGAAAGAAAGAAAGAAAGAAAGAAAGAAAGAAAGAAAGAAAGAAAGAAAGAAAGAAAAGAAAGAAAGGAAGGAAGGAAGGAAGGAAGGAAGGAAGGAAGGAAGGAAGGAAGGAAGGAAGGAAGGAAGGAAGGAAGGAAGGAAGGAAGGAAGGAAGGAAGGAAGGAAGGAAGGAAGGAAGGAAGGAAGGAAGGAAAACCAAGTTTTAAGTTTCATGCATCTTCAAGGTGCCCCAGAGCTCTTGCAACCTTTCACCATACAAAAATCATGCCCCTTGGCAGCAGCTCCCGTTCCACACTCAATACTGGAGTCACCAAAATTCATCTTTAAACCCCAGGCTTGACTAACATTTTGAGGCTCCCCCAGACTCCTCCAGCATCAACAGGCTTTCCCCCGCTGGCTCCTTTGCAGCCGCATCCCTCGCTCTGACGCTGGCCCCGGAGGGCGTGCGGGAAGGGACGCGGAGGATACTCACGCGCCGTCGCCGTACACCTTGATGGCGTTGACGCAGGGCTTGTCCCAGCCCTGTCCCTGCAGCGAGGGGCAGTCTTCAGTGAGCTCCAGGCTGCGGCCGCTGAACCGGCTCCCCTCGAAGATTTCCATCCTGTAGTGCTCGCCGTGCTGGGGGCAGAGGGAGTGGAGTCAGCCAAAAAAGAAACAACCCACGAAACAAATCAACCCACGGTGAGTTGTTTCCCCAGCTTCTGCGAGATAAAGAGGGAAGGTTCTGGGGTGGAAACGGGAGGAAAAACTCATGCCATAACCTCGTGCCACCTCCCGGCCATGTCGAGCTGCAGCCGCTGCGCTCGTGCGGGCACATGCAGCCACCTCTTCCCTGTGAATCCCACCCCCCCCGAAAAGATGTCATAATGTTTCCCCCAAATAATTAATTAGGAATCTACAGTTCCTTACAGGAGCCGCTGTTACTTTCTTGAAGAACAAAAATAAAACAGAGAACGGGAAGGGAAACCTTCACAGCAGCATCGTTATTTGAACCCTTGAGGGTGAAATGAGGTGAATTCCTCCGGGGAGAGTCCTGCAGCCTCTCTGCAGCATAGGCACACGGGGCAGACCGAGCTGAATGGGGTTTCTGAAGCCGAATTCAAAGAATACCTAAACGCATACTTCAAATAAACCACGCCGAGGCACGGAACGGCCGGGCTGCGGTGCCAAACCCCACAGCAGGCGAGCGGATACGGCGCCTGAGCAAACATTCCTCCGGGAATCCGTGCTGCAGAAACGCCTGAAAGCGCTCACGGACATCCAGCGGGGGAAAAGAGAGGGCCAGGAGGGGAGGCGCACCCTCTGCTCTGGCTCTGGGCCCCGGGAAGCATCCCTCCGTGTAAGGACCAGCAGCAGGAGCGGTGAGCCATGCCCTGGGGTGCTTTGGGAAGGAGGTGCCCATTGCCGTGCCAAAAAGCTGCCGGCGAGAAACCCCTCCAGGCCTGGATGGGTTGGGTGGTTGCCCTGGGGGTCCCGAGGGATGGGAGAATCAAAAAGGGAGAATGAACCCAGCTTCACTTCTCTTTGCTGCTTTTTAACCTTCGCAATTATACCTTCCTCCAGGTGGTGCTTTTAAAAGCTTCGTAAGGGGAGGGCTCTCCATTTGGGGGAAAAAGAGGTGGTAGTCTGGAATTATTTGATTTCTTTTTGCCATTAGCAGAGAATCCAGATAAAATCCACCTGGAGCAGCTGCCCCATGAGCCCGGCTTGGGAAGCCCCTGGGGTGCACATGGGGATGCTGAGCTGCTTCAGTCCCTATTTGTCCCAGCACTGAGCCTCTTTGAGCATCTCGCAGCAACCCACGTGAAAAAGGCACGCCATGCCATCAGTTCGTCCCCACCTCGTCTGCAAACCACAGGAGTAACCCCATTCCCATCGAGGCCGTTGCATTTGGTGCCCCGTGGCATCTCCGTCCCCTCCAAGGCTTCATCCACGACAAGGACACGCTCGGCCAAGCCGCGGGCAGCCACTCACCATCCCCACGGGCCGGCAGGAACCCAGGCGGTCGCCGCGGCCGTTCCAGCGATGGAAGTGGGGGTACTCGCCGTGCTCCAGCACGTACTGCTGCCCTTGGAGGTTGGGGTGGGCGAAGCAGACCCAAGCCCCGCTCCGGACGCAGATGGAGTTGACCCGGCTGAGGAACCCCCGGTCCTGGAAGCTGCTGCAGGTCCCACAGACGTCCAGCCTCCTGCCCGTGAAGCATTTCCCTTCGTAGAAGGTGATCTGGGATGGGGAAGGAGAAGGGCACGGTGGTGATGAGCAGGGCACAGCCAGGCCCTGATGTCAAGCCAACAGGAACCTCTCACAGATGCATCATTTCGGGGTCGGTTTGTTTTTTAGCCACTTCCCAAAAGGAGCATGCAACCATCCCTGGCATTTTTTTTTTCCGAGAGCCGTGTTTGTTTTTCTGGGAAGGCAGCGCATCCCGCATTTACGACACTTCTCGCTCCCTCACATACTTCCAGCAGGAATGTTTAAACAGGAAGCTCCGCTCTCAAACGCGGCTCCTTTCGCTGCACCCTCCCCATCCCTTCTACCAAATTTTTTTACCTTCACCCCATACAAACCCGGGCTCCCCTGGCGAGATTCGAGCGGTTGGGTTTTACTCACTTTTCCTGAGTATTGAGACATTTTCTGCTGGCTGCTCTCCAAGACCAAAAAGGGGAAGCCAAACCAAAACCACGGAGCCGTCGGCCACCCCGCTATATAGCAGCAGGGGCAGACGGGGCTGCTGTCGCGAGGGCTTTGGGACAAAGCAGCAGGAGCCGGGGCTTTGCACGGCCGTGCTTAGTAGGCAGAACTGGTGGTACCGGGGCCTGCTGAGCGCGGGGTTTTGATTTCGGGCAGACGATTTAACAAAAGATTTGCTTGGCAGGGCTTCGGTCAATTAGCGGTGTGCATTTACTGCTCCTTTTTGAAGGATTTCTGTTTTTTTTTTTTATTTTATTCTTATACAGAGCAGACAACAAGAAAATAAGGAGAAGGAAGTCATTCGAAGCACGGCTGTTTCTTTACCAGACGGCTGTTGCTTTTTTCCCAGAGTATTCCGCCACTACTGATGTGTGGCAAATGTCCTTGGAAGACTCCTCACCAGAAGCAAGTTGCACCCCATCCATCAGAGAAATGGTTTCTTGGTCGACCTTCCAGCCCCGTTAACTGGCATCTCTGAGCACCACGGACCTCATCCCCTCCAAAGCACAGTGGCTGGGCTCACAAGCTCACTCGTGTTACTCATGATCATTGTTTTTATGAATATTTCCATCTTTCAGCACCAAAAGGCATATATAAGGCAGGATTAGAGGGATTTTAAAGCAATACCATTGACCATAAATTAATATTTCCCAAAGAACTGCAATTATGGCTTTACCACAGTGGATGCTCTGCATCTGGCACCTCAAACGCTATCTCAGAGCCCTGGCCCAGGCTGCCCAGAGGCTGTGGGGTCTCCTCCTTGGAGAGCTCCAAAAGCACCCAGAGATGCTGCCGGCCTCATCAGGCTGTGATTCTGATAGAAACCAGCCTCACGTTGTTCTCTTCTATGCTCTAAGAGATGCAGCTATGCATCCAGAGACTTTAAGAGACTTCTCAGGACAAAGAGCCAAGGAAAGCCCCAGCCCACAAACCCCACGGGGTGCATGCTTTGAATCCATCCCCAAAACTCCCTTCCTGGCGGGTTGCTCCCACCCCTCCGCGTGCCTGCAGCCTCGTCCTGCAGCGCAGCCCGGCCTCCCTCCCTCCTCGTTAACTGCTTCATTTTAAGATTACAGACCATTTGCGAAGAAAGGAGGTGATTATTAAGGATTAATCACGTACCGCCCTTTCAATTAAGATGTAAAAGTTAATGAGCGTGTGTGCTGAGCTCAAGGACGCCAGTGGTTGGGGTGTGCAGGAGGAGGGAGGAGGCACGCGTGTGTTGGGGAAGGGAGAGCATCCTTCGGCCAGCCCAAGCAAACCTGCCTCACTGCCACAGGAAAGGGGGCAGGAAAGCTGCTTGCGTCTCCATGTCCAGGAAATAATGGAGAAACAGCTAATTAATGAAGAAACAAAACCCACAAAACCGTGCCATTATCAAAATGGTTGCAGCTGTTTCCATCAGCTCTCCGGTGAGCGGAGAGGAAGACCCACAACATTCACTGCAGACCGGCCCCCAAAATAACCACGAAAGCAAGCTAACCACAAAGCTGGGTTTCCCCTGGCCCTGTCTCACGGTGGGATTTTCCCTGTGTCTCCTAAGGTGCGAGCTGTAATTAAATCTGCAGGGACTGGACGTCCTGAGACTCCAGCCCAGCTGTTAAGTTTGTTAGAAGCTGTCCAACAGGTTGGGAAGCTATTTAAGGAGACAGAAAGAGGGCGCGACCGCTTTTTTTCATATTTCTTCGAGAAAGCATGTTAAAGATATGAAAAAAATAAGGAGCCATTAAAAAAAAAAAAAAAGGAAAAAAAAAGAAAAAAAATAATACTGAAGAACTGCAAATCCTAATTCTTGGACAAAACCCCCTATTCTTTTGTAAAGGACAGAAAGGCTACAGCCCCTAGCAGCCTTTTGACCTCCCATTGGTGCCTGGTTGCAGGATCATACCACAGAATCGCAGCCTGGTGAGGCTGGCAGCACCTCGGGGTCCCTCGGGCCCAGCCCCTGCCCCAGCAGGGCCACCCCGCGCAGGGTGCCCAGGCCCATGGCCAGGCGGCTTTTGGAGCTCTCCAAGGAGGAGACCCCACAGCCTCTGGGCAGCCTGGGCCAGGGCTCCGTCACCCACATCCAACTGTGGCTGATGCCCATACTGCCGCAGATGAGCCCCACAGCTTACGATTTTGGCAGCAACACGGCATTGCAGGAGCACAGGCCCAGCCAGCCCAGGTGTCACAGCCCACAGCTCCATTTTCCCATTGTTCCCAATTTTGGCCTAAAGGTTGTGGCTGCAGCCTTGGAGGCGACATTTGCTTCCAGGTGCCCCAAAATGCTGAAGCAGCCCCAGAAGAGCGGGTGCAGGGGTGGCTGGACACCCACCGGCATCCAGGACACGTCCTCTCCGTTGGTCTCTCCCAGCTGAGAGGCACAGGACTCCCTGGATGAGGCCCAGGGCCTCCTGGAGGCCCCATGGCTCTGCTGGGGACACAGGAGGGAAGGGCTTGATGCCATGGCACACTGCTGGTGCCAGCTGCTCAGCAGCGCCCAACAAAAGCTCACCAAGAAACTCAAGGAAAATCCCTTGTGGCTATCGCAGAGCCCCTTCCCTGATGCTGAAGGCCCTTTGGCTGGTGGCTTGGCTGTGGACTTGGGGACACACTGCCAGACGTTGGCCCTCTTCTCATTGTCCCCTCCAGGCCAACGCCATTGGCATGACAAGACACTGGGCTGACGGACATCTTCTCTGACCCCATCTGGCTGGGGCCTGAGCAGGAACTGCTGCCCAAGGAGCGCTGTTTTACCACAGAAGTAGACGTGGCCGTGCTACCAGCCCACACACAACCACCCAGGACCATCTCCCCAGTGGGCCCGCCCTCATCCCCATGTCCCACCTCAGGACCTGCGAGCACAGGACCAGGCCGTGAGCATGGCGGAAACGAGTCCAGGCCGGGCAGTGCCCCAAACGTGGCCGTGACACACCACCGCCTGCTTCGACGGGGTGTTTTATGGGCTTTATGGGGGGATTTTTCCGTGCTGCTCAGCAGACGCCGACGGTCCCACAAAGATCTTTTGCGTTACGTGGCGCTGACAAGATCCTGCTGGAATACCTGAGGTAAGGTGGGGAGAAGCCCAACTTGCTCCTCCTCTGACAAAGAGATTTCCTCAAGAGAGCGGGGTGTGACTCCTGGAGGCAAAGCTTTAGGAGTGACCCAGCAAACGCTAACAGGAATGTTTATTGGCACAGGATTAGCGTTACGCCGTCCTGTGCTCAGAGGCACCTCATATGGGCAGTGCGACTCCATGCAAATAATAATTAGGTGAGCAACAGCCAAGAAGTTGCCTCGCACCCTTTGAAAGGGCCATGCTCCGACTTCTGGAAGAGCTTTGGGTATTTGCAAAGCAGTGTAAGACCAGGCCCTGTACATTTCTGTGTCTTACTGCTTTCAAAAGGCCATCTAGCTTAAAAGCTCACAGATGTCTTTATGTACTTCCATAAGAGGTACTTCTAGCTCATTAGAGGTGGCTTCACCAGCTACACAGCCACTGCTCTACACGTGGTCTTCATTGCAGATGCACCAAGACGTAACCTCTGCAACATCTCCACAAGGGGTGGCTCCCCCTGACACAGAATCACAGAATGGTTTGGGTTGGAAGGGACCTTAAAGACCATCTCGTTCCAACCCCCTGCCATGGGCAGGGATACTTCCCACCAGACCAGGTCGCTCCTGGTGACCTACCATGCATCCTGGTGACCTGCGTATCCATGACACACCCTGCGTCACCACATAAGAGTGCAGGCTCCAAAAAACCTCCTAATGCCTGCGCAAACTCTGTAACAGAATCATGGCTCGGACCTGGCCAGTTTCCCACTGTGAAAAACAGCCCCACGCCTCACAGTTGGCACCTGCTGGTCGGATTAAGCCAAATATTTTTTAGCTGCATTTCAGAGATGGATACTGAAAAAATAAGCAAAAGCTTATTGTCGGGAAGACTCTGGGCTCAGTATTAGTGCAGCTCATTGCACATCTCAACAAGCAGGACCACATAAGTGAGCGGACCGAGCTGGGACTTGGATCCCATGTTGGAAGATGTCAGAAAGTCCCAGGTTTTTGGTAAAATCCTTTCAGTTTCCATTTTGTTTCACTCAGGAACAGGATGTGGCAGAAGCATCTGGGCCACCAAGGACACCTAGCACCAGGCCCAGCTCAGCCACGGCTCCTCCGTGCCCGCGCGTGAAGGACATCTGCCGCAAGGCCCTGCCTCCCCCAGCTGTGAAGGGGGAGTCATTTTGACCTTATTAGATGAGGTTGTGAAGATTAGCCAGCCTTAGCAGCATGCTCCGAAGATGAGCCGTACTGATTACATAAGGACTAATTAGATCCTGTTGATTTCTCCTTCTCGAGAGGCCGCAGCACAGCGGCGCTAATTAGCGACCTAAGCCCAGCAAGCCTGGGTGGATCAGTGCCCGTAACACCGGCACGCAGCGGCAGCACACCTTCTGTAGCAACAAAGGTGTGAGGCCGCACATTTCTTTTAAAAAAGGTGAAAGCACACAGTAAGGTAACGACATAGGATGCCTTTTCCACTTCAGGCCGTGGCCTGTCTCATGCTTGGAGAAGCGAGCTGGCTGCAGCAGCAAGGTAACTGCAGGAGCGATGCCCGAGCTGCTCGTTCGGTGTCAGGGTGCACGTTTGGGTGTAGGAGCTTCTCTGTTCAAAGAAGCTAGAAAACAGAAAGCCTGAAGTCTTCAATTCTTCCAATGCTATAACAACTTCTTATGCAAAGTCCAGTTTCAGTCCATGTTGCTCCACCCTTGGCTGGGCAATAATGTAAGGTTACTCAGCTCAGCTACTACCAGACAGCTCCTGCAGGCCCCAGGGAGCCATAAACCCACTTTCACAGCTTTCTTCTTCTCCAGGGAACAACAGTGGGCGCTCAACACCCCTCTGCAGAAGCACTGACCACCCCTCTGCAGAAGATGGGAAGAAACATGAGGCACGACACTGCCCAGCCCCAAGGCAGACCAACTCCAAGCACCCCCCACTGCAAAGTCAATCAGACAGGGCCAGAGTTCACCCGGTGTGGAAGCAGTGAAAAATCAGCGTTACGTAGCCACCTTCTGCCTGCAGTCCATCCTCCAGCCGCTGAACAGCACCAGTCCCAAGGGTTTTGTGGTCCTCAGCACCCCCGAGCGCTTTCTGTCTTCATGCAGCAAAGCATGGAGTTGGACAGGAGCACGAGTAAGGCAGGAGCTGTTACCAGAACCAATTTAAGCCCACTCAAGTCAGAGGGAATTTAACTTGACTTATGGCAGTTAAAATTTGCTCATTTCCTCCTCAGGAAAAGGATCTTTGCACATCCACCCTCGCCAATGACCATCCCTGAAGAATAAGGCTGGGCCCCATTAAGTGTGCACCAAACTTACTCCAGCCCGGGCCAGAGAACTTGTCATTGCCTTCGTGATTTACCTTTTAACCCGTACACCATTTATTACAATCCTCAGCAGGATCAGGGCAGCTGCCAGACAAGGCTGTATGAACTCCAGGCAGGCAGCGGTTTGTTAAATACTATTTCTTGCTTCCATTCATAACACAGGGCTTCCAAGATTGCCCACCCCCCTTTCACCAGTGTAAGGAAGCAAGAAGCTGCCCACAATCCTGACTGCTGGAAGGTGCCATCCCGAGAAGTCACCTGAAATCTCTGGATCCCCAAGTGGTTCACGCTGATCATGTCCGACTACGTATTTCATTAAAACTGCAAGACTATCGCATGTGTCTGTTCTCTAGACCTTATTAGCAGAGAAAGGCTTGGGCAAGTAGAATAATTTCCATTTCTTGCTGCATGAGCCAGCCATAGGACAAAGAAAACAATCTATGTATGCCTTTTTTCAGCTCTTACATAAAATGACTTCTTGGAAGTTCTCTTTGCAAATAATCCAGAGAACCTGCATCTGCATTTGATCTCCCCTGAAAAGCTTCACCACTGAAAGCAGGGCCTTCATTATCTCAAGACTATCAAGTTGCACATTTCCTCATCCACACCCTTTAAGGCTTTAAGTGTGCTAGCTGCTAAGGCTTTAATGAAGCAACTTTTTCAGGGTTCAGAGATTACAAGTACATGTGGGCATTTTTTTTTTAATTAGCATATGGAGTATTTGAGGTGTCTGGTACTCTAACTTCCAGCTTTTCATGCCTACATACATGACAAGTCAGATACTAAACTTGCCTATTTCAAGCCATATATATATATATATACACACACATATCAGTAATCACAGGAATTTGTAACTCCCCAATACTATGTCCAGAATGCAATGCCAAAGACACTGCCTGTGCAAGAAATCATCTCAGGATCAGGCAATGAAGGATGACACGAAACAGACACATTGACCCTGAGCTCCACTGACAACCATTTTCTGAATCCTCTACAACTTCATTACCAGAAAAATTGCCCTGCTTCTGCGTTCTTGTGAAGGAAACCTGCTACACAGCTCCACATCAGCCTGCTTCTGAAATGAAAGCATGTATTTTGTCCCTGAATGAGCACACCGATGGTGCTGAACTTCTGTGATCTATCACATACAAGTTCAACTTCTGTAAGGGTATGAAAATTTAGGTAACAGAAATGAGCTTTCAAAAACCTTTTTGTCCAGGAAGCCAGTTAATCTCACATGTGGAGTTTAGACAATTTACTCAATAGTATGAGGGAACCGCTGTACAAGAAAGAGATGAGACTTTCTCCATTTGCATCATTTAGAACAGAATGAAATGCAAAAGCTACTTCTGGTTGCAAAAACATTGCAAGTTTCCCTTCCATTTTATTCCTGGCAGGAATCAAAAGTTTTCAATGGACACAGAAATGCATGAGAAAACACTTCCTTTAATAAAACATTCCCTTAAATCAGCATCTTCTTCTATACAAAGTAGGTCAACTGCACATCTTTTTAAATACATAGTTGAATTAGTTTGTTTCCAGACTTAAGGTTTTAAGGCTCATTAAGCCCTGAGTCCAAAAGCCCAGCAAAAGCTCGCAAGTGGTGGATGAAGCAGTCCAGAGCTGCAGTGGGACTGACACGGTGAGAGGCCAGGTGCCAGGAGACCACCCACCTCTCTGGATGCACAAGTATAGAAATGCCCGATAAACAACTCACATCAATTTGTTCAAGACGTGCAATTTATTTTAAGTGACATTTTTGTTTCCTTAGCAAGTCTACACGTGTAACCTGGATAAATCCACTCCATCCTGAAAGCGCTCCTAGTTACAAGGTGACGGGAGCAGTCTGCAGTGCAGGTGCATACTGGCCTGTTCCTTGGGAGAGCTGCGTGCCCTTTCCTCCACAGCTCTTACAGTTACACAAAGGAAAAAACAGCGTAGGTTGGCTGCCAAAATCCAGATCTTCCCTTCCACATCAGACCAAGGTGTCCCTTGCATCTCCTTTCCATCACAGGGCACGAAATACAGCTGAGCTATTTGGCCACCCTGGAGTTCTAGTAGCAAAAAAAAATGGTTGGGATTGCCTAAGCAATAGTCAATCCAGTGGTTCCAGGGATCCCACACTTCCTCTTAAGGCCAGTAGGTGAACATTTTTCATAAAAGCAAGCTGACATGGGGCAACTAACAAAAAATTATGAACAGAACATTAAGGTTTGCAGCTATTTTATTTACAAGTATACATTTAACACAAAGAAACACTGATATCCAAGCCTAGTTAATAGTAGTGTAACAATATGCATCATTTTTGATGATTATTCTAACCAACAAACTACACTGAAAAATTAATGCCAGTAAAATTCTTGGTCATAATATTAAGAAATACAATATATAAATTGAAAATATGATTGCTTAAAATTTGAAAATGGAAGTGAAGCCATTTGCACAGGAGTCAGAGTTTAACATAATCTGAAGGGAAAGGCTCCAAACCAACTGTTTATCTTTCAGGTTAACAGAAGAAAAAAATAAAAATAAAATTAAAAAAAAGAAGCATAGTTTATCCTTAAAGATAACGGGCAGTTTTGCTTCTTCAGGTAGAATGTATTCCCAGTGTTTTCAGATTTTGCAGTGGAATTACATTACTGAGCATGAAGACTTCCCTTGTGAAGCTGCCCCATCAATTTTTTCTGCCTCCAAAATTATCCTCTTAAAAACATCAACGGCAGTCTGCAAAGAGAGAGAACAAGATTAGTAGGTAAGAGGAAACTACCAGACACTTAAAAAAAATCTTAGTGGTTTCACTCACTATACCAACAGATAAATGCGTGTCCAAAGCACATTCTCAAATCAGAGAGAAAATAGGGTAATTTCAGTTTTGAACACAAACTTTTGGAATAGCATAAAACCCTTCTCCACAACAATCCTCAACTATTTTCTCCATCACTGCAGAGAGAGAAAGTTTGAATTGAGCCATACTCAAAAGAGAGCTAATAAAATATAAAGCAGACTTATAGTTAAGTATGTAAATAATAAATTTGCTTTGAATGACCGACAGCATTGAAGATTTTGATGCTTTGCTTCTCCAGAGAACAAACCAATTCATTTCCCCCGCGTAATCTTTAACATTCCAAGTAACTACAGAACAAGGCAGATTTTTCAGCTCGAAGCACTTCCCAGTATGAGGGTTAATTTAATATTCTTCATCTGTGAGAAGAGCCAAGTCCCTCCACACCACTGTGATGCTCTCATCTTATCTACAGTTAACAATGCGATTTGACATGGTGCAAGACCACGAAGGGAAACACAAGTCAAACTAGCCATTGTCTAATACTAACCGCTATTCTTTGAGGAAGTCTGAGTACAAAGAGGTTTTTATATTTTAAAGAGCTGGAACTAGAAGATAAGTATCACTAACACGATCAGGCTCACAGACACCCTAGTTTACCATATGGAACAAAGGACTAAGCAGTCTCTCCGCAGACCCGTGAAGCACACAGGCACCATCCATCCCTTCGCTCCCCTTCAGAAGGATGATAGCAAATACTCTTGGAGTAGGAGTCACCTTCTGTTAACAACTCCCCTTGGTCTGGTCTATGCTGAGTCTCCTTCATCCACATTTAGCACAGCACAGTCTGGTGAAAAAGGCTCTGCTGTTCTCAGGTAATGAAACTGCGTGCATGGGCTCCAAAGGGCAACACGTCGCCAGTCATGTGGATGCTAGAGAGTACC